>NC_092873.1:317271341-317579216 GCF_028372415.1 Notamacropus eugenii | reverse complement strand
GACTCCTAGTATTAAGTCAGACTAACAAATTTTCCCTTAAAAGTGAGCGAACTGTACTTCTTATGAGCAGTTCTTAAAAAATGAGACTGAAATGATTAAGACAAGACAATAAATATAATTAACAATGGATTTCTGCTGCCGCTTTTCCTATCCCCCATACTTAGGGTGTAGAAGTCACTGGGAAGCAAGATAGTTCTGTGTGAAACCCACTGGGGTGATGTCGCTGCGCAGAGTGTCTATTTTCTCTCCCCACTGGGAAAGTATAGATTTCCTCTTTTCCCTGAAATCCAGTTCATTTTCCAGAGTAACATAGTAAAAAGGAAAGAGCACTGACCTTGAGTCAAAACCCCTAGGGTTGGATTTAGGCTGAGGTCATATAAGCTCTGTGACCTTAGCCCACTCTGTTCATTTCTTTAAACTTCAGTTTTCCTATCTGTACATGAGGGAGGTGCTCCCTATTTGACATTTTGGATCATTGAAATGGAAAAATACAAAACTAAGTGTAAGACATGGTGAAAGCAACCATAGAAACAATGCACTTATTGAGAAGAAAGCCAGCCTTAATGTTCTGGGTTTTAGCTATTTATTTGCATATAATAGACTGAAAAACTTTAAAGTTAATAACTGGGGAACCATGAACCCCATAACTGTTTTATGTTTATTGGACAAAAGTGCTTTTTCCTATTTATGGTTCAGCCAACAAATGAGAATTTGAATAGTCATCATAAACCAGAGTCTCAAAGCGAGGCAAAATGAACTGGGCAAAATGAACTGGGCAAAATGGAGGGTAAAAGAATACATTTCAGAGCTGTGTGAAAGTGAGGCTAATTCTGGAATTAGAGAAGAAACTCTGCACCATCACTTGTTACCATTCAATGAATCCTGAGACATATATGTTAAGCATCTACCATGTGCCAGGCACCATGCCAAACACTGAGGATACAAAAAGAAATAAATGATAGTCCCTGCCCTCAAGGATCTTCCAGTTTATTGGGGAGACAACATGCAAACAAAAACAAACTATATACAGGATAAAAAGGAAATAATTAATAGAGGGAAGGCACTGGAATTAAAAAGGCTTAGGGAAGGCTTCCAGTAGATGGTAGAACTTTAGTTGAGACTTAAAGGAAACCAGGAAGGTTTGTAGAGGGAGATCATTCCAGGCATGGGGAATAATCAGAGTAAATGCCTAGAGACAAGAGATAGAGTGCCTTGTTCACTGAATAGCCAGGGGGTCAGTGTCACTGGATCAAAGAGTACGTACCAGGGAGTAAGGTGTAAGGAGGCTGGAAATGCAGGAGGAGGACTAGGTTATGAAGGGCCTTGAATGACAAACAGAGCATTTTGTATTTGATCCTGAAGGTATAAGGGAGTTTATTGAGTGTGGGGGGAGGGCATGGGGGGAGGTTGCTGGTGGTGACATGACTGGACTTGTGTTTTAGGAAAATCACTTTAGTGATTAAATGAAGGATGGATTGAAATGGGGAGGGACTTGAGGCAGGCTGACCCACCAGTAAGCATGAAGTAATGATGTCCAAGGAGAGAAGGAGCCATATTCAACAGATGTAAAGGTGAAATCGCAAGCCTTGGCAACAGTTTGGATATGGAGAATGGGGTGAGAGATAGTGAGGAGCTCAGGATGACTCCTCTGTGGCAAGCCTGAGCGACTTGGAGGATGGTATTGCCCTCTACAGTAATAGGAAAGGTAGGAGAAGGGGAAGAGTTTAAGGGGAAAGATGAGTTCTGTTTTGGACATGTTGAGTTTGAGTTATCTACTGGACATCCAGTTCAAGATGACTGAAAGGTAACTGAAGATGTGAGAGACTGGGAGAGGAAAGGAGAATCATCAGCATATAAATTGTAGGAAGAATTAGTTGGCAAAAAAAAAAAATGCATTCTTCTCTCTCTGATATCTAATATGGAGGAGTTGGAGAAGAGGAAAGAAGATATTTCCTTACACTGTCACTTGCTGCTGAGGAGATAGAAAAGGAGAAGAAAGCAGATACTTCTCTCTGCTGTTATCTACTTTGATTCAGTGGATAGAATTCTGGAACTGGAGTCAGGAAAATGTGAGTTCAAATTCTACCTCATACACTTACTAGTTGTGTGTCCTTAAAATGGAAATGACAATAGTTCCTACCTCCTAGGGTTGTTGTGAGGATAAAACGACATTTGTAAAGCACTTTGCAAACCTTTTAAATGCTAGCAATTATTTTCAGCAAAATAACGGGGACAAAAAGGAAAGAAAATATGTCTCAGCACTGCCTCTTGCTATTAAAGAAGTAGTGAAGGAAAAATCTCAGAGTCCAGTTGAAGAAGCCGAGTTGAAGGGGCTTCTGCCAATCCTAGGCTAAGGATCTCTGCCCTTTTGGGAAAATAAGCATAACAATACTTCAGCTGAAAGTACTGGTTGAGCCTGAAGCTGGAATTACCAAAGACTAGAGCTGCCACAAAGGAGTAAGGATAAGCTTAGGTGAAGAGAAGGAAAGCTTAGAGAAGTACAGGAGCAGGAAAAGAGCAGTCTAGCGGATCAACTCATTCCATTGATACTCTGTTGCTCTGTGAGGAACTCTTTCTTCTTTAGGAGGTCTTGGATTAGCCCGGTTTATCAATGGAGCCAAGTCCTCCAACACAGGCACTATGATAGTTACTGAAGTTTGAAAAGCAGTTCTTGAGAAAAAGAAAGGACATTAACGTCCGTAGTTCATGAATTTGAGTTTCCTTGGCCACATGTGGTCCCTATTATACTTAGTAACTTGAGTTTTGTGTTCACTTTCCACAGGGACACTGTATGAGTTGGTGAGTGAGTGCATCACAAATATATAGGTGGTCTGCTAGATAACTGTCATTCTTTAATGTCTGTTTAAAAAATGTTCTGATTAAGTAAGCAGTTAATAAATATCTATCAAGAGTTAATGGAGTCATTTACTGAGGGGAAATACACCAGTGGAAGTTCATGAGCTGTACAGCATTAGTAGGAATGACTACTTCCCAGAGTTACCCCTAGAATTTTGACAGTACTGAGTTGTGGCAGTTACCTTTCTTTGTGGAACCCAACCTACTACCAGCATAGTTAGATGTTTCCAGAGGGAAATAAGTCCACTTCAAATAAGAGAAGGTGAAAACAACAGAGAGGGAAGAGAAGTTGTTTAGGGCCAGGTTGGGAAAATTGATAGAGGAGGGATTTGACATCCCAAGACTACCCACCTCAAAACCATGTTGTGAAGAAAGTGCATTATAAATTTTAAAGAGCTATAGACCATTTCTCCCTTTGACCCAGCAATACCCCTACTAGGACTGTATCCCAAAGAGATGAAAATATTGTACAAAAATATTTACAGCAGCTCTTTTTTGTGGTGGCCAAGAACTGGAAATTAAGGGGATGTCCATCAACTGGGGAATGGCTAAACAAGTTGTGGTATATGAATGTAATGTAATACTATTGTGCTATAGGAAATGATGAGCAGGCAGACTTCAGAAAAGCCTGAAAAGATTTATATGAACTGATGCTGAGTGAAGTGAGCAGAACCAGGATAATATTATATACAGTAATAGCCATGATGTTCTATGACTGACTTTGATAGACTTAGCTTTTCTCAGCAATGCAAGGACCTAAAACAACTCCAAAAGACTCATGATAGACAATTCTATCCACATCAAGAGAAAGAAATATGGAGTCTGAATGTAGATCAAAACATACTATTTGCTCTCTTTTTTGGTTTTGTTTTGTTTTTTCTTTCTCATGAGTACTTCTGTTTGTTTTCTTTTATATGACATGATTAATGTGAAAATATATTTAATAAGAATGTATATGTAGAGCCTATAAAAGATTGCACACCATCTTGGAGAGGGAAGAGGGAAGAGAGGCAGAGGAAATTTAAAATTTATGGAAATGAATATTGAAAATTAAAAATAATTTAATTTATAAAAAAGTATTCAAGGTAGACTTGAAGGAGGCAAGAATTCGCAAAATACAGGAAGGATAGTCCCAACAGTCTTCCCTGAATGATGGAAGGATGAGGATCTAAACTGACTGTAGAAATGTAAATATGAAGCATACTTGTTTTCCTCCTGCATGATGTCCCCTTGAGTTACTACCCAAATATCAATCATAATCATTCGGGGCTCTCAAAGCTTGGGGTTCAACAGAACTGCCCTGATTTGCTACAACATCCTAGGAATGACTGTGATTTCCATGGCTATTTTACAAAACTATACTAAAAAGTTTAATATTATACTGAGCCCAAAGAAGCCTCTGAACAGTTTTTCATGATTTCTGTTTCAGTCTGTATGTACAATGATTTAGATTTTATTCTTATTTGAATAAATGTAAACAAGCATTTATAATTATTAAGCTCTGGAATTAAATTTTGAATTGGATTCACCAAAAAAAATTCAATAAAATTTGGAAGAAGCCAAAAAAAAGAAGGAGACTGTTTCTTCTCCAGTTATCCCTCCTAATTAGCAGACACGATGAACTGCCAATACAGAAACCTTCTGTAAGAGAACTGGCTAATGTCTCAAATTCATTTGTCCAGGGTCATATATAAAATGTAAAATGACACATTAGGACAAAAACAGTACTGCCTCTATGGATGCTTCCAACAAACAATGTTACTCTAGGAAACAGATGTGTTAGAACCGTAAAATATCAGAATTAGAAGGAACCTTTGTGATGACCTACCCCAATCTCCTCCTTTTACAGAAGGGAAACTGGGGCCCAGGGTGAATCTTGAAAAATTGAGTATAAATCAGTTTTTTTGGGTAGAACACAGTATGCTATAAAATGTAGGGACCTCTAGATTTGGGTTTGATTCCTGGCCCTGCTACTTTCCTATGTAACCTTGGTCAAGACATTTTGGCTTCAATTTCCTCATATATAGAATGAGGTAGGTTTAGACTAGCTGACTGCTAAGGTCCCATCCACCTTTAAATACATAATTTTAATCTCTCCTTACACAGATCCTGATCTGCCTACTGAAAGAGTTTTCTGTATCAGTGAGATCATGGATCCACTGGGAGGAAAAGGACTAAACTGGTAATCAAGAGTCTAGAACCAAGTCTGCTATTAGCTAGCTATATAAACTCTACCTAGTCATTTTTTCTCTCTTCGTCTTAGTTTTCTCATTCATAAAATGTGGGGCTTGGACTAGATTATCTTTAAGGTACCTTATAGCTTTAATAATCTATTATATTTTTAAAAATTTGTTTAGTATTTTATTTTCCTCCAGTTACATATAAAAACAAATTTTAACATTCTTTTTTTTTAAAACTTTGAGTTCCAAATTTCCTCCCTTCCTCCCTCCACACTCCCCACATTGTAAAGGCAAGTAATTTGATATAGATTATACATGTGGAATCATGTAAAACATTCCCATAATTGTCGTGTTGTAAAAGAAAACAGGCCAAAAACACAAACAAACCTCTCAAGAAAAATAAAGCAAAAAACATATGCTTCAATCTGTACTCAGACACCATTGATTCTTTCTCTGGCGATGGATAGCATTTTTCATTATAAGCCCTTCAGAGTTATCTTGGATTGATGAGGATGGCTAAGTCATTCACAGCTCACCATCTTATAATATTGCTATTACTTTGTACTCAGTATATTTCACTTTGCATCAGCTCATGTAAGTCTTTCCAGGTTTTTCTGAAAGCATCCTTCCCATGATTTCCCATAGCACAATACTATTCCATCATAATCATGTAGCACACTTTGTTCAACCATTCCGCAGTTGATGGGCATCCCCTCAATTTCCAATTCTTTGCCACCAGAAAAGAGCTGCTATAAACGTATAGGTCCTTTTCCTTTTTAAAAAATCTATTTTGGTAAACAGGCCTAGTAGTGGTATTATTAGGCCAAAGGGCATGTATGGTTTTATAATTCCAGATTACAGAATGGTTGAATCACAACTCCAACTCTACCAACAGTGCATTAACGTCTCATATTGCCAACATCCCCTCCAATATTAGTCATTTTCCTTTTCTCTCTTATTAGCCAATCTAATAGGTATGAGGTACCTCAGAATTGTTTAAATTTGCATTTCTCCAGTCAATAGTGAGTTAGAGCATTTTTTCATATAGCTATAGATAACTTTGATAACTTCGCCTGAAAACTGTTCATATATTTTTTATCATTTATCAATCAGGGAACGGCTCTTATTTTTATAAATTTGATTCAGTTCTCAATATGTTTGAGAAATGAAGCCTTTATCAGAGAAACTTGCTTCAAAATTTTTTTCACAGTTATTATTGTTCACTGTATTTCCCTCCATCCTATTTCCCCTGCCCTGCTTATTCTATTCTCTCTCTCCTTTCACCTTACCCCTTCTCAAAAGTGTTTTGCTTCTGACTACCTCCTCCTCCAATCCACCTTCCCTTCTAACATCCTGCTTCCCCTTCTCTTATTGCCTTCCCCTCCTACTTTGCTGTAACATAAGATAGATTTCTATACCCAGTTGAGTGTGTATATTATTCCCTCTTGGAGTCAATTCTGTGACAGTAAGGTTCACTCACTCTCCCTCACCTCCCCACCTTCCCCTCCATTGTAAAAGCTTTTTCTTGCCTCTTATGTGAGATAATTTACCCCATTCTACCTCTCCCTTTCCGTTTCTCCCAGTACATTTCTCTTTCTCATCTCTTAATTTTATTTTTTACAATTCACTTCTTTAGAGTTTCACTTCATATTCAACTCAAACCTGTATCTTCCATCTATATATACTCTTAACAGCTGTAATAATGAGAAAGTTCTTATGAGTTACAAGTATTATCTTCCCATGTAGAAATGTAAACAGTGTAACCTTATCAAGTCCCTTATGATTTCCCTTTCTTGCTTACCTTTTTTGCTTTTCTTGAGTCTTGTATCTGAAAGTCAAACTTTATATTCAACTCTGGTCTTTTTATCAAGAACGATTGAAAGTCCTCTATTCATTGAATATTTGTCAATTTTTCCCCTGAAGGATTATACTCAGTTTTGCTGGGGAGGTGATCCTTGATTGTAATCCTAGCTCTTTTCTTCTCTGGAATATCATATTCTAAGCCCTCTGATGTCAAAGCTGCTAAATCTTGTGTTATCCTGACTGTGGCTCCATGATACTTGAATTATTTCTTTCTGGCTGCTTGTAATATTTTCTCCTTGATCTTGGAGCTCTGGAATTTGACCATAGTATACCTGGGAGTTTTCATCTTGGTATCTCATTCAGGAGGGGATTGGTGGTTTCTTTCAATTTCTTTTTTATCCTCTGGTTCTAGGATATCAGGTCAGTTTTCCTTGATAATTTCTTGAAAGATGATGTCTAGGTTCTTTCTTTGATCATGACTTTCAGGTAGTCTAATAATTTTAAAATCATCTCTCCTGAATCTATTTTTCAGGTCAGTTGTTTTTTCAATGAGATATTTCACATTGTTTGCTCTTTGTTCATTCTTTGGGTTTCATTTTGTTGTTTCTTGATTTCTCATAAATCTCATTAGCTTCCACTTGATCAATTCTAATTTTTAAGGAATTATTTTTTCCAGTGAGTTTTTTGTCCCTCCTTTTCCATTTGGTCAATTCTACTTTTTAAGGAATTGTTTTTTCTTCACTGAATTTTTGTGCCTCTTTTTCCATTTGACCAATTCTGCTTTTCAAGGTGTTATTTTCTTTGTCATTTTTTTTGTCTTTCCTTTACCAAGCTGTTGATTCATTTTTTCATGATTTTCCTTCATTATTCTGATTTCTTTTCCCAATTTTCCTTCTACCTCTTTTAGTTGATTTTCAAAATCCTTTTTGAGTTCTCCCATGGTCTGAGACTAATTTATATTTTTCTTGGAGGCTTTGGATGTTGGAACTTTAACTTTGTTATCTTCTGAGTGTGTGTTTTGATCTTCCTTGTCACCATAGTAACTTTCTATGGTCAGAATATTTTTTCCTGTTGTTTCTTCATTTTCCCAGTCTATTTCTTGACTTTTAACTCTGTTAAAATGGAGCTCTGCTTCCACTGTGGAGTGTGCACTGTCCTAAGCTTCAGGGGTTTTGTGCAGCTGTTTTCAGAGATACTTCTGGGGATGTATAAGTCTTCAGTTCTTCCAAGTTGGTATGATCTAAAGAGAGGTGTATTTACTATTCTCCTGGCCTGTGCTCTGGTCTATGAGTCTTTTCTGTCCCAGAACCAATTTGAGAAGGTGTGATGGCGAGCAAAGTGGGATCTTTTGCTGTTTTTGTTTTTGTATAATCAAATGCCTCTGATTGAATCTTGCCTTTTTGCCTTTACCAGTCTTCTACATATAGGGGCAGCTATGTGGTGCAGTGGATAGAGCACCAGTGCAGGAGTCAGGGGGACCTGAGATCAAATCTTACCTCAGACACTTGACACGCACTAGCTGTGTGACCTTGGGCAAGTCACTTAATCCCAACTGCCTCATCCTGGGTCATCTCCAGTCATCCTGGTGAATATCTGGTCACTGGATTCAGATGGCTCTGGAGGAGAAGTGAGGCTGGTGACCTGCACAGCCCTCCCTCACTCAAAACAAAGTCAAGTGCCAAGCCATGTCATTATTTCTCTGATGGTATGGTCTTCTTCAGCAATGAAGGACAAACATATATACACTTTACCAGGAGTAAAGTACAGAAACAGAGTTTCTTTAACTAGAAACAACATATATATATTTGTATTGTTAATGTGATAACCCATTAATGGGCCTGCCCATTAAGGGGAGTTTGATTAGGGAAGATTTGTAGGAAGCCCCACACCTTTTGTTAATGAGGCACTGGTTCTCAGGGGTTGGGATGCCCTCTGGCTCTAAAAAAGGTATAAATACTCTGAGGGTGAGGTTTTACTTTAGGGCTTATTGACTGGAAGAGTTTGACCAGATAGGACTCTGGGAAGCTGGTAAGGAGCCTGCCCCACCCCTCCTCCCTGCTTTGAAAACCCAGATTTCATCTTTCTAGTAAAGATGTACGTATGCTAATGGTCAGACATTTTGGAAGCCCTGTCTGTTGACTTTTTATTTCCCTGTATTTTCTCTGAAGTTTAGGGTGCTGACTTTTTACTCTGAACTAATTGAATGATACCTGTGCTTGATTAAAGTGATTGTTAACCTCTCAAAAGCTGCTTTTCCTTTTATGAATGCAGATCTAAGAACCTGTGATAGCAGCCCCCTGTGTATGTCGGGGTGCTTACTGTTACACAAGGGTCCCTGCTCCACTGCAGCTCTAGTGTGGCAGTGCTCCTCCTCACTCTTAGGACTACTACCCAGGACTGTGACCTGGATCTGAGTATGGGCAAAGCAACAGAGTCCTGCCTAAGTGAGAGCAAAGAGACCCCTGTAATCTTCTGACCAATTGTTCAACCCCCTTACCATCTGTGGATTAAAAGCTCTAGAACTAGCTGTTGTTACTGCTGATTGAGAGGCTTCCAAGGCCTGCTCCTGGTTTGCAGGGGCTAGATCTGTGTTGGTGTGACCTGTGTTGGACTGCGCTCCACTTTCATCCATGTGCCACAGACTTTTCCTGCTGACCTTCTAAGCTGTCTTTGACTGGAAAAGTATTTCATTCCATCCTTGTGTGGGTTCTACTGTGCCAAAAATTGTTTTACAGCATTATTTAAATGTTTGGAGGGGTTTTGGGGAGAACTCAGGTGAGTTGCTGCTTTTTCTCCAACATCTTGACTTTACCACACTGCCCTTCCCCCCTATTGTTTTATGGACTTAGATATTTATTTCCATTCAAGCCATATGTTCCAGAGAGAACATGCTTTTTCTTCTTAGCTCTCCTTCTTTAAACATTTTTTATTCAGGTTTTCATCATTTGCCAGTTAAGTCAACTAATTTTCTACTAAAACCAATTTCACTCATGGATGGACTAAAAGCTCAGTTATGCAAATAAAATTGAAGAGTGTGACTGATCCCAAGAAAGCTAGAAGGGAGAGGCCTACATTTAATAAAAGAAGGAAAAGGAAAAGAAAAAAACACAAATCACTTGACCCCAATATTTGTAATAATACCTCATAATGTAACTGGCAGATGGATCTGCTCTGCCTTGGGGGATATCTTATATCATCTTATGATAGCCTTGTCAGAGAGTCTGTGGTTATTGCAATTTTTCACCTAGAGTTGTATTGTACCAGTATTAACATGATGCTTTGTAACAGCAAATCCAGATGTGCATTTAGAACAGGGAGAAGCCTGCTTCTCTGTCCAGCCTCATTATTTAGACAGGAGCTAAGACATCTGCCAGGAACATCTGTGAACAAACTAAAATAAATCTATAAGTGGCATCTCTGTCCTGCTAATTTCCCTGCACAGGTCATTTCACCAGCCAAGGTAGATATTCTAGTACTGAAGCTGAAAAGTGAATCTCTAAATTCAGATTAACTTCACATCTCACTGACCTATTTTCATATTATCCTAAGCTATGCTCCTGTGTGAAGGCTTCTGGGCTGGGAAACTCAAATTCCAATTGATCCTAGAGGATGCTACTTTCCTCCTGCTGGCCTGGCAGTGTGGTACCTCCTATTTAATTACACCTCTGCTAATGCCCTCTTTCAAGACTGAAACTATTACCATAAGATGAGAGGAGATACCAGCTTTGACCTTTCGGAGTATTAGCCATATTTAGATCCAAGCCTAGGAGCAGAGCATTTATTTGAGTACCAATGTGACCCTGGAATAGGAAGAATAGTTTTGGGAAATCAAAGCACCATTCCTTTACCTACATCTTCACCCCACTTCTTGTCTCCAGCCTCCACCTAACTCCCTTCTCTTAAAAAAAAACAAACCCAAACTTAGTGCAAGGAGAATAAAAACCAACATATCCAAGTAAAGGATCAAACAAAGCAAATTGGAATTTGTCACTAGGTTCATTTGAATCTTGGGCAGAACAATATACGAAGGCACTCATAAGAATACCATTTTGTCATTTCCCTTGGGCACATTTCTCCCCCAAGCATGCTATTTACCTCCATGCATAATACTACCCGCCTTCACTTTTCAACATGCTATGTACCATCCCCACCAAACTGAAAATATTCTAAATTGTTTTCCATTTAGTAAATAGGGGCTTGGAATAAGTCCTTACATAAAATTTAAATGTCTTTGTCCTTCAAGCTAGCCTCTGATCACATACTTGGTTCCCACACCAACCCATTATATTTAGCCCCCAAATATAGGACTTTGCAACATTTGTAAAGTCGTCGGAATAGCTTTGTGCCCTTAAACACATTTTTTAAACCGTAAACTATCTCCTGCGCTGGATCTAGAATAACAGGTCTTGGGTTCAAATCCAAGTCTGCCACTTGTTATCTGAATGATCTTTGCTAAGTCACTCCTCTGGGTCTAGTTCCTTCATCTACAAAATGAGATCGTTGGATGGGAGAGATTACCCCTTAGATCCCTTCCTGCTCAGAATCTATGGGTTTCTATGCTTGTTATTGTACAATGATTCCATTCTGGTTTTCAACTTATAATCATAGATTGACAAGTAGACACTTGCAGTAACACCCTGATCCATGCTCTTTCTTATACAAGGAATCTGTACTCAGCTGAACCAGGAAAATTTAAAAAGTCAAGAAAAAGCTGAAACTCTTTCCTTGGTGGTTTGTGGAATCTTATTGCTTATGGGATCAGAAGAAAATCTGCTGGGAGGCAGTTAAGATACAACAGAAAGAATCCTGGATTTGGTGTTTAAATATCTAGATCTGAATTCTGTTCCTGCCACTTACAACCCACGTGACTGTTGGCAACTCACTTATCCTCTCTGGGCCTCAGTGTTCCTGTCAGAATAATAAGAGGAGTGGACTAGATGATTTCCAAGGTCCTTTTCAATTCCAAATATTTTTATTCCTTCCTTTTGGTTGGACTTGTGATTTCACTGGTATGGGGAACTCTCTGTCTCTTTCTCTGTCTCTCTCTGCTACAGATAAGCTATAGTCTTAGAGCTGGAAGACATAAATGGGGTACTGGGAAGTTAAACAACTTGCTCAAGTTCACCTAGCTAATATATGTCAGAGGGAGGATTTGAACACAAGTCTTCCTGATTCCAAGGCCGCTCTATTATGTTGTCTATCTTTAAAGTATGAACTATAGTTAATTTTGTTGATCTGCTTTTATGTTCTCTTTTAGGGAACATAGCAATTTTTTTGTTTTGATTAGTTTTTTCTTTAGCTATTTTTTTTTTCTTTCTGTACCTTCTGAGATTTGGAAAACACATCCTCAAGAAAATTCTCTCAGATTGATATCCTTTTTTTTTTTTTTTTTTTTTTTTTACAAAATTTTGCTTTACCTGAGCTAGATTTCACATTGGCATACACACTCATATGGCATTGGGGGCAGGATTTAGATCTGTTGTAATTTGGTACAAACCAGTTATGACAGTGAGCAACTGTGATCATCCTTTTAATTAAAACAAGCGAAGAATTAGTGGTTGCCTCTCCCCTGGATCTTACTCTTCTCAAAACTTTCAACATGCAAAAGTGCAACAAAAACACATGTTATATTGAAAGAGTATAGGTGAAAGGAGATTTGGGATCTCTGGGAGTGACTTGAAGTATTAGAGTTGGGTTGAGGTATAAGAACATTTCATCATACATTTACTTGTCTATGTACATATTGTATCTTCCCAATGTGAAGTAAAGTCCTTGATGCCAGGGACTGCTGTGTATTTGTCTTTGTATGTTCAGTGCTTAGCACAATCTTACAGGTGGTAGGTGCATGATAAGTGTTTGTTGAATTGAAATGAATTTTCCATTTAGAACAATCTCTTTTTGGGACCACTAAATCCAATGACCCCATCTTCACTGATTTAAAGATGATAGTTGTGGAGAAGATGAAGAGATGTGGATTTGATGATAATACAATTAGATTAATTTGGAACTGATTGGATGGCTAGATTAAATGAATAGTTAGTTGTTAACTGTTCCATGTTGATATGGTAGGAAGTCTCCTGTAGAATACCTCAGAGATTTACTTGGGCCTATGCTTTTAACATTTTTTAAAATTATGATTTAGAATAAAGCACAGGTGGATATTAGTCATATGTATGGATAAAACTAAGCTAGTTGGGAAAGCTACCATGCTATATAACAGAGTCAGGATCCAAAAAAATCTTGACAGGCTAGAATATTGGGCTGAATCTAATAATGTAATATTCAATAAGACACACATAAAGTCTTACATTTGGGCATAAAAATTCACTTTAACAAATATAAAACATGAAAGGAATGGTTAGACAATTGTTCGGAAAAAAGATCTGGGTGTTTTAGTGGATTGAAAGCTCAACATGAGTCAGCAGTCTGATGTTGAAGTCAAAAAAGTGAATGAATTAAATTCAGGGTTGTAATCATAGTGGCATAGCTTCCAGGATTGGGAGGCAAGAGTCCCTCAGCATCCTACTCTCATCAGACTTTATCTAGAGTATCGTGTTCATTTCAGGAGACTATGGTTTAAGAAGGGCATGAATATGATGGAGAACATCTAGGAAGGCAACCAGAATAGTGAAGGTCCTTGAATCTGTGTTATTTGAGCATCAATAGAAGGAATAAATGATGATTAACCTGTAGAAGAGACTTGAGGAAAAATGAAAATATTCTTAAAATATTTCAAAGAAGTATTAATTTTTTCTGTTTTATCCAGAGGGAAGAACCCAGGAGAAAGGGGTTTAAGTTACAAAAAAGAAAATTTACTTGGTATCAGAAAAAAACCAACTTCCTAACAATTAGAGCAACACAAGAGTAGTATCTCTAGAGGGGTAGGTTTCCCCAAGTTAGATGTCTTCAAGTAGAAGCTGGATGGCAATTTACTGGGATTCTTTTTATGTATAAATTGGACTAGATGATCACTAACATCTATTTTAACTCCACAATTCTGTGATTCTGTGATCTTATCCCAATAGCATCTTGGAGATACATGCATAGGCTGGTATATTGTCCCTATGTCATATATAGGGTCCAGAGGTTAAAAGACTTGCCCAAGTCCAGATAATAATGTAATTAAAACTAGGATGTTGTACTTTCTACTATCAAAGCAATATCATCTCCACCAAACCACAGTGCCCCCGTATTCAGCCTAGGTACCTTTTTGAAGCTATTGATGCTACAAGTCTATCATGCTGTTACAATCACTTGGTATAAAATCAAGGGTATTCAGAGCCTTTGCAACTTAGCAAACAGCTTCCCTCTAAACATTCCTCTCCCATTTCCCAGTTTCCGACTCCTCTTTCTCAAGAGCTTCAAGAGATTCACAAGCATGGGAAATTTCCCCCTTTCCTTATTTATAATAATATAGTGGCTATGTTGCATTTATTCCCACAGACACTGTCAATAAATCTCTCAAGCTTTCTGTACAGCAGGAGCTGGGAAATACTTCTAATTATAGGAAGCAGTGTTGGGAATGGCTTGGGTTCAACTACATTTCTATCTCAGTGAGCAACCCTGTTCTCTGACAGGTAACATACAAAGAGCTCAGCAGAGAAAACTTCACACAAGAGAAACAGCAAGATTCTATAAAAAGGTGGGTTCTATGCGCCTGCACTGGAGAAGCCTTTCTCTTCCTTTAGCACCACCATTCTGGGACAGCTCCAAAACCTGGACTGCTTATCTGTGTGCCCTACCTAAAAGAAACAGGATTGATAACACTATGCAGGGTTGACCCTAAGCAAAATTGTAAAGTGGACAAAATTTATGTTGAGCAACTTTTCACCTGCTCCTATTTCAGCACTTACTTCTCTCCTTTTCATATCTTCTATCCCAAATTCCTACACTTCTAAATGGGGATAATAATACTTACAGTATACTTAACTGAGAGAGTAGAGAGTATCAAATAAGATGATGCATGCCAAGCTTTTTACAAGCCTTAAAGCAAAATGTGACTAATTATTACCATTATCATTTTGCTGACATGGGGGGACTGGGTCTGTTATTGAATAAGGAAAGGTACTGGAAGAAAGATGATGTATAATTGAAGAAGTGCTGCATTTGGAAGTAGAGGACAAGGATTCCAATCCAAGGTTAGCCACTTACCACTAGTGTATGACTGTACAAGATTCTCTAGGCCAGATTATTTCCAAGATTCCTTCCAGCTCTAAATCTATGCTTTTCTGAGTGTTTTGAAGGAGAAAGAAAAGGGAATATCTCATGAATACATCTAGAACTAATAATCCTTTAAGATGCACAGTAGGCAGTCAGACCTCATTTATTATATACTAACTGGCAAGCTTACTAAAAAAGGCAACAATGGTCTCAAAGAGTATGTTTAATTCATTTGCCAGTGATTTGTATATTTTTGTATTTTGTATACCTGGGTGGGAAAATTGGGAAAATACCAAAGTAAAGCAGATTTGAGAGAGGAATGGAAGCACAAAACAGAGATCTCTCTATCTATTTTTCTTCCTTCCTTCTCAATGCCCCTATATTTACTCCTGAATGGCTGTTTTCTCAGCAGTCAAAGACAATAACCTTTAATTCTCCAACCTTCTGCCTCCATCTACAGACTTATTTATAATAGTCAGGACAGGGCGGACTAGCTGCCACTTCTGACTCAGGCTCAACTTACTCATGTTGTACTAGAATGGGGCCAAGAATCATCCCAGTGTGAAGAATCCTAAAGAAGCCTTGTGGATTCATCAGTTTTCATCAGGATCCAGAAGTAGAGGAGAGCTGACCTATAAAATTCAGTCCAATTCTATCAAGTTAATATTGGTCAGATATTGAACACAAATAATAGAACTTCATGTCACTTAAAAGTGAATTGATTGGGAGGGAAAATCCCTTTGAATAACAAGATAATGTATGGCCTCAGTGCATTTCAAAATTTTAAACATTTCAGTTCTAAGGAAGAATGATGCGGATATATACAACAGGAAGTTTTAGATTGAATAGTTAATTCAGAACACCAAGAATTCTTTCTAATGGTCACAGAACTTACTATCTTTGACTTGACCAGGCCTTCCAGAGTTCATGTTCTCTGGTTGCTGAACAACTGAGATCCCTTCACTGGTTCTTTCCCAGGGAAACCAGGGTGATTTTTCACCTCTGCTTTTGCAATAGACTCTTCCACACACTCACCTCTGCAACTCTTTCAATGACACAGTAATCTTCAGGTTATGACCCAGGACGAAGAGGACAGCTAGGATGTCTGCCCACTGTACCATCTCACCCAAGGGCCCCCCTTTCAGTACCCTTGGGCTGAATACATCCCCAGATTCCTCTGTCAAGAAACCAATATGGATGAGGATCTGGAGGCAAAAGAGAAGAGAATGAGTCAGTATAAAGAAAAAAAATCAAAGCTTTATCCAGATTTACCCTATGTCAGGGGTCCGGGGAATTTGATCAATAGCAGACACTATCTCTAAAATATAATTGATTTCTTATGTGGCAGCAAAGTATATAGGTACCAAGAAGTTGATGGGGAAGCCTTATGAGCAAGCTAGCCAGAGTAAGACAGATAAATCCCCCAAAAACCAGATCACTGTTTCTCCTATCACTAACAGTGGAAAGATATAACATACAGACTATCCTACAGCCCAGAAGCCACATGTCCTACCCTTCTCCTAAGCTTTGGAAGTGACCTGTCCTAATTCATATACTTCTTACCCACTTGGTTTTGGCTCAAACTTCAGTACAATTCATTTATTAAGTGCCTGCCTGTGCCTCATAGTTAAGGGATCCTAACTTAAGTAGGTGCTTGGGGTCTGTAGGACTTCAATCTTTCAGGCTTCAAATTGCTTTGTTGTGTACTAACTGTAGAGGAAGTCCTTTGCTGATAGGGACATACAAGTCCCATACAATAGCCCAGGCAGTATAAGGATCATAATAGAAACTCAGTGTGAGCTTAGGGGCTCCAGAGGAATCTCTAAGGGCATGCAGAGGGTGTGGCAAGTAAGAATTTTCCCTTAAGTTAACTACCTTAGGGTAGTTAGTAGAGAAGAAGAGGTCAATATTACTTGTCTTAAGCAGTGGATATAGCTCTTAGCAAGGGAGCTGGTGGCACTGAAGTCAGGGGTGACACGGGAAGAACACAGTCCCATACCAGGGTGAGAATCTCCTGGCAGAGCCCAAAGGGAAGTCTTCCTCACATACCTGCTTCTGCTCTCTCCTGGCTCCCTTTAGCTTTGCCTCCAGGCGCCGTGCTGCCAGAGCCCAGTGAGCTGCCAGCTGCCTGATTCTCTTCCTCATGAAGATCAAGGACTCCTTCCCACTTCCAATCAGCTCCAAGAGGTGGGAGAGATTGCTTCGGAAAGCTGCCTTTAGGGGTTGAGATGGGGAGAGGGGTGCAGACATTGATGTTTAGTATGGGACAGTTGTACCCAGCAAGTTTTGGGGAGGGAGTGTCAATTAATACCTCATTATCCAACCATATTCCAGCACACCAGGCCCTACTCAATGTGGGCACCTTGTTACCTGACTACCCACTACATATCTGCCCATCTTTTCTTTTTTGGCCTCCTGTACTTGCTCTGGAAATAATAAATCAATACTACCATTGCTACTGGAAATTATGTGATAATCTGTTGTTTTATGACTTTATTCATGGTAGATGTTATGGCCTACACCAAAACTCCCTTAGAAATGGCCATGATTGTTAGATTGGAAGCTTCTTGAGGGTAGGGATAGTTTCATTTCTGCATTTATATCCCCAGGCCCTATGGAACTTAATAAATGCTTATTGATTGACCATCAGGGGCTTGGGTTCCAATAAGACTTCTCCATCCCTAGTTAAAGAGACACCTTTAGAAGCACAGGCAGTACTCCTCAAGAGTAGCTGGATTCTGGGACAGGAATAGAAGGTCACATGATCAGCCTTAACACTGAGGATCTGAGTCAAAGTGTTCCTTTCAGAACTAGTCTCAGGTGATTCCCATGCCTTAGCTGAAGGACTGAATCAGTTATACCTCCACTCAATGAATTTGGGTCCACCATAGGATGGGACTCTAGGGCTCCCACCTCAAAACCTGCCTGTGAATGATTTAAATGACCCATATGTCAGGGAACTTCTTTTTTCTTTCTTCTTATTTTCAGTGTTCTACAATCACTACCATGTAACTTAGATTTTTTTTTCCCTTCCTCCCCCTCCTTCCTCCTTACTTCCCCCATCCCTCTTCAAGATGGCATACAATTTTGTATAGGTTCTACACATACATTCCTATTAAATACATTTGCACCACAGTCATGTTGTGTAGAAGAATTAAAATGAATGGGAGAAATCATATAACAAACCAAAATGTAATACAAAAGAAAATGATCTGCTACATTCTGCAACTGAATTCCATAGTTCTTTCTCTGGATGTGGAAGGCATTTTGCCTTAAAAGACCATTGGGAATTTTTTAAGTCCTTGCATTGAAATGAAGTTCTAAGTCTACCAGAAAAAATCCTCACACACTGTGGTTGTTGCTGTGTACAAAGTTCTCCTGGTTCTGCTCCTTTCACTCAGCATCAGTTCATATAAGTCTTTCCAGGCCTCTCTCAAGTCTTCCTGTTCATCATTTCTTATAGCACAATAGTATTCCATTACATTCATATACCATAATTTATTCAGCCATTCCCCCATTGATGGGCATCCCCTTGATTTTCAGTTTTTGGCCACCACAAAGAGTGCTGCTATAAATATTTTTGTACATGTAGGACCCTTTCCCATTTTTATGATTTCTTGGGGATACAGTCCTAGTAGCAGTATTGTTGGGTCAAAGGGTATGCACATTTTTGTAGCCCTTTGGGCATAATTCCAAATTGCTCTCCAGAATGGTTGGATCAGCTCATAGCTCCACCAACAATGAATTAGTGTTCCAACTCTCCCACATCTTCTCCAACATTTATCTTCTTCCTGTTTTGTCATGATAGCCAATCTGATAGGTGTGATGTGGTATCTCAGAGTCATTTTGATTTGCATCTCTCTAATCATTAGTGATTTAGAGCATTTTTTCATATGATTAGAGATACCTTTAATTTCTTCCTCTGAAAATTTCCTGTTCATATTCTTTGACCATTTATCAATTGGGGATGTCTGGGAACTTCTTGACCAGAGATAGGAAAGAAGGTGAATATGGACAATTGACATGATAGTTTTCAGTTGGACACGGGACTTCTTTTTAGAGTCCACTCTGAAGGCTATACCTCACAGTCTGATCAAGCCCCAGAATCTGTAAGACTTCCTGCTTAAAAAGGGTCTATGGGGTGGAGGAAGTGTAGAGAAACAAGTTAATGGTCTTCCATTGGTTCTACAACCTAGATACTTTTATCATGCAACGTCCTTACCTGGACTTTGGGCAGAGGCTTAGAGGCAGGTAACACTGCTGTTTGATTCCTCCAAGACATTAAGGGACAGAACCACTCTACTTCACTGAGGTAGATTAGGAAGGAGCACTCAGTGCCATCCACACCAAAGAAGGCATAACAGGGATCGGATGTCCATCGAGCATGCATCCACTGCAAAAAGGAATGGAACTCAGAGTCAAGAGAACAAGCTCTAACCCCTTACCTTCCAACACTGACCCAGTCACCTACAGGAGAATAAATTAACTTAAATATGATGGAGATGATCAAGAGACTTTGTGGTAATTAATTATAACTTCAGTTCATCCTCCAGTAACAAATGTGAGTAAGTCAAGAGGAAGGTAGAGATGGGGAGGTATGAGGAAAGGAACAAGACCAGGTCAGTCCTTGTATTTTACTTATACTTTCTTCTCATAGAGGGACGCTGGTAGTGGCATGGAGGGGTAGGATAGTTCTTCCTTAAACTCCAGAGACAGCATGGTATATAGTCAAAAGAGTGCTAGCTCTGTACTCAGATGTCCTGGGTTAAAATTCTAGGTATGTGTGTGATCTTGGTCAAGTCACCTTACTTTCATGGGACTCAGTTTCCTCTTCTATAAAAGAAAGGGATTGGCTCTCTGAGGTCCCTCCCTGTCCTATATCTGTGATCCTGGGTTCTTTAATCCCCTGACAGAGTCCCAAAGTGTGAACAGGTGAGTCAAAATTAACTGTATTTTTTAAAGCACTTTACACACATTTTCTCATTTGACCTTCACAACAACCTTGACTTGGTAAGTCCTGACTTGGTGAAGAAACTGAATACACAAGACATTAAGTGATGTTCCCACACTCCCAAAGCTAGTAAGTGTCAGAGCCAGGATTAAACATGTATTTCTCCTGATTATAGACCCAGCATTTCTTCTACTGTACCACATTTTCTCCTGAGAACAGAAGTATTCACCACAAGGGTGAAACCCTGCAGATAGTACATTCATCCCCCTCTTTCAGATGTAAGGTGAATTATCATTATTCAGTGGCAATTTCTGGAATATTTAATGGGGTAGCCATTTCTCACATTTCATTTTAGTCACAACTGACCTGAACAAATAAACTACTGTTGCCAGAGAGGATGGACTAGAGCTGGAGGGCAAGGGCAAAGGTAATGGTAAGAAGAAGAAAGAGCTGAGGATCTAGAATATTGCCTTCTTAGGGCAATCTTGAGGGTAATTACCATTAAAAACCCCAATTTGCCTGGGACCACTGGCTGGGAAGAAGCTTGAATATAGGGTCTCACCTCCCTCTGACATCTAACTGACTAATGCCAATAAGGAGAGGAGAGATGAAAGATTGACCATGTGGAAACGCTCCTTCTTGTTGGATATTTTGTACATAATTTCAATTTATGCTTAAAATGATCACATTTCATAAGAAGTTTCATGACGAAAGTTTGACTCCTCTGGGAGGACCTGAGAGATCAACAAAAAGAAATTAAGGTGTGGTCAGAACTGGAAACTTGAAAACTCAAGTAATCAGTGAAGTCAAGGAATTCAAGTCAACAAATTCCAAAAACATCTGAAACACCTAGTATTTGCAAGGCACTGTGATAGGCATGGGGCATACAAAGGCAAAAAAGAGTTCCTGTCCTCAAGAAACTCCCATTCTACAGGGGACAGAAGTAGAAAAAGACATATACAGAAGTAAATAAAGACAAAGCCTATGAAAAGTAATTTCCAAAGACAGTACTGATTATCAGGAAAGGCAGCTAGAAGGCACCATAGTGCATAGAGCTCCAGGCCTAAAGTCAAGAAGATTCATCTTCCTGAGTTCAAATCTGTCCTCAGACACTTACTAGCTGTGTGGCTCTAGGCAAGTCATTTCACCTCTGTTTGCCTTACTCTGCTGGAGAAGGAAATGACAAACTGTTCTAGTATTTTTGCCAAGAAAACCCCAAAATGGGGTCAGAAAGAGTCGGACATGACTGAAACAATTGAACAACAAATAGCAGGAGATCAGGAAAGGCCCCATGAAGGAAGTGACTGCTGAACTGTGATTTGAAGGAAGCTAGGAATTCTAGGAGGTAGAGGTGAGGAGGGAACATATTCCAGTATTAGTCATTTCTGTTCTGTTAATGATATCTTTAGCTCTTAGCTAAAGATATATACTTAGGAAACTGGAATTTAATGAACTCTCAAAAGGGACTCAAAAGGCTATGAAACATGAAAATGAGTGCAATCTGTTTCTGACAGTCAGAGAAAGCTAATTTCAAATGGAAAAGCTTCAGTGACAGAGGGTATCCTCCACCAAGGCTATACAGACACTAAAGGACTACACAAGACACAAGCTTAGACGAAAAGCAGAAGTCCAGTTTCACTGAAGAGTACCCTTACTAACCAAATGGGAAATACACTCCAGAGAAGCCTAAATAGGAAACCCACTGCTCCTATTCCCTCATACAACATTCTAGCCAATTATACTATGAGTTATTTTTCAATCTCCTCCTGCCCTGTCTTCTGACATCTAGAACATACTTCCTCCTCATAGGCCTTTTATCATTAGTTTTTTTTTTTTAACTTCAAGGCCAAGATTGGTTACTTTCATGAACCTGTCCCTGACCTATAAAGCTGAGAACAATCTCTCTCCCCTCATTTTTTTTCTTTTGGTGCATGGTTCATTTTTTGAGACCCCTCCTTTGCTCCTACTACCTTGCACCAACGTGATTTCATGCTATATCCTGCCCCCCTCCATTAAATTGTAGACTCTTTGAGGGCAGGAATTGTGTCCTTTTTCTTCCATTTACCTCCAGTATCTAACAAAATGCTTTGTACATTGCCCTTTAATATTTGTTGAATTAAATTGGAATAATTTTTTTACAAAAGGTTAAAGATAAGATTTTCAGGGAAGAAGGCATAGCAATGTGCAAGACAGGGGTGTTGGAAGGTCAGTACAGAATGACTTAAAGTCTATTGGAAGGCTCTTTTGAGGCTAATTTGGAAAATGCCAATTTCTAGAGGGTAAGAGGATAAAGAACATGGCAGAATCTGAGAGTGCCAAAGGTAGCTACAGAATAGAGGTGAAGTAGAGGCCAAAACCAGGTAGGCAACCTGAAGGTACCCAGCTAGAAAGAAAACTGGCAGGTAGGATCTTAGAGAGACCGAGGATCTCATGACAGATTCAGTGTCACCTCAAACGTAATCTGAGATAAGAATAAAGCATTTTTACTTAGTATTTACACCAGGCCAAGTCAAAATTGTATCCTTTGTAACTTCTTTAATTGGTCACATGTTTGGTTTTTTTTCAATTTATTTTGTTTTTAGTTTATGGAAGAAAACAAGCATTTCCATAACATAGTATAATAAAAAAGATGATAGTATATGAAACTGCAAATCTATAATGGTACACTTGCTATTCTTCTAAAATATATAATAAAATTATCAGGTAAATTTTTCTTTTTTTCTTGCAAAATGACCATTTAAAATCTTTGAGGTATTTGCGAATTTGTCACAGGAAAGTAATTTTTCTTAATAATGGTGGTGGTTGTGATGGGGTCTGATGGATTTCTCATAGCCAAGTGCTGTGGCTACAGAAGCTGACCAGCTCCAGAATCCATTGAAAATTAGTATGACTAGGGTAGTAAGGGTAGAAGAAAAACCTCATAGGTCCAAATATGGGTAACGTGCACCTGCTTGACACAGTGCTCCAGAAATAACCCAGCAGGGGGAATGGAGATTTGAGTGGTCCCTGCTGCTTCTTGTTAGTTAGAGATGTATCTTTGACTTTGCAACTATAAACCAAGTGCTAGTTGAGGTATACAAACGTGTGTGTGTGTGTGTGTGTGTGTGTGTGTGTGAGTGTGTGTGTGAGAGAGAGAGAGAAAGAGAGAGAGAGAGAGAGAGAGAGAGAGAGAGAGAGAGAGAGAGAGAGAGAGAGAGAGCGAGCTTCAACAAGGGACATTTTTAAATTACTTTTAAAAAATGCATATATTTTTCATGCTAGAAAATTCCATTCCCCAGGGTACATAGGTATTATTTTATGACAAGTCTAGTTCCATATGAAGGCACAAAGCCTCCCTTGGACAGTAACACTCAAGGGGAGCAATTTTCAGACTTTGCCTACGGCAAACAATTGCCTTCTCACAGCATTGCCTGAGCTGGGAGGGGTGAGGGAGGGTGTGGGGATGCAGCTCATTAGATTAACCAGAGCAGCAGCATTAGCAGAATGTCAGAGCTGAAAGGGACCTTAGTGATTATCTAGCTAGACCCCTTCATCTTACAAATAGGGGAAGCAAGGCTCAAAGAGGTTAACCAGCTGCTCCAAGGTCATGAAATCCATCAGTGATAGAGTCAGGACTTGAATAATAATAGCAATCATGGACATTTATTTAGTGATCTTTGCACCAACCTTGTGAGTTAGGCACTATTATAGACCTTACTGTCCCCATTTAACAGATGTAGAAATTAAGGAAGAGAGGTTAAGTGGCTTGTGCAAAGTTACACAGTCAATGTTTAAAATAGAAATAAGAATCGAGGTCTTCTTGATATCAAATGCCACCATATAGCAATGCTTTCAAGAGGAGAAAGGGCCTCCTGCCAGACAACGTACCCTTAGAGGCAGCTGGCTTACTATGCTCTCCACTGAATTATTAAGAGTAATTCATAAGCACTGACATCTGCCACCTCCACCACAGCTATTGTGGTGTATTGGAAAGAGCTCTAGATTGGGAGTAAGAGGAATTAAAATCTTGATTTAATTTATACCCTGTATGATTGGGAAAATGACTTCATCATTCTGGGCTTCAGTTTTCTTCCTAACTACTAAATGAGAGGGTTACACTACAAGGTCTCTTTGGGCTTCAAGTCTGTGACTACGTGTTCTCTTTCTCTGCCTCACCAGGACCACCTTGGGCTAATCCTCTGTACAGAGATTAGGTGGATTTTGAAGACAGGACCTGTTCTGCTCCTTGCATCAGTATTTAGCATTTTCTGAAACCTCCAATATCACTTTATTTCTACCATGCCTCTCTTAGATAACTCTGACTGAAGGCTCATCCATATCCATCTTTGCTCCCTCCCCACAGAATACTTTCCTCGGAGCATTTGGGGCTTACTTACCTCTACCTTTCCAGAGCAGTCTGGGTATTTGGGGTCATTGGGCACCTCACATTGATCCCGCTGGCCTTCAGACACTGGGAAGGGAGGGTCAGAGGAAAAGTCAGATAATGTGGAAAGATCCAGTCACACCCTGCTCTGGGAAGGGAATAAATCAATCTAATGTAGGAGGGAAAGAGCAGATGGATTTTCCTAGCACTCAGTTTCTCCAAACAAGAATTGTAAGTATGTACGCTCAAGGGATTGGGTCAAGAAATTCATGCTAGCCTTTCCCTTGATCCCAAGCCATGTCAGGCTAGCAGATGGCAGTCCCTGTTACAGGTGCTTAGCCTTGTTCACCCCATCCCCTACTTCTTTCCTTAGTAATTGAGCAAAATGAGGACACTGTGAAGAGTTCTCATAATAAAAATATGGGGAATATTGCATTTTCTGGGATAAATAAAATTTCTTTTCCATAAGGCCTCTCTCCCTGGATGCCTGATTTCCAGGAATCCAGGGCTTGTGGGCAGTTAGGGCCCCTCCCTTCTCTCTGTGATAGTGCTATCTGAGCACTGATATTTTACCAAATAAGGACATAATGGACTGTAGCTAAAACTTGGAAATTAATCAAATCTCTCTTTGTTGGATACTATTGCCACATCAGCTAAGCTCCCTCTTCTCCCCCCCACCCCCCTTTTTACTTTAGTTGTAGAATAGCCATATCAGTAGTTAGTTAGGTATTAGATAAGGAAGTATGTTTGGATAGGTGGATCCTGGTTACCTGATTTCCTGGGTCTTGTCTAGTTTTTCTGCACTTAGATTGTAAGCCTGCCTCCCAGCCAATGGAGAGGTGGGATAGTGGGGGGTGGGATTCTCTACATTAGGATATATGATGGTGCTTTGTCCTCTGTAAGCTGCCTCCTTCCATTAGCCCCGTCCTGGTGGAGGGATGCCCCTTTCTTATGAGAAATGAATAAAATACTTTCTGTTCTTACCTCGAGAAGTCTCTTTATTTTTCTAAAATTTTGGGTAAGGGTCTTGTAACCCACAGAGTAAGCAAATTTCACTCTTGTAAACAATGGTCTCATTGAACAAGCCAGATGGACATTGGTTTGGCAGTACCTACTCACCCATTTATTAGGGAAAGTGGGGACTTGGGTCCTGGTAGCAGCCCAAATCTCACCCCATTATCACTCTGTGGGGCTGAATGAATGTTGTCTAGAGGAAACTTGGAGTATTTTCTCCCCCTTCTCCCTCTACCATACACATACTTTTTACATAACCCTCTCAAAATCTTTTTTGATTTTGCCTCTCAGGCAAAGCTATAGGAGGTCCCATCTCTTCCCAGTGACCTCATTGGGTTCTTTAAGTTAAGCATATGTAGAAAGCAAGGGGGCACCCCTTGGTGCTAAGAGCAGCTGAATTACTAAAGAGTCATTTAGACATTTGTTGCCCATCTAAGTTTCAAGCTTCTCTTTTTGACAGGGTTAGGGTGGGGTGGGGTGGGAGCATGAAGGGAATAGGATAGGTTACTATGCTTACACCTCCTACACCAACTGTTACCACTTACCTGAAGCCCCACCCTTCTAAAAGTCCCACCTTTGGGAAGCTTTGTCCAATAATCTGACCTTGTGGGAATTTGCTCAGCCTGTGAGGCAGAGCCGTTGCCACCCTTCTTGGGGCTCTACTACACAGAAAACACTTGGAGTTGGGAAAGGGGTGGGATAAAGCAGAGGTAAGTATCTATGGCCAGAAACTGATAGGGAAGCCCACCCTTGCTGTGCAGGACACTGTTGCGCAGGATTTGATCCACTTTCATGGCAATGTCAGAAACATTCTGGGCAATCTCCTGGATCTTCTCCATCAGCTTGGCACCTGGTGGGAACCTGAGCAAGGAAGGAAGTGTGAACTGTAAGCCTGGGGAGAAGCCGTTTGTACTTTCTTCAGGGTATCATTTCCCAAGCAGATTTTTTACAAGCAATGGACCTCATGAGACAAGCAAAGGATTCAAGCCTTGAGCCCTTGTATGTCCTCAAATATAAGAATTATTAAAGTCAAATATGGAAAAACGGAACTGTTGCCCCAGGGAATGCTGAAGGATGGTCGTGGGAAGAGTAATGATGGTTATAACAGTAATAACTGATACATATATTGCTTTAAGTGCTTCATACACTTATCTTATTTGAAGATAATAACCATAATAACTGTGTGAGGTAGGTAGTATAGATAGTAATATCCCCATTAAACAGATGAGGAAACTGACACTCATAAGAGTTTAAAAGAACTGCCTAGGTCACACAATAAATCAGTGACAGAGGCAAGCTTTTAAACCAGACTTTCCTGAATCTAAATTTAGTACCTTATTCCTCCTTTATCAACCCTGATAATAGCAAAGGCACAAAGCATATGTGTAGAACCATACGTTTGGAAGCATTTTAAAGAAGTTTTTATTGATCTATCACCTTCTTTATATCACCTTCTTTTTCCAATACATTCCTACCTTCTTTCCCAACTGACAGAGCTGTCCCTTATAACAAAGAATTTTTAAAAACAGTTTAGCAAAACTAACCAACACATCAGTTAAGTCCAACAACATATACATCACGCGACATCAGTGGTCCCCTACCTCTGCAAAGAAGGGAGTTGCATTCCCATCTCCCTTGCTTGGGGTCAAGCTGAGTCATTATAATTAAAATCTTTAGTTTCATTTTTTTGTTTTTGTTTTGTTTTCTTTCCATTTACACTGTAGCAAACATTGTATAGATTGTTTTCCTTGCTCTGCTTATTTTATGAATTTTATATAATTTTTTCCATGCCACCCTATATTCTTCATATTTATTGTTTCTTATGAAGCTGTACTATTCTAAATATTCCATCACATTCATGCACCAAAATTTGTTTAACCATTTACCGACTGATGACCATTTACTTTGGTTCCAGTTCTTTGCTACTACAAAAAATACGGTGAAAATATTTAAGTGCATAACAACAACACCACTAAGAAAATAACATTTATATCTTGCTTTAAGGTTGCAAAAGATTTTACAGATCTTATTTCATTTAATTTTTGTAACAATCCTGGGAGGTAGGTGTAATGATTATTTCCATTTCATGAAAACTGAGGCTGAGAGAGGTTAAGCAACTTGCCTAGGATCACAGTTCATAATTACCTGAGGAGGAATTTGAACTTAGGTCTTCCTCTCTCCAAGTCTACACAATCCTATCACTACACCACAATACCCATAAATATATAGATTTTTCTTTGTCTTTGACCTCAGTGTACTGGTAATATCCAGTGTATCTAGCAGTAATATCTCTGGATCAGAGAATATGGACATTTTAGTCCCTTTCTAGTGTAGTAGGGAATCTCTCAAAGTGTGTGCATGAGGATGGGCTTGAACCCTGACCCACACATGCTCTGGTCCCTCACTAAAGGGCATGCATGACCACTGTTTGTTTCCTTGGTATCCATGATTAGGGAATGGTGGTGAATGTTATATCAAAGATGACTGAGCCATGAAGAACAACTCATTCTATGGGCTATAAGAAGTAGTTTCTGCTTTCTTTTTTTTTCTGGGCTTCCTCTTTGTTGGCACACAGTCAACATTAGCTCTCTCCTTTGGACTTCCATTGACAGAGGAAAGGAAACTTTTCTTCTCTCTAACTCCCTAGAAGCAGTGATGACAGCTCTGAGCACATGGCAATGAGAACACATGCTTATCTGGGTGAGCCTGAGACAGGATCTCAAGTTTCTAGTTGCCTTTTCTACTTTGTATTTCTTTCTCCAAGCACAGATGACTAAACCACAGTCCTCTGAGACTGGCAGTTCTAATCTTGAGAACCACCTTGTGAGCTTGAGAGGCCAAGAGTTTCTGGGTGCTGACTGACAGCAACTTCTTGGTGGAGGGGATGACCGTCAACCAGGTCATCCTGAAAACCGAAACCCTAGCCATGACAGCTGGGTAGACTTGAAGCTCAAATTACTATTCGGAGAGTACAGACTGAAAAGAAAGAGTGAAATCTGTCAGTTTCTATAAACCTCTTAGGGGGTATTTCTTATCTCTGAGGAAAGTATAATAGAGATGATGGGTCCTAGTTTATGTCTGAAGGATACATTAATGAACACTTGAGGTTTGGGGACTTTAAGCACTTCTCTTAAGGTGGAAAATAACTAGCTGTTCTACACTTGATATCTACTACTTTATATGGTAAGTAATATTTTTAGAAGGGACCTTGGGCGATAACTTAGCTTTGTTTTAGAGATTTTTTTTCATAGTTCTATCTTGGGATAGAGATAAAATGTCCCGACTTTACGGTCAGGCTGTCCCAGAATGAATTTGGTCTTAACTTCAGGACCAGAGCCCCTTTGTGGACACTACCCCCTACCTAGTCATAGGTGACATTAGAATATTTCCAAATTGTTTTCCAGAATGGATGGACTACTTTACAGCTCCATCAATAGTATATTAGTCTGTCTATCTGTCCATATGATTGATTATTCCCATCTTTTGTTGTCTTTGCTAATTTACTGAATGTGAGGTAGCAATTTCCCTTTTTTTCTTTTATTCAGCAATTTTCATATGATATCTGTAGCATGGACTTTAAATAGTACAGATGCAGTCTATCTGATTTAACAAGTTCAGCTTGTTCCAAATGAAATTATTCAGCATCACACTCATCGTACTGGACTTAGCACTGGTGGAGATGACACTTTCTATTTTCAAAGTAATCCATAATGCTAGTGCTTGTGTCCCCAGTTTAACTTTTAAAGCCAACTGAATATATGTTAAGAGGGCTTAGAACCTAGCAGAGCTGTGACTTGAGAGATGGAGATATAGCACAACAGAAGAAAAACAAACAAAAAACAATAAGAAAGTTCAAATTGAAAAAAAAACTACTTCCTGACAAAATGTTAATTCGACGTTGTTCATCCTGTGTTCTTGAAGAGGACCAATGACATCATGAGGGTTATGTCTTGGCTTATGTGTGAATTGTATTTAAGGGAGGCAGAGTTATGCAAAGTCATCAGCCTCACTCTCTCCTCTAGGGTCATCAGAGTCCAGAGGCAAGATAAGAGTGAAATTGACTGCTTTTTTCTTACCAAGGATGCAATGGGTGACCTCAGCCTTTTTAAACTAAGGTCATTCCCAGGTCTCAGTCTGTCTGAGACAATGCCCATTCAATGATTAAGGGCTAGTTCAGAACTGAGACAAAAGATGGCCTAATTTGCCATCATAAAAGAACTCAACTGGGAAAGGAAGGAACCTCTGAGTTTCTGGCCAGAACAGAAAACAATTGCTATTTACACTCACTCTGAGTCATCAAAACCCAAACAATAAGCAAGAGAGGCTTGGACTGGAGCCTATTATTGGCCATTTGATGAAAGTCAGAGTGATTTGGGTTTGGGAGTCCAATCTCTCCACTTAAGATAAGGTAACTGGGCCCAGAGAGCTTAAGTAGCTTGCCCAGAGTCATACTGGTTATGTCTGAAGCAGAAGTTGAACTTTGAGGTCTAATTGTCACATAATCTGGCCCTCTCTCCACTATGCCATACTTGCCTTTCAAATTGTTCTGACAGCACAGAACCAAGGTAAAAAGTTTAAATATGGACCTTCTAGGAGAGGATAATGGGAGTTATAAACTATTGTTTCAAGCATTAAGTAGTAATGCAGGGAGAAGCGAAATGATGCAATGGATATAGCACTTGTCTTTGGAAGACTTGAGTTCAAATTCAGCCTCAGACACCTACTAGCTGTCCTAGTCACCACTGAGGGTGACTGTCAAGTCACTTAATTGATTGCCTCAAAAAATTTTCTTAATGCATTCTGTGAGTCTTTTGTACTATAAGTATTTCTTTTGGTTGAAGGAATTAAATAGCTGTCATATATGATGTACCTTGTACATGGATATACCTTGTATACCCTTAAGTAGGGGTGGGGAACCTCTGGCCTCACCACATTTGGCCCTCTAGGTCCTCAAGTGTAGCCCTTTAACTGAATCGAAACTTCACAGAACAAATCCCCTTAATAAAAGGATTTGTTCTGTAAAACTTGAACTCAGTCAAAAGGTCACACCCAAGGATCTAGAAAGCCACATGTGGCCTTGAGGTCACAGGTTCTCCATCCCTGGTAGAGGATGCTCTTAAGTACCAGATGAGTGGAGATAGAGACAGAGACAGAGAGAGACAGAGATAGAGATGGAGAGAAACACACAGGGAGAGGCAGAAACAGAAAGATATAGAGATACAGAGACAGAGAAAGACAGAGACACAGAGAGAGAAACGGACAAGCAAGTGAGATGTGGTGTCAAAAAGTTCTTTAATCAGTTGCTAAGCAGGATCTCAAGTCAACATATAAAAAGGGGAACCTTCCCCTGTGTCATTCCTCTTTGCTTCCAGTGGAGAATGGGGCACAACAGCTTTACACTGCCTCTCCAGCACTGAAAAGGGGAGGGGCAGGATTCCCAACACTGTACCTTGCCATGGGTGCTGTGAGGCCATAGTTACCTCCATCTCATTTGCATTTGTTTTTTTTCTGAGTATCTTGAGAACCACGTGGCCCAAGGATGGTAAGTTCAGAAGACCCCAAGGTCCCATCAGCTGTCAGCTGAATGAAGCTGTAGCTATGGTTTTTCTTAAACAGTCATGGGAAGAATCAGTTAGAGGAAGAATACACCTCAGGAGTAAAGAGCCACACCAAGGATAGACACTGGAGAGAGTCACTGGAGAGAGTCACTGGAGGAAGGGATCATGAGTCCTTGTGGTGAAGAGAAGTGCTGGCTATGGACTCAGGAAATGAAGAGATCTTGGAAGTTGTCTGAGTAGCCTGCCAACCAGAGAGCTGAACCCAAGAGGCTTTTGTGAGGACTCTTTAGAGGGAGGAAAGGTTTCTAGGGGCTATGAGTTCTATACTCCCTATACGTGTGCCTCACTTGCATTGTACGCTTTAGTTTGAATCCACTTTTCCCATGGGTGCACTGTGTACAGATGTTGGAGTATGTGTTCCAGGAACTAGGGGGGAAAGGTTTGTATCAACTGTTCTTACCATACTATTTTAGTAAATGTTTTTGCTAAATACTGTTGCTGATTGTTGACAGGGGTCACACCAGCTAAGGCTTGGAGACTAGTCTAATTTCTGGTTGCTTAATTTTACAAGAAGTTCTAGTTTTTTTTCTTAGTTTTCTAAAACTCCTTGGACAATTTTTTTCTCTGCCCTGTGGTTCTCAAGAGCAGACCATTGTTTTCTGAGTATATCTTTTTAGCCCAAATTACTTCAGGCTTTTATTATCCCTAAAACCCTGAGAATAGTAGTAGTCTGTGAGTTGGAGTGAAAGTTAGGGGAGCATTTTGACTGTGTGACAGTTATTTAACCTTTCTGAGCCTCAGTTTCCTCAACTGTACCCACCACACAAGTTGATGGATGGAAGTAATGCTTGAGCAAATCTCATTATCAGCTATTCAATTTCTCTGGTCTCCTTTTTGCTTTGTCACAAAACAAGAGTCTTGTGTCAAGTAAGGCATAGAGAAAGGGAAGAGGGAAAGCCTAAGTCAGTTCTGTGGGTTTGGAGGGGAAGTCTGTTCTCAATCTATAGGTAGAAGGATCATGTATTAGAACTAGAAATATAGCTTACATCATTCCCCCATCCCCACCTCCACGAACTCCCCTTATTTCCTTAGATTCTCTAGGGTTGGACAAAGGAAGTAAATTGGCTGGAGCTTCCCCTCCCTTTTGAGTCCCATTTTTTCAAAGAGAGAAGCTTATTTCCCTTGGGTATCTGAGAAAAGAGGAAAGAGGCAGGACTCAACAAAAGTCCCATTTCTTGTCATAATTTCTTCCCCCTACCTCTGTTACTCAGTGCCCTCATATTATCTGTTTCTTGCCCAAAGTATCCGGTGCTATGCTTTTACATAGGTTGGCCTTCTCTTAGAAATATTCTAAATTCAAAAATCACTTTTCCCTCTCCCTTACCTCCTCCTCCTCTCACCTTTCACCATAGCAGGGCTAATCTCAGTTGGCTACCAGGAGGAAAGTAATCTGATTAAAGCAAACCCCACTGCGAAGTTAAAGGAAAAAACTGTGCTAGGCCTATAAATTCTCAACTTTTAAATCTGTACAGAAATGCCAAGCAGTTCATGTCTGAACCCTGAGGTTACCCAGCCACAATTTCTTCTCAATTTCTATTACCCATGAGGAACTGATCAGTCAGCCAGTCAACAAATACTTATTAAATGTTTATTAAATGCCAGGTACTGTGCTAAGCAAAAACAAAACAAAAAAACAAACACAAAACCAAGCCCCTGTAGTCAAAAAGCTCAACACTCATGGGTAAGGCAGTAGACGAACACTAGTCTATACAGCAAAAAACTGTGGCTTTTCCAGTAGCAACATATGGCTGTGAGAGTTAGACTATAAGGAAAACTGAGCACCACAGAATCAGTGCTTTTGAATTGTGGTGTTGGAGAAGACTTTTGAAAATTCTGTGGAAAGCAAAGAGATCAAATCAATCAATAGTTAAAGAAATTAATTCAGACTTCCCTGGAAGGTCAAATACCGAAGCTGAAGCTTAAGTACTTTGACCACATCATGAGAAGACCAGACTCACTGAAGAAGACCTGGATGTTGGGAAAGATTGAAGGTAAAAGGAGAAGACAATTAAAACCAATGAACATAAGCTTGTATTGACTTTGAGAGAGAGTGGAGGATAGAAGGGCCTGGCGTGCTATGAGCCATGAGGTCACAAAGAGTTGGACACAACTGAATGACTGCACAATGACAAAAAGAAGGTAATCTCAGAGCAGTGGGGGTAGACCAGAAAAGTCCTCTTGTAGATGGGATTTGAGTTGAGTCTTGAAGGAGTATATGGAAACTAGAAGGTGGGGATGAAGAACATTCCAAACATAAGGGAGAGTCAATGAAAAGACATGAGGTCTAAAGATGGAGTATCTTGTGTAAGGAATGGTAAGAAGGCCTTTGTCATTGGATCTGAATATATGAAGAAGAGTTAAATGTAAGAAGGCTAGAAAGGTAGGGTAGGGTCAGTTTTGGGAGTGCTTTAAAAGCCAAACAGAGGGTTTTATATTTGATCCCGGAATTAAAGAGTCATTTGAGCTTATTGAGTATAAGAGAAACAGCATAAAAGATATTAGCCAGGGAATACATAGACTGGAAAGGGAAATGGACTGGTTATTTATTGAGAATGAAGGCTAACTAATGGCCCACACATATGCTCCATTAGTATTTATGTAATGGGCAGAGATCTTGAAGAAGGACCTCTAAACTCTGAATAGACCTTTTGCAGAGAATTTAATGGAGGACATGGAAGAAAGTCACCCATTATGACAAGTGAAAGATGGCTTGTGAGCTGCATTATTGAAGGGATTACCTACATTGATAAGATTTGAGAACCATCAAAGGATCAGAGAAGGAAGAAGAATCATGCCCATGTATTCTGGTAGACTTCAAGGAGCCCTGAATCTGGATTGATTTTTGTTATCTATGAACTCCTCAAGGAAAGTGCCTAGAAAATGCTAGTTGATTTGAGAGACTGCTCGTGTGGGCTTGGACAAGTTGGTTCTAGCAGTTAAAACTAGCCCATAGTGCAATAGGGTGCCTTAATAAGTAATGAGCTCTCTCTGGTAGTGGAAACATTGAAGTAAAGACTGGAAGGCTAGAAGATCCCTGGTCAATAATACTAGACAAAATTCTTGCTTCAGCTAGAGATTGAACTAGACTTTTGAGGTTTCTTCTAAATTTTAGATTCTGTGATTCAGGTCTCAGATTCTGGTCTGGGAGTGGGAGGTGATTTTTTCACTTACGGTACCTGGTGACAGACTATGCTTTAAAGGGAAAGGTCTCAGGGTCTTCTTCCTCTTCTAAGGCTATATGGCCCTGGAGAAACCCTGGTCTTTTCATTCATTCTTTTCTGTTTTAGGTGCAGGGAATGAGGTCTGTCAACTTGGTCAAGAGAGTGAGCCACAGAATTCTGAGTGTCTTAATACAGACCAAGGGCAGCTAGGCCACACAGCGGATAGAGTGCCTGACCTAAAGTCAGGAAGATGAATCTTCTTGAATCTAAATCTGGCCTGAGATACTTACTAAATATGTGACCCTGGGCAAGTCACTTAACCCTGTTAAGTAGCCTCAGTTACTTTATCTATAAAACGAGATGGAGAAGGAAATGGGGAACTGCTCTAGTGTCTTTGCCAAAAAAAACCCAAATGGGGTTATGAAAAGTCAAACATAAATGACATGACAGAACAACAATCCAGACCAGCATTAATGCCCTGAGCAGCAAGGCATAATCTTCAAGAAAGACCTTGTTGGGGACTCATTAGCTTCTAACCCTGGGCCTGGCCCAAGCCATCCCTCAGGACACTCATTTTTGTGGTTATTTCCTGCCCAAGTGCAGCCATATCATCCCACTCTTGGTCTCCACATACCAGGACTCAAAGAGGATACACATAGGCATTTTGCATGTATCTAAATATTTTACATATAATGTCCTTAATTCAAATGTATCCTCTTTGAGAATGAGAACTATTTTTTGTTTGTTTTGTTTTTGGAATTATTATGGCTTCCTTCCTTCCTCCCCTTCCCCCTTCCTTCTTTCTACCCTTCCTTACTTCTTTCCTTCCTTCCTCTCTTTCTTCCTGTCTTCCTTCCTTCCTTCCTCCTTCTTTCCTTTCTTCCTTCCATTTCTCCTTCCTTCTTTCCTTCCTCCTTCCTTCCTTCCTTCCTCCTTCCTTCCTTCCTTTTCTCTCTCTCTCTCCCTCTCTCTGACCCAAAGTAAGCACAGGATGGGTCCAGAGATGCCCATGATACCAGCAACAGGAACTATAAGCAACAGCAACTCCTAACAGACCAAAGCAGCCTATGTAGTGCGACCAGCAAGGACCAGCAGAAACTGGAGGAGCAGCATCCCTGGTACATGTTTAGCAAGATCAGCAGACAGAGTGACAAGCAAGTCCAGTGAGACTGATAGTATTGATATCACAAAAAGACATCAGGGGTCCTGCAGCATTAGACATGTGAGTTGTCTCTCCATGCTTATGGATCCCTCATGAGTGATCCCTATGCATACATGCTCCCTCTGCTGCTGGTGTAATATGTGAGATAGTATACCCCAACTTTGGGGAGTGGGATGAGAAATGCTCTTTTGCAGATCTTTTATGATATTTCATTAAATGTCTAATGAACTAATGTGTCCTTGTGATTAGAGAAAAAGCAAACTAATCATTGGAGAGGTTTCATGAGCTATAATTTTCGTTAGATGTGGACGCATACAGAATTTTGAATCTGGGGTAGCTAATTTTGGGGCTCCACATAAAAGAGGGGGTGCCCCAGATGCCACATTGCCGTTACTAAAACAAAAATAATAATACTAATAACAACTCATATTTATATTGTACATAAGGTTTACAAATACTTGTTTTTTATCATAGCCCTGTGAGGAATATTCCACTCTTTCCTCTACAAAATCTGTTTTTGCACAATGTAGCTCAGGAAGGTTGCTACAAGTTATCTCACAGGCCACAGGGCAAAATGCTCCATCTCCCAGTAGAAGAATTTGGCTCTTGAGAGCTTCCTTTTTGTCCTCTGTGGTATGGGGTGGGGAACCTGTGGCCTCGATGCCACATGTGGCTCTCTAGGTCCTCAAGTATAGCCTTTTGACTGAATCCAAAATTCACAGAACAAATTTCCTTAATTAAAGAGATATAGGGAAGGAGAGAAGGGAGTTCTCTCATTCTTCCAGAGCTCTTACCATGGCTCTTTCACACATGAAGGATTCCCGTGGTCTGGGTTTTCTTCTTTTTCTAGCTGTTTACACAAGATCCCTACCCTGTCCCTGCAGTTTCTCCTTCTTCTACTATGAATTCTGAACTTGTGATAGCCTATTACAGTTTCTGCTACCCTTGCTGGGTAAATGAGCTCTCCAGGATGCCTCCATAAGGACGTTTAATTTCACTTTCCTCCTGTGATTTATGAGAGCTGCATTCCTCTAACAGTGGTATTGATTTTCCCCACAGCTGGCTAGCACACTTGCTGGGAATAGTTATTTTATTAAGAAACCAATAGCTTTTCTTTCTAAACACACACACCCAAAACACACTAAAACACAGGCAGACATAAACAGGCCCACACGATGAGAAAACATACACATAGACACATTCATTCCCTAGATCAGGTCAGTCAGTCAGAGCCCTGGGAGGTCAGGTCATAGTAGAATGTATAACTATCCACGAACTCCCTATGAATCCCTGTTAGAGAATCAACCACCCTGAAGAAGACTAGACAATTATCTAACTCTAGAGGTCAACATTGGTGGTCTCTGAATTTTTAACTCAATGGTACACTGCCTTTCACCATCTCTGGCCTCTCTCAGAAAGCCTAGCTCCTTTGAAAACAGCCTTATTGGATAGGGAACCTAGTTAAGGACGGTAAATAACTCCCTGTCACTCCATTACTTCTGCTCCAGAAAAGCCAATCAATATTAATAAGATAAAACTGGAGTTCGTAGTTTGAAGACACACCTCTTTGAGGAGGAGATGACTCCCAGACATTTGCAATTCCAGTCATTAGGCTGGGCTAATCTGAAGGTGGGCTAGAGACAGATTCTGAAATCCACATTCTGCCTTCTTCCCCAGAACAGCGCCTAGCTTCTCCTGTCCTACAAGAGGAGGATAAATATTTTAGGCACCCAACTACTCCATGTAATCCTGAAATAATAATAAGTTGATTGATATTTAACTCTTTTAGAGAGATCCAGATATGTGATTTCATCAGTGTAAGGAACTCCTTAACCCTTGCTTAACAGAACTCATTGGAAGTTAAAGGCAATCTGACAGCAACTCTTGGAGTTACCAGGGAGCAGAGAGAGTCAAATGACTTGTCCATGGTCCCATTTGTCAGAGAAAATGCTTGAAAATATTATTTCCTTACTCCAAGGATGGATGCTGTTACTTCTTTAACTTTTATAGCTAGATGTCACCAGTCATGGACTTCTGGCCATGAAGATGCTAGAGCAGCCTCAGACCTTTACTAGCTCTCTGACCCTGAGTAAGTCATTGAATTTCCCTCAGCCTCAGTTTCATCATCTGTAAGATAGCAAAAATAATAGCACCAGCCTCCCAGGATTGTTATGAGGATTAAACGAGATCAAGAATTTGGCAAACCTTAAAGCAGTATACAAATTTTAGCCATAGTTATTTTAACTTTTATAAACACTTTTACTTCTGTGGTTGTATCCTCATGTCCTTCTGAAAAGGTCAACACCTTCATTTTCCAGTGAAAATGCTGAAGTTCAGAGAGGTTGTGACTTTGCAAAGTGAGGGGAAGAAACATGGGTTCCTTACTTTCAGTCCAGAATGCTTTTCATTATGCTTTGTAGGGAACCTAGTCTGTGGTTAAGTTCATACTTATAATACTGGAATATCTGGTCACTGGACCCAGATGGCTCAGGAGGAGAAAGTGAGGCTGGTGACCTTGCACAGCCCTCCCTCACTCAAAACAAAGTCAAGTGCAAGTCATGCCATCATTTCTCTGATGTCATGGTCCTCTTCGAAAATAAAGGATGAACACAACAACTTACGATACTGGGGGTCCTTGGTTTCCTTTCTTCATTGGGAAGAGAAAGAAAACAAATCTAGCCTGATCACTGTCCACTTGGGGAGTGACAAAAACCACTAAGAAGATATCCATAACTGGAAAGAAAATGTAAAACTATATCCCTGTTAACCCAGAGATACATCTACAACAATGAAGTCTGAAAAAGATTAAAGACGGAAAAGGACTCACATGTACAAAATTTTATGGTAGCACTTTTTGTTGCAAAAGAAAATTGGAAACAAAAGAAGTCTATCAATTGGAAAATGACTGAACAAATGGAGGTATATGATTATAAAGAATATTATGAAAACAAAAGATTCAAAGAAACTTGGAAAAATGTGAATGTGATCCATGGTGAATTGCGCAGAACCAAGAGAACAATTTGCATGAAGACCATGATAATTTAAAGGAAAATAGCTTTGAAAGACTTCAGAACTTTGATCACAGCCATGACCTATCCTATCCATGATTTTAAAAAGGAGCTGATGAGAGGTGATAGACTAGAGCTTGCACTTTTAGACATTACCAAAGTTGATGTGTTTTGTTTGACCATACTTGTTACAAGGGAGGGCTTGGGAGGTAGACAAGAGGAGGGAGGCAAGGGTAAGGATAGTGATGGGCATCAATGTAACATTAAAAATACACAAAAGAAAAAAGTCCAGAAGGAAACACAAATAAATGGGGCAATTTGTTGATTGATTGATTTGATTGATATTTAACTCTTTTAAAGAGATCCAGATATGTGATTTCATCAGTGTAAGAAACTCCTTCATTGTCAAATGTAATATACACTCCTAAAAATAAGATCAGTTTCATATATAATTCATTTTCTTTTTCACATATTGAATGAAATGTTTGTGCTTCTTGATAATAGTTAAGTTCATAACTTTTTTAAAAAAGGAAATTAAAAATAAAGATTTCCATAGAATTGTTAAGTGGGAATGGATCTTAGCGACTATGTGGTCCAAACCCCTCATTTTACAGAGGAGGCCCAGAGAGATAAAATATCTTGTCCAAGGTGACATAGCTAGTAAGTGCAAGAGTTAGGACCAAGAATCACTTCTCTTGACCTTCACTCCCCTCCCCACGGAGTACTCTTTCCATTTCACTGAACTGCCTTTACCCTTTTTATAATAGGACATCTATAACTGGTCCCTCTGTAAGGATCTGAGAGGAAAATTGGGTCATGCCTAAAGGAAATCAAACCTGAGTACAGGATTAAGTTTTAGTGAAAAAAGAATATTCCTTTTTCTTCTCTGGCACTCCATTCCCTACTCTGTCAATTTAATTTCATGTTGAAACTTCTAGTGGTTGACACTCTAATACTACATGCAGCATTGCCAGGACCTTGAACTACAGTCTAGGGCAGGGTTTCTTAAACTTTTTCCATGCAAGATCCCTTAGTGCAGCATTTGTTGGCATTGCATGGCCTGAGGGCATGCACGGCACAAAGTTCACATGCTTTGTGTTCAGAACCAAGACTGCAGTGAAGTTGCCCAATGCAACACTGGCAAGCACTGCCAGAAACTCCTTGGATTCATTGCATGTTTGATTTTCAGTTAATTTTTGGTTGTTATGTGTTCAGAAACCTTTTACTGTTGCCAAATTTTTGCTACCTCCTATGGGGTTGCGACCCACAGTTTAAGAAGTGCTGGTCTAGGGAACATTTTTTTAATATAATTTTTTCAGTATCTTTTGTTTTCACGTTAACCATATTTCTTGATGTATCCTCTTTACCTTTCCCCCTCTCAGAGAGCCATCCATTATAACAAAAAATTTAAAAAGAGGAAAAAAACCAGTACAACAAAACCGACGTCATAAAAGTCTGACATTTATAATTAGGTGGCACAGTAGATAGAACACTGAGCCTGGAATCAGGAAGACCTGAACTCAAATCCAGCCTCAGACACTAGTAAGCGTGACCCTGGGCAAGTCACTTAAACTTTGTTTGCCTCAGTTTTCTCATCCATAAAATAGGGAGAATAATAATAACACCTACCTCCCTGGATTGAAATGAGGATCAAATGAGATAATTATACAGTGCTTAGTACAGTATCTGGCACATCAGAAGTGCTATATAAATGTTAGCTATTACTATTATTGGCTGTATTCTACACCATAGTCTCCTACTTCTGCAAAGAAGGGAGGGAGGTAACTTTTCATATCTCAGTTTTGAGGCCAAGCTTGTTCATTATAATTTCAAAGCATTAAATTTCATTTGTCTTATTTTGTCATTCTTTCCATTGACTTGGTGGTGGTCATTGTGTACAATATATTGTTTTATGGGTGCTACTTGCAGATATTAATTTATGTAAGTTTTCCCATGCATCTCTATATTCACCAAATTAATAAATTTTTATATCACAGTTATATTCCAGTATATTCAAAACTACCACTTATCCAGACATTCCCCAGTTGATGGGTATCTACTTTGCTTCTTTGTTCTTGCTACTTCAAAAGGTCTCACTTAATATTTTAGTGTATGTGGGGCCTTTGTTTTTATCACTGACCTTGTTGGGGTACATGCCTAGGAGTGGAATCTCCAGGTCAAAGGATATATGACATATGAATTGCTTTGTTCATGTAATTTCAAATTGCTTTTGAAAATGGCTTGGACCATTCTTTGCTCTACCAGTAGTATGTTGGTGTTTCCATAATCTTTAGGGAATATTTTGAAGACTGATGGTTTCCCAAAGTTTTTGGTAAGTAGCATTGAAGAGACCTAAAAAATCACTGTTTAGAACAGGAAATGACCTTACCGATCATCTTAGGACAACTAGCTCATTTTAGAGATAACAACATGGAGCTCCAGAGATTTTTAACTTGGCTAAGGTCACAGGCTTTCTATAATTTATATCTAAAGTCCATACTAATAACATTTTGTACCTTTTCTAAATATTCATATTGCTCTATTTAGCAACTTGTATATGCTCTTTATATATTGGATGTCCCCATTAATTCTAAGTAAGCCCCTCAAGGAACTGTTTTGTTTCTGTCTTTGTATCCTCAGGACAGTTAAGTGGCACAGAGGGTAAGGCACTGGACATGTAATCAGTTAGATTCATCTTCATGAGTTCAAATCTGGTCTCAGATACTTATTAGCTGTACGACCCTTGGGAAGTCCTCACTTAATCCTGTTTGCCTCAGTTCCTCATCTGTAAAATGAGCTGGAGAAGGAAATGGAAAATCACTCTAGTATCTTTGCCAAGAAAATCCCAAATGGGGTCATGAAGAGTCAGACATGACTGAACAATAACAAAATTGTATCCTCAGCACCTAGCACAGCGCATTGAACATTATAGATGATTAAGAAATGTTTATTCTTGTCCTATCCTCTTCTACTAGATTGTAAACCTTAGGAGACCAGAGACTGAAGTTTAGTGCTTTGTATAAAATATTCAGCTCTACCTATAGTAAGAACTTAATCATTATCTGATTAAAGGGAGAACTTTATTAAAACAAATAAAATATTTATGTATTTGTTCATATGTTGCTTGCTCTAATCTATCTGTCTAATTGTTTTCTAGCTGTATATATATATATGCATATTGTCTTTCTAAATAGAGCATCAGCATTTTGAGGACAGGAACCACATAGTTTTCTCTTTTGTTCTCCCTTTCCATTCCATCCCCCGATGGATACCATGCATATGAAAGACATTTGACAAATATACAGAGTTAGAATTTAATCATTCACACCAATGGAGAGGAACCTTGCTATTTGGCTTTGGAATTCATAATATGAATCTTTTGTAGCAGATTTACCTTTTTAATTATTCATTGTTTAGGCTGATATTAAAACTAATTTGCACTGCAGCTAACAGTCAAAGAAGGCAGCATGTCTAGGGGTAGGGAGAAGACATCTGAGGATTTTTTTTAAAATGCCACCAGTAATGGACAAGGTAGATAGACCACCTGCAGATAACTGAGTGTGAGCACAAGCGCACATGCACACAACTATGTGTGCTAACATGTAACATGTAATCAGCAGTTATTTCTACCTTGCACAGTTAAAAGTATTCAAGGAAGGGTTCAAGAAATGGGTACTGGACCAGGAGGCTGAAGATCCAGGTTCTAGTTCCAATCTGACACCAACTTTGTGACCTTAGGTGAATAACTTCCCCATTCTGAGTTTCAGTTTCTTCATTTGTAAAATTTGAATTTTAACTTTGGGTCAGAGCCAGGCTCTTCACACAGGCAATGTCGTGGCTGTCTTTGGTTGTGATTAGGGATTATCTGGGGTTTGCTGCTATTTCTGCTGGGTATTGAATACTGGTATAATACTGGTATTACCTAACACACAAGTTTGTTGTGAGGACCAAATGAAATAACGAATCAACCACTATTAAGTACCTACTAAGTATCAGGTGCTCAAGAGAAAATGAAACAGTGCTTGTTTTCAAGGAGCCTTTCTTCCTTAGGGAAGAAAGCATGTTCATAAATGTCTATACAGAATATTGGAGGCACCAGTGTATAGTGAGACTGGACCTGGAGTCAGGAAGACCTGAGTTCAAATCCATCCTCAGACACTTACTAGTTGTATAACACTGGGCAAGTCACTTAACCTCAGTTTGCCTTATCTACTGGAGAAGAAAATGGTAAACCATTCCCATATCTTTGTCAAGAAAACCCCAAGGGCAGCATTGGCGTGATATGGTCCACAGGGTTATAAAGAGTTGGATACAACTGAATGACTGAACAAAAACAAGAACAAACAGAATATACACAAATGAATAATTGTAAGTAATGTACTTTCTTAACTATAAATGAATATATATGAATATCAACTGTCTGACCATGGACTTTCTGAGCAGAAGTTTCCCATTTGTTAAAGTTTGGACAAATGATTTTAAAGGTTCTTTTTCACAAAATGCTATGAGTCTATAAGTTATACATATAGGGAAATGTGTGTGTGTGTGTGTGTGTGTGTGTGTGTGTGTGTGTGAATATACCCAACCATTCATCTTCCTGAAACTAGAAGCATCTTGTCCCTGAAATGTACAGTTCCTTCAGTGGGATTTGACAGGTTCCAATAGTCATGATGGATTGTTTTGATTTTTTAAGGAAACAGTTAAGAGGTTTCACAGCCCCATTGAAATCCCTCCACCCACGAAACCAACTCCCATGAGGAGAGGGTAACAGCAGAACAGAGGGAAAGGCAGACAAAAGGGACAAGCCAGAGAGATGGTGAAACCACAGAGAGTAGCAGGTCCCAGATCGAGACAGGGGAAGAATAGTCAATCTGACATTTTTAATACTCTAGGACTTAGTTTTATGACATTGTCTTAATCACCTTTGAACTTCAGTAAGATTGTCACTGTCCTGTAAACTAGAGTCCTGTTGGAGAACCAAGGTTATGAGCAATATCCCCAAAGACACCATTGTGGGCACAGCCCTATCTATGTTGCAGAGCAGAAAAGAACACTGTGACTGAGTTCAGGTCACGGGAAGTGTATGTCGTGCCTGGTAGGTTACAAAAATGTTGTTCATCTAATTATTACCTCAAATCTCTTTATAGTTTTTTAAAGTTCAAGGTTTATAAAAAGTTTTCCTCACAACAACTCCTTGAGGTACATGTGTAAGTATTAGATGTTTTTAGATGAAGAAAATGAGACCTAAATAGGTAAGTTAGCTTGTTGAAGGTCATATGACTGAAACATGCTGTCCTTTATGATTTAAAATATATTAGATAAAATAACAATACTTGCTAGCATTCATGGCTTATTTAGCATTTATAGCTTTGTGGTTTGCAAAGCACTGTACACATGCTGTCTGTCAACCTTGGAACAGCTCTGTGAGGTAAGTGCTATTACTATCCCCATTCTACAGATGAGGAAACTGAGGCTGTGGTAAGCAATTTGCCCAGAGTCACACAGCTATTGTCTGAGGCATAATTTGAACTCAGTATTTCTGATTTCAAACCTAGGTGACCTATGTCTCACTTGATCCTCACAACAACCCTTTATGGAAATGGATGGGCTTGCTTTCTATGTGCCAGACACAATGCTAGGTCTCAAATACTAAAATGAAATCATCTCTGCCCTCAAGCAAATATTCATTTGGGGGAAAACAATAGGCACACATGCAGAGATAAATATAGAATTTAAACAAAATAATTAAAAAGCAATTTCCCAGTGAGGAAGCACTAACACGTTCAGGGATCAGGAAAGGAAGTGTCTTCTTATAGGGCTTTTAGGGAAGTCAGGGATTCTAAAAGGCGTTGACAAGAAGGGGCTGTAATTCAGGTATGAGAGGATAATTTGTGCAAAGACATGAAGACAGGAGATAAAACGTTGTGAGAGAGAAACAAGTAGGTCACTTGAGCTGGGACATAGAGTATATGAAGAAAAATAAACTCTAATAGGCCTAGAAAGGGTGTCTGGAGTCAAGTTGAGCTAATAGGCATTCTTAAGCACCTATGATGCTTCAGGCCCTATGTTAAGTTCTAGGGATACTAAGAAAGGCAGAAACAATCCCTGTTCTCAAGGAGTTTTTGATCTACTTGGTGAGACAAAATGTGAACAACTACATAAAACCAAGATATTTACAGGATAGATTAGAGATACTCTCAGGGGAAGTCACTAGCATCAAGGGAGACCAGGAAAGGCTGATTGCAGAAGGTACGATTTTGGCTGAGACTTGAAGGGAGCCAGGAGGCAGAGGTAAGGAGGAAGAACATTCCTATTGTGGGGGACAGCTAGGGAAAAGGTACAAAGTCTAGTGATGCAGCATTTTGATTGAGGTAAAGCAAGAAAGCCAGCATTGCTACATCGTAGAGTAACTGGTGTGGGAGTAAGGTAGAAGAAGACTGGAAAGATAGGAGGGGGTCAGGTTATGAAGGACTTTAAAAGCCAAACAGAGGATTTTATATTTGGAAATAATAGATAACGTGGAAATAATAGATAACCATTGGAGTTTACTGAGTGGGGGGTGGGGTGGAGATTATGGTTAGACCTGTACTTTAGGAAAATCACTTTGGTAGCTGAGATAGACTGGAGTGGGGAGACATGAGGCAGGGAGGCCATCCAGAGGGTTATTGCAATAGTCCAGGTAATGAGGGCCTATACTGGAGTAGGGGCAGTGTCTGAGGAGAAAAGGGAGCATATAGTACCAAAAAATGTTACAATGGTAGAAATGATAGGACTTGACAACTTTGTTGGATATGAGCAAGGGCAGAGAATGAGAAGCTGAGGGTGACAATTAGGTTAAGAACCTACTAGAGAAATTAGAAAGAGGAGAGGTTTTGTGGGAAAAGATAGTGAATTTAGTTTTGTTCTATTTAAGATGTTCAATGGGCAGTTAGAGGTGCAGGATTGGAGGTCTGGAAAGGTTAGGGCTAGATAAATAGATCTGAGAATTATCTGTATAGAGATGGTAAATGAATCCATGGAAGCTGATTAGAGCATTTAGTGAATTGATATGGTGAGAGAAGGTGAAGAGAGCCTTGTGGGACACCAGCAGTTAGTGGACATGCCTTGGATGAGTTTCCAGGGAAAAGAATGAAGATTGAGAAAAGGCCAGTAGAATTTGGCAATGAAGAGATCATTGGTAACTTTGGAGGGAGCAGTTCCAGTCAAATTATGAAGGGCTTTAACCAAATGAAAGAATTTGCCTTCTTCAGTTTTAATTTTAGAGGCAACAAGGAACCAATGAAGTTTCTTGAGCAGGGGAGTAATTTAGTCGTACATGAAATATAGTGTACAAAGTAGCAGTAATATTGTAAGATGATCAGTTGTGAGTGACTTAGCTATTCTCAACAATAGAATGATCCAAGACAACTCTGAAGGATTTATGACGAAAAATGCTATCCATCCCCAGAGAAGGAATTAATGGTGTTTGAATACAGAATGAAACATACTTTTTTGACTTAATTTTTCTTAAGGCTTTTTTGTCTATGTTTTCTTTTACAACATTACTATCATGAAAATATTTTGCATGCCTACACATGTATAAACTTGTATGGAATTGCTTGCCTTCTCAATGGTAGGGGAGGGGGGCTGTCAAGAGAGAGGGAGAGAATTTGGAACTCAAAGTTTTAAAAACATGTTAAAAGTTGTTTTTACATGTAACTGGGGAAAAATAAAATACTAAATAAATTTTTAAAAGAGAAATATCACTTTGACATTTATATGGAGGAAAGATTGGAAATGAGAGAGCATTTGAGGAAAAGACACCAACTAGGAGGCTATGGTAATAGTCAAGGAAAGAGGTGATGAAGACTTGAACTAGACTAGTATCTCTCTGAATGGAGAGAAGGGTGAAGATACAAGAGAAGTAGTGGAGGTAGAATTGATGAAACTTGGCAACTGATTATATATGAGGTTTAAAGGACAGTGAAGATGTAAAGACACCTACACATTTGCACAGCTGAGTGCCTGGGAGGATGTGGAACCTTTGAATGAAGAGGAAAGTTAGGAAGAGGGGTGGTTTTGATGGCAAAGATCACAAGTTCTGTCATGAACATATTGAGTTTGAGATGCCTATAGGACTTCCACTTGAAATTGTCCAATAGGCAGTTGGTGATACAATACTAGAGCTCAGGAGAGAGGATTAAGTACATAAATCTGAACAGAAGAAATGCACAATGTTATGTCCATTTTACAGATGAAAAAACTGACTCTTGGAAGGTGGAAATCACATTCCCCAAATCACAGAACCAGTCACTGGCAAAGCTAAAGCTAGACTCTAGGTCAATTGACTCTCAGTCCAGTGCTTTCCCCGCTATGTTAAGTAAATTTTTTTTTAAAATACTAATGTATAGGCAGATGTGCTTATTGAAATACACCCATCCTGTCATGTGTCTCTTGGTTTTTATATAGGACAAAATATTGGTACATGGGTTTTCCCCAAATTTGCGTAAAATATGAGCATTCAAACTTGGGCAATAGAAGAGACAGTAGAATGCGGTGGGAAGGAAGTTAGATAAGGAGTCCTAGCTATGTCCCTAAGTTGCAATATGACACTAAGCAAAGCCCTTCCCTTCTCTGTGCCTCAGTTTCTTCACTCACAAAATGAAGGGGTTGGACATCACAGACTTTAGAGTGGGGGGAACTTTGGAGGCCATTGAGGATAATGTCATCATTTCACAAATAAAGACACTGAGGACCAGAGAAGATAAGTGACTTGACCAAAGCATCCTTAAGTAAGCAACAGAACTGATCTCCAGATCTAACTTTTTCATGACCATGAATGATACTTAAAATCAACAGACTTTAGTGAAAATATCTAGTGTTAGATCCACTCTTGTTATGAATGAACTCTTCCCAAAGGTGGAAGAAAGTGCTTGCCTTTTTTCCACACTTCTCACAATCTACTTACCCATAGACATCACTTCCTAGGTAGGAATCTTATAGTCCCTACCCCTGGTCACTGAATGAGTGTTACCTCACTCAAAGTGAGAACCTGAAAAGGCCTCAGTCTAAAAGGGCCAGGGTCTCACATTGCATCCTGGGCCATCTCAGCTGACCTGATGAATATCTGGCCACTGGACCCAGATGGCTCAGGAGGAGAAAGTAAGGTTGGTGCCCTTGCACAGCCCAAGCTCACTCAAATCAAAATCAACTGCAAGTCATATCATCATCTCCCCAATATCATGGTAAAGGACAAACACAACTCACCTATCCACAGCATGTTCCTCATCACCCCTGCGCAATTCACTGCCATTCTCCAAACGCACCATCGTGTCCATGCGCTTCACCATCAACTCCAATAGGTCACTCATCTTTCGTAGAACAACCCGGGACTCCAATGCACCAATAACTGTAGGAAGAGAACTCAGCAGAATTAGGCCCAAGTAACTATGGTGAGGGGGGTATTTTAGAAGCAACTTGGCTCACAGGGATCAGGGTAGGTCAGAGATGGCACAGGGCCAAACAAAGCTTCATGGGATCCTTTTTGGTATTCCTATTGTGCTGAGAACTTCTCATCAGAAACACAATAACAGTACTGATAGAATCTGGGGCATAGACCACAATCCCAAATTCAAGGCTTCTTTGTAGAGTAGGATTGGATAATAGGAAGACAAATAGACATTTTCCTGACTACTTGAGTACAATATGTACTTTTTGTCATTTAAATAGAAGAGGGAAAATTGAGAGAATAGCAGTGGATCTTTCAGTTATTCATTCAACAAATATTTATAAAGCACCTATCACATATAAGACAATGAGCTGGGTCTTGGGGATACAAAACACACACATAAAAAAAAGAAAAGAAAAGAAAAAAGAAAAAGAAACTCATCCTCATTTTTAAGGAGATTCCATTCTACTGGGAAGATACAACATATTCACAGATGAGAAAAAGTAAGAATTTGAGGAAGGAGAACCCTTAAAAGGATCAGAGAAGGATAGAGGTGATACCTGAGCTGAACACTGAAGGATTTAAAGAATCTAAGAGGTAAAAATGAGTGGGAGAATGAATTCCAGCAGATAAGAATGTTGAGTTTAGAGGCCAGCAAGTAGTTGTTTGTTTGAAGTACAGAGTAATGTGAAAGGGAGTATGGGAAATAATCTGGAAAAGCAAGTTGAAGGCATGTTCTGGAGAGCATTAAATGACAAGGTGAAGGAGTTAAGTAAAAAATGAGAGAGAAGACAACTTCAAGCCAGGCAAATTCCTAAGATAACAAATCAACAGAGTAGCTATGGTTTTGTCACTTCTCCTTCCTTTGCCTCACTCTGGTCTCCAGCTGAAAAAAAGTGTAGGTGAACTCCAAGCAGAACAGAATACTAATGTCTTCATTTGAATGCCTTAGGCAAAATTTAAAATTATTCCTCCTACCTCCCATCTCATAGAACCTCCATATAACAGAAGTTCTGAAACCACTTACTGCCTCTATTTTCCATACACCTCTCAGTCTGCAATATGGTTTCAACACCACCACCCTGCTGAAACTTGTATCTCCAAGGTTACCGATGAACAATTTACTAATTGTTAAATCTGTTAGTTTTTATGTAACGTTTATGTTATTTTAGTTTTTTAAAAAAAATAATAACTATTTCACTACACCTACCTTTCCTACTCTTGAAAAAAAAGAAAAACAAAACTCAAATCCTTGTAACAAGTATAAATAGTCTTGCAAAACAAATTACCCCCATTGCTAATGTCCAAAAGCATATATCTCATTCTGCACCTTGAGTCCCCTCAAACTTCTTGTTAGGAGGTCAGTAGCAGACTTCACCATTAGTCAGACCTCTGGAATCAAGGTTTGTCAGTGTTCAAGTCTTTCATAGTTGTTTTTCTTTACAATGTTGATATTACAGTAAAAATTGTTTTCGTTCTACTCATTTAGCTCTTTATCAGTTCATGTCTTTTCAACTTTCTCTGAAACCATCATTTTCGCCACTTTTTAATGGTGCAGTGGTAGTGCACTAACATTTCATTAAAATCACATACCATAATTGGCCTCAGATAATCCCCAATAGGTGGATACCACCTTAGTTTCCAGGGTGTTTTTTTTTCCTATTATGAGAACTACTTTACATAGTTTTGTACATAGGGGTTCTTTTCCTCTTTGATCCTTTCAGGGTATAGACCTAGTACTGCTATTGCTGGATCACAGTACACACAGTTTAGTGACTTTGGAAGCACAGATGAATTGCTTTCTGGAATGGCTAGACCAATTCACACTTCCGCCCAGAGTATGTATGTGCCTGTTTTTCCATAGTCCTTCCAGTGATTTATTTCTTGCCACCTCATTCCTTTGGCTCAGCTGTTACAGTGTTCTTTTCAGCTAAGCCAACAATCTTTTGGCCTAGGATTCGCAGAAGATCTCCTTTTTGACTCCCTCAGGGTCTCAGCTTTGAACAATGCTTCCATATTCAGAGGTAGTTTCCCTCTGGGAGGGACTTTACTTTTAACGATTATTAACCAAGTTATAGTTCACAGGTTCTTCACAAGTCTTGTGCAGAAGAATGACTGGGGATGAAGGTATTGAGTAGTCTGTGCCCTAAGGCAAATTCATTGCCTAGCTTCATACAAGCTTCAGAACCTTTCTAAAGTGTGGAATGATTCCTTTGCAATCTGAAAAGGCTTTCCCCTCAAGTCTCTGCCCCTCAGGTCTTTCAACCTAATCTAAAAGGATTACGCTTTTATATATTAATTACCAAATTCAGTGGTCTTTTCTCAGTCCTTATTCTTTTTGACCTTATTTAGCATTTGACTCATAGACAAAACTCTCCTGAACATTCTGCTCTCCCTGGGTCTTCATGACACTGGTCTTTCCTAGTTCTGCTTCTACTTGTTTGCTCCTTTTCAGTCTCCTTGATACCTCCTGACCTGTAATGGTAGGTGTCCCCCATAGTTTTGTCCTGGACTATTTCTCTTCTCTCTAAATGTATACTCTTGGTGATCTCATCAGTTTTCATGGGTTCAATGATCATCTTTATGAAGATAACTCCTGAATCCTTATGTCCAACCATTATCTCTCTCACGAGCTTTCATCCTATATCTGCTGAATGTCTGCTAAACATTTCTACCTGGATGTCTTATATGCATTTCACAAAACCCATTTTCCTTGCTTGTAAGCCCACTATTCTTCCAAACTTTTCTAAGTTTATTGAGAATATCACCATCCTTCCAGTCTCCTGTGTTCCCTATTCTGAATCATCCTCACCTCCACAGCCCTAGAATCTAATTCATTTATCATTCTACCTCCACTTCTCTTCCCTTTCAGGTCTATTAACCTAGTTCAGGTCCTCATTAGCTCTCACCTGAACTGTTGAAACAACTCCTCGTTGGTACCTGTGCTTCAAGACTCACCCCTCTTGAATTAATATTCGTACTCTGCTCAAGGACATTAGTGGTTCTCTATCACTTTTGGTATACAACACAGACTCTCTAGCTTTTCATTTTAGATCCTTCACAGGCTACATTTTCACACTTACTTCAATCAAATCAGACAGTTTACCACTCCCCCAATTCATCATTCTGTCTTGATTCTCCACATCTCCTACACCTGAACTGTTTCCTTAGATTCCTGTTTTCATCTTCGTCTTTTGGAGTCCTTAATTTTCTTCTGGGTTCAAATCACACACCATTTTAGTGATAGAAGCAGTATCCTAAAACAGCTGCCCCTCCTTATCCCATTCCCATTCAAGTTAGGCAAGTTTTTTCCTCAAAAAGTATTAAAAACCATCAGAGAACCAAAGGCTCAGGCTATTCACAACACTTCTTGATCACCTGAGTACAAAAAAGCTCCAAGTAGCTCCAAGACATCTCTGAGGTTTGGCTGGTGCTACCATATTATTCAAAGGCAGAGAAGCTTCAATCAGCTGAACTGATTTATGGTGTCCTCAGCATATATCCTTTGTTGAATATCCTTCCCCAGCTATGGCTGGGCAAATCACTCTCTTGCTTTTTTTTAAACAATTGAATGAACAAGTGCCTCATTTTGTTCTGATATCAAACTTAAACTTCCTGGGGACTGACCTAAGTCAGGTATAGCTCAGAACAGTTGGCATAGTGATGCAGGATTGAAAAGGGACAATCTTGTTGAAGTGGTTGATGGCTGATGGAGAGGAAGGTGAGCCCAGACTGGTCTCCATGCTTTTGAGGTTTGTTTACTTTGAGACAATCCCTCTCTTCTGGGACATTAAGGTGTAAACTGTCTTTGGTCATTCAATAGGGATAGATTGATGTGAATATGCTTGGTGTCAATAAGAGACATACCCTCAAAAACAAAACAAAACTGCTACGGATTGCTTGTGGTAGACTTTGTATAAATTCTTGTATCTAGGTGAGATAGAGGTTTGTAGGCCCACTAGCTAATAGGCCTACACTAAGGCCAGTCTCTTCCCCCAAGATTATAATGTTTGAGAAACCATGGTGAAGAAACTGGGACTTTCTATGTGACATTTGAGAGGACACTAGGAGCTGTGCCACATGGACTTTGTTGAGAAACACAGGAAAAGAAATTTCCTGATATGCCACAGGAACCTTTCTGGAATTGGAGATAAGAACGAATGCACCAATTATACCCCCAATTGATTTGTTGAGAATAGGGGATGTTATAGTTTGAAAGAAGTAAAAAGAAAAGAAGCTGCCACTCTCACTCTTGTACTGAGAACTGTAATTTCCTCTGTCTCTTTCAGTCTCTGTCTATCTCTCTGTTTTTCTGTCTGTAAGAAGTCCCTGCAGAGCTCAGGCCCTAGCCCTCTAACCCCCCCACTCTGGCAAAAATAATTACTGTTTGCATATAGCATAAATAATTCTGAGCTGGGTTATCCTACTCTTGGTGGTTATCCTTTAAATTAGAGGTGTTGGGAGCTCCTGGGCCCCTCAGTGGGTTCCTACTGGCAGCAGGAAGAAATTCCCATGATGGAGGATAACTATTGAGAGGAAGAGGAACTCAGGCCTGAGCATGATTGATCAATATGATTGTCATTGTCTGAGTTTCCTGTTGGCTTGCAGCACCTAGACTAGCAGAGGGGGCAGCTAGGCCTCAGCAGTAGCATCACAAACCTGCAAGAAGTCTCTGTCCTGGCATGGGGAGGGGCAGAGTCAGACTCTACATAAGGATCCTGCCTTGCCCTTGGGAAATCAGGGGATGATGTAGCAGCATGTGCCCATAGTAATCTTCTGTTCTAGCATAAGGGTCAAAGCTAGGACCTGGAATAAGGGCCCAACAAGGTCAGCAGAGCTTAGGCCCAAGAAGAGGAAGCTGTTAGCCCAGGAGGGCTGTGGTAGAATCCACAACAGCACTCAAGCCTTGATACAGTAGGGTAGCAGTTGACTCTGGATAGTGGGGCAGATGCCAGTGGTGGCTATGGCCCCCAGGGGCAGGAGCAGCAGGCAACAGCTTGGGCCCTATTAGCACCTACAGTCAAACAGGCATAGACAAACAGTCCCCAGCAGAGTGAGCACTGGCATAAGAGGCGCAAAGGACCACGATAGCCCTTTGATTACTACAGAGCTCATTGGTCCTTCCACATGGCTGCCTATCATAAGACTCAGTAGTCTTTGGACAACTGCTGCCTGGGGAGGCACTGGAGGACCAAGAGGTGACATTGTTGGGAGGTGACTTTCTTTCTGGTAATGAGGGAGAGTTGAAAGTGCCCATCTACCCCCTCACAGAAGAGGGGTATACATTGTCCAAGAGCTATAATGGAAACAAGGGAAAAGAATCAACATTTATTAAATGCCTACTGCGTGCTAAGCACTATGCTAAATACTACAATATGATCTCATCTGAACTTCACAACTACCATGTTATTACTATCTCCATTTTGTATTTGAGGGAGCTTAGACAGACAGAGATCATATGACACACAGCCAGGAAGTGTCTGAAGTCAAATAGGAACTCAGATCTCCTTGACTCCAAGCCCAGAGTTCTATCCCCTGTGCCGCCTATAAGCAAAGATAGTTATCTTCCCTCCTCTACCTGGCCCCACCTCTGTAGGAGAAGATCCTGGTTTCAGAGGCAGAGAACACCAGGGCTTGAGGATACAGGGTGCTTTTCCCTGACCTGGGACAAGCATCATCTGCTGCAGCTCCTGCTTGGTTCACCTCTTTATATCCAGAGACCCTGTTATGAACTACAAAGACTTGGAACTGCCCACTACAAAGACCAAATTATCTAGATCTTGGACTTAATTCTTTCAACGTGGGGAAGGAAGCCTGAAATTCCTGGTCTTTGTTTTCCCAAATTCAGTCTCTGCTTCAGAGGATTGTCACGTCATTTGTTCCGTTTTGTTTTCGCTATTTTTCTATTTGTCCCTCCTACATGTTAAGGCCCCAGCACATCCCTCCATCATCCTTCTTCCTCAGGTCTAGGATGCAAAGAAAAAATAATTTGCCCTGAATTTAGGCCTATTTCTGCATAGCTCAACTCACTGACAGCACGGGAAGAGTGGGAACAAAGCCAGAGCTTGCCCAGAACTGGGCCATTGAAATGGAAACTTCCCACATTTTGCTAGGAAGATGAACGCTCTTTATGCAGGAGACTGTGTTTTTAAAAAATGAGCAAAGCATTTGAAACCAAATACCATTAAACAGCCTCATGATTCTCCAGGATTTCTTTTCCTTTCCAATCACTGCTGATAATTAGTAGTGTGTGTGTGTGTGTGTGTGTGTGTGTGTGTGAGCATGTGTGTTTGCATGCATGCGCATGCACGCATGCCCAAGGGCCAGGGAGTCCACAGATTTGGACATGCCTTATTAATTAAATCTTTCTTTGGGTTTTTAACAATCCTGCTGAATAAGCTCAAAGCCCTTCAGCTCTAGGCACTTTTCTTTCCACATGCAAAGCCCAATAGTTGATCAGCCACAGGATTTCTAATAAATGGACAAATTTATGCCGAGCTCTATGTGTGGGTTTTGGGAAAAGGGGGAAACAGACACCAGAGAAGGACCTGGGAGAGAAAGGACATATATATGACACACAAGAGAGGAGTACCTTTTAGATAACAGGATTTAGAGTCAGAAAAGGACCCTTTAAACATCATTCAGACCAGTTGCTCATTGTTGGAGATAACCAGGAGCAATTGATCTCAGGCCCTCTGATGCCAAACTATGTTTTTTTCATTATCCTCCTGCTGCCAAGACCTGTGTTCTTGCCCTGACTTTGCCACCAACTAGCTGTTGGATCTTAGAGAAGTTGTTTTCTCAGACTTCATCTTGCCTGAGTATAAAACAGAAATAGATTATTCCCAGCCAGCTCTGGCACTACCTCATGGAGAAGGGAAGGGAAAAAACATTTATTAAGTACTTATTATATAGTATGATGTGCCAGGCATTGTGCTAAGCACTTTACAATTATTATCTCATTTGGTCCTTAAAAGAACCCTGGTGAAGGAGAACTTTGTACACATCAACAGCTACAGTGTGCGATGAATTTTTCTGGTAGACTTAGCCCTTCACAGCAATGCAAGGACCTAAAAAATTCCCAGTGGACTCTTGAGGTAAAATGCCTTCCACATCGAGAGAAAGAACTACGGAATTGGATCGCAGAATGAAGCAGACCATTTTCTCTTGTGTTTTGTTTTTTTTTCATGGTTTCTCCCATTCATTTTAATTTTTCTATGCAATATGACTAAGGTGAAAATGTATTTAATAAGAATGAATGTGTAGAACCTATATAAGATTGCACGCTGTCTCAAGGAGGGAGGGAAGAAGGAGGGGGAAAACTCTAAGTCATTGTAGTGACTGTAGAAAACTGAAAACAAATTAATTAATTTTAAAAAAAGAACCCTGGTGAATAGAGGCTATTATTATTACCCCCAACTTCCTGACTCTAGGCTCAGCTTATTATCCACTGTGACACCCAGTTATCCCTAAGTGCACAGGGATGCAATGAAACTGACTTGCAGCTGGGTGAATAGAGAATAGGGGCTAGGAGTTGTCCCATCCCTAGGGGAAAAAACTAGCTCTTTCTGGTCAGCCCTCCCTATCCTCAGGGATAATGATACAGCTGCTATCCACTGTCCTTGAAGAGAGGTCACAGGTAACTTTTTTTTTTTTTTGAGGCAATTGAGGTTAAGTGGCTTGCCCAGGGTCACACAGCTAATAAGTGTCTGAACTCAGGTTTTCCTGACTCTAGGGCTGGTGCTCTATCCACTGTGCCACCTAACTTCCTCTACTGGTAACTCCTTACAAAACAATCTTTTCCTATTCCCTTGGAGCAGAGAAATTTTAGCTTAATCCCCTGATAGAGGGGAAACAGAATGAGGGTATCACCAATACCACATGTGTCCCCTGTAATATTTTTCTTTGGAATTTCTGTTTACCATGACTGTCTAACTGAAGTACTATTCTCCCTTACCATGTAAATGTAAGTCATTTCCTGGCTGGACACCCTTGCTGTACTAAGCACACTTGAGATTAGAGAGGAGAGATCACTTCCTTTGGAAAAGTCAGTTAGCTTATCAATTCCAAAAGTGGGAGACAGGTCATATTTGAACAAGAATAGGTGTAAATTCCTGGAGGCAGGACCTGAAACTAGGGCAACAAAAGGTATAGAGCAAGGAGGAAGGAGGCAGAGCTTGTTGGCTATGGGGAAATGGATGAATATTTGAGGGATGGAGGAGCTTCCCCCCAAAATCATGCCTCCCTACAGGTGAAGGAATAAAAATTGGAGTGTTCATATAATCCTTAATACTCAGAGATCTCTCCCTTCCTGGACCCAGAGAAAGTTTCTTAAAATGAGCAGCTTTGATGCCTGGGCCGGGAATGAGTTGATTCTAGAAGAGTGGGGACTAGATCTGGGTTTTGTTGATATAGAGAACTCCTGGATGGGAAAATCTTTCACCTATATACATCAGCATGATCTCTGCAACTTGCAGTCTTAAAAGAGTTTCCTGGAGCACTGAGAAGTTAAGTGACTTGCTTAGGATAGTATGGATAGTACACAGGATACTCAATAGTACACAGCTAATATGGGTCACAGATAGGACTTGAACCTAGGTAAATTTCTTTGCTGCTCCTTTTTTTCTTCCCTCCCCTCCACCCGCCCTAAAGATGTCTACCATTAGACCTAAATATGCTTACCTTTTCAAAGTTATTTACGCTCCCATTATTAACCAAGTGTTACCCAGTATTTAGCCCTCTACTCTGACATGCTTTCCATAAGTGTTTGAAGTGGGAAAGAAGGAATTTGGAAGGTCTACCTACTGGGCCACCTAGCTGCCCCAGTAAACTAAGGGAGTAGAATTAAAAGATAAGGAAGATATAGAGTGATAGTACTCCTTCATTCAGACCACATCTTGAATACTGAGTTTATTTCCTCAAGCAACATATTAGGAAAGATCAAGAATGTTTATAAGAAGATAACCAAGATAGTGAAAGGTCTTGAGATCTTAAGGATAAATCAAAGGAACTGAAGTTGTTTTTTTATTTTTGTTTTTTGCCAAGAAAAGAGAAGATTTAAAGTAGATATGATGAATACCTTCAAATATTTGAAGGGCTGTCATGTGGGAGATGGATTGGATTTATTCTCCTTGGCCGCATGGACCAAAAGAAAAATAATAGTGTAAACTTGCAAAAAGGAAAAATTTGGCTTGATGAAAGAAAAATTTACATGCTTTATTCACTTTAATCTCCACCAACAGGATTTGGCAGAATTAGTGTTTAAATACTGCATTTATTAACAGTTTAGTCTACAGAAGAAAAAATTGCATACCCATAATTGCTACAGATGAAAACACATAGGGAAATTTCTAATCTATATGGAAAGGAAGTTTTTGGATCTGGAACTAGATGTTAATATATCTTCTCAGAGGAAAGGAAGGAAAAGCACAGAAATGAAAGGAATTGATAAGATGAATAGGATCCGGAGGAAAGCAACCAGAATGGTGACTCTCCTTGAGATCATTCATGACATATGATCTCTAGGAAGATCCAAATTTGAATCTGCCTCATACACTTACTAGATTGTGTGACCCTGAGAAAATAACTTTAAATACTCCATGCCTCAGTTTCCTCATCTGTAAAATAGAGGTAATGGATCTGATAGCCTCTCAGGTTCCTTTCACCTCTCTCTATATGGTTCTATGATTAAGGAGACTTAACTTGGAGAAAACAAAAAAGAAACATGATATGTTCATGAAGTCTTTAAAATATTTGAAAGGCCATTATGCACAAAGAGGATTATGCTTGATCTGTTTGACCCCAGTAGATAGAGCTTATGGATAACAGATGGAAGTTACAGAGAAGTAAATAATGTTTAATGTAAGGAAAAAGTGTCTTAGAGTTATCTAAAAGAAAAATGAGGCAGCCACCTCAGGATATTCTGAGTTCCCATCATGTAATGGATCTTTAGTTCTTTAACCCAAGATTAGATGACCATTTGTTGGGTATCTTGCAGAGGAGATTATTGATCAGGTACCACCTGGTTGGGTTAGTCTCTGAGGTTCTGTGATTGTGTTGGATGTCTAAAGTCCCCTTCTAATTCTAGAACACCGGCTCCTGTAAAGTGGTAAAAAAGTGGTCTCTCTGAAGACAGGTGGATGGACTTGTTATCTTCAAGTTACCTTCTTTAAGTGAATTTCATAAGCAGAACAATTATTTCTTCCCCTTCCTCTTCCTCTCCAATACATTAAGTAGTACTTTTGAATGAAAGGTTGATGACTCAGAATAAACCCAAACACGCTTAAAAAAAAATTTCCTTATTCCATCCCATCCCACCCACCAGACCAGGCATCTCAAAGCATTGTCTCACTTAGTTACCTAGTTTTTTAGTTGGAAATCCCTTCCCACTCCCACTCCCACTCTAATACCAGTTATTTATATTTTTATAATCACCAAAACTAATTCTAGGGCCTCCTAATCCTAGAATCCTTTCATGCAGTTCAATCAAATCCTTGACAAGGTTCATGTGAACTATGTAGATAATAGATCCTCATAAGTTTATTAGCCTCATAGATCCCAGGGAAGCTTTAGTGAAATCATTTGTTTCTAGTTTACATTATATTTCCTCAAATATCTTGGCATCAAGACCTGGGTCTGGTATGCAGTGCAGTTATACCATTTGGGACTTTCCTATCCCAACATATCCTAAGCCCTTTACTGCCTAGACCCCTGTCTTAGATTATATTTCCTCTGTACATTAATGCAAGTTACTGGAAACAAGAACCTAATGTCATATAATTAATTAATCAACTGATTTACTAATCAATTTATTTGATTATTCAACATCTATTGATTGCCCAGCTCCTTCTCACAGTTGACAAAGGTAAAGCCAGTGACAAGAGATTTGACCTAACTCCTACCCAAAATCACCAAATCTCGAATCTAAAGAGACGTTAAAGGCCATGTATTGTAACATTAACAGGAAACCCCTTACAATATGCCTAGCAAGTGCTCCTCTAGCCTGGTTGGAAGACTTCCCCTAAAGAGGAACCTTCCTGCTCCTCCATGAATGAGGCAGTCCATTCTGCTCCTCTACATTCTACATCGATTTAGCTCACAAACATATTCTTTGCCTAGCATTGGAATGGTGCCATGTCAAGCCCTCTGGATACAAAGGCAAAAAGAAAAACAATAAAAAGTCTTTTCCTTCACAAAGACTTTTTGCTCCACTATGAAATACAGCACATACACATATACTACATTCTCTGGGCTGCCCTCACAACTTGGCACCTCAGTAGGATGGCTGGTATGGTAGAAGTGGGGGAGAATGGCCACACAAACTCAGAATTCAACCAAATTCTGCTTCTTATATACACTTTCTCCAACCCCTCTGTACCCCCAGGTCAAACATTCTCTGTCCTCAGCTGATCCAGCAGGGGTTCTTGTGACATACTTGCCCATTGACCATTTCTAGATAGCACTCTAGTGACTTGGGAAGGCTCAAGTATCGTTCTCTCAAGAAGTTTCCCCAGAGCCTTGTAGAAAGAGTCTTAGTAAAGTCCATGTGACACAGTTCTTAAGTTAGAGACTTGCTTCCACAAAGATCTAGGCCTTCCATAACTAGTGGAAAAAACATGCTCAGCCATAATACAGTCAGAGAGAGATTTTTAACTGACTACATGCATGACCTCCAATTTGTTCTGAATCATCATAATTAAATATGTTCACTGGCTGAATAATCCTACTATACCTACCAGTCCAAAAATCCTGAATTTATGCTCAAGCTAACTAGTCCCCTCTGGGTACCCTCCATTCTCTAAGAGTCTCTAGGAGTTGCCTGTGTTGGATTGCAATACCAGACCTGAGTTTGTGGATGGATCAGTTGGCTTTCATGGTTTCTTTTGGGTATCCTGTGTTCCCCAGGTAATATTTCACCCAGTAGATTAGATTGGAAAGGAGTATTCCTTTCCTATTATCTGCATGGAGATTCAAACCCCTTTGGTTGGAATACATGTGGCTGAGTTCCCTGACTCCTTAGTAGGTACCAATATTATGATCTTCAGAATCATCATCTTCCAAGCTATTATCTAGCTCTGACAATCTCCATAGCAGAACAATGGGGCTGTTCTTTTCAGAGCCTCTTAGATTGCAATCCATCCTCTGCTCTGCTTCTTCAGAAAGTCTTATTAGTTCTTCAATAAGCGGTAGTTTGTTTTGGTACATTGTCTTTTTATAGTACTGACCATTTGGTGAGGATGGGGATGGGTGAGTTACATTATAAACAGGCAGGTTGCCCAGTCTCTCCATGACTAAATCAGGGGTCAGCTGCCATTGTTCTGTTATTTTATGTCTTCCCTGCATAGCCAAGTACTTAGCAGAAAGAACCCTACCGCCTGAAGGGAGATCTTGGCAGTGAACTTGGGCTTCATCCTGCTGATTGTTTCTAGCAAAGCTTCTCAGATCTAAGGCCAGAGACAGACGATAAGCCTCCTTCAACGTGTCTCTTTACTGAGACTCATACTGATTATGAGTCCATCGTCCCCATTTTCTTTAACCCCAAAGCAGAAGTCAACAGAAAAATGTGGCTCTCACCCAAATAGTATCAACTATGAGTTAAAGCCTAAGGTCAAATAACTTTTATGCAGGTATAGCCCTGTCCCTACATGGGCTTGGTGAAACAGATTTTAAATGGCAAGAGGAGGCCCCAGAGCCATAGGCTTGTAGGGAGGATCCAGAAACCCTAAATGTCCTTTCATTCTACCTGCACCCTCTCCCTACAAAGACTGTTAATTGTGGGCAAAACTGTCCTTTCCTCAGCTTAGCTGAAATTTCATCTTGCTTTTAAGTTAGAAAGATTTCCCTGACTCTTGTATATTCTATTGATAAACTATTCCACATAATTTCCCTAATTATTATTTTACTGCTTGCTTTGATAAATGATTGCTAATAACTGTGATTATCTTTTTTGTAATAAGCATTTGGTAGGAGTGGACTCCCTCCTTCCCAGAATGATCAAAGAAGAAAGGAAGTAAACAAACATTTACTAAACAAATTTATTTATTAAACAAAGGTTTATTGATTGATTGATATTAAGCACCTGTTTGGTGCCAAGCAATGTACTAAGTGCTTTAGAAATAATATCCCATTTGATCCTCACAATCCTTTGACGTATAGGTGCTGTTTTTAATCCTTATTTTCAACTGAGGAAACTGAACTAGACAGAAGTCAAGTGACTTGTCCATAGTCGCACAGCTAGTAAGTTCCTGAGGGTGGATTTGAACTCAGGTCTTCCTGATGCCAGGCTTAGGGATCTATCCACTACAGAGTCTGGCTATTAAAGAAAGTGGTTTCTAGTCTGATTCTCAGAAGAGAATCATATTCCTAGACTGTAAATATGTTTGTAGACAGGAGGTAAGTAGCCAGTAGATAGGTTGTGATTGAAGATTAGTGAGAAAGTGGGGATGGTAGAGGGGGGCAATCTGTTGGAGGAAGCAGGATGGAATAGGATTGCTTGTATATATGAAGGGAATTTGCCTTGGAAAGAAAAGCGACCTCCTTACGTGAAATAGAGATGAAGGAGGAAATAGTAGCAGAAGACATCTGAGTGATGTGATGAGAAACAAGGAAAGAGAAGGAACTCTCATCTGCAAATGGCCTCACATTTTTCAGTACAATATGAGGCAAAGGTTAGCCCAAAACTCTCCTCTTGAATGTAGGAGAAAGGAGTGATCCTTCATTCATAGCTATCTTCCTACTGTCCTCAAACCTGGTTAAATCTCCCCATTTCTGGCAAGCAGCACCCAATTGGGGTAGATGTCAAAATATAGGTCAATATATTGTTATTCACTCAAGTTTGGAATTAAACTCCATATATATAGTTTTTCAACTCAGTGACAGCACATTTTAGAGTCAATAATTACAATTTGTAAATTGGATATTGAGTCATGCTGTCAAAAAGTCCTCTGCTGGCAAATGTAAAAGGGTTTTGATAACTATCTTTCTCTTGGTCAGTAGCATAAAAGGCTTGCTTGAGTCTGTATAAGCCAATAGTGGTATATGTCTGAGGCAATGGACCAGAGTTTTCAACACTGGTTCATAATTTTCTTAATGATTTCAAAGAGTTTAGCCAGGGGTGGGGAACTTACAGCCTTGATACCACATGTGACCCTCTAGATCCTCAAGTGCTGCCCTTTGACTGAATCCAAACTTCACAGAACAAATCAATCAAAGGGTTGCACTTGAGGACCTAGAGGGCCATATGTGGCCTCGAGGCCACAGGCTCCCCACCCCTGGTTTATATCAAACTGACCTATCTTATCTTTCTGCTTTTTTTCCTTGATCATATATTCCTAAGTGATATCTTTGAGTAGTTTGCTCATATAAGCATATTTCTTTACAAATTTGCTTCAGGTTCACCCATTTGGATTATAGGTCCCCACAAAGAAGTTATGGTGAAGACTGAGAATGTAAAATGTATTATTTTACTAGACAGGAGATCTCAGATGATCATTGGGTTCCAGTCCTTCCATAAAAAAGCATTTGAAGAAAATTCCATTAAAGCTTGTTATAGAGCTAAATTACTACGGACCACATGACAAAGACCATCTATATAAGGGCTACACTAGAGTGAATCTGTAGTTTCCTAATTAAGTTGTTGATGTCAACAGAAGAATGGACATGTGTAATGTTAATGGGATTTAACATCTCCACCGATTAATAGGCCTCATGTGGAGCCCATTAAAGGAAACTTGCTTAAGACAGGCTTGCTTATAGGAAGGCTTTCATACCTTTTGCTAGTTTCTAATTAGGTACTGAGTCACAAGGGTTGTGATGCCATCTAACTTTGAGAAATATATATACATACATATATATGTACATGTACATGCTCTGAGTTAGTATTTTGCCTTGGGGGTTCCCTTATGAGAAAGACTATTTGATTTCCTGGTTGAGACTCTGAGCAGCCATATATTCAGACCTCCCGACTGCTCAGATGTAAAGGCTGTCTCAACCCAGGGATGTATGTAAAGTGTATAGCAATATTGCTTTGGTTCAAGCAGTACAATCCTGTCGGTCTTTATTTCTCTGCTTATATTTTCTGTTTGTATTTTCTCTGAAGTTTAGGGTACTGACTTTTCCCTTGAACTAGTGAATTTAATTAAAAAAGATTGTTGACCCCTTAAATAGCTTATCTTTCCCAATACAGCAGATCTAAGAACCTGTGCTAGCAGCCATCCTGGGTATGCCAATGTGGTTGCCCTTACAACATGTTGGCTTTGCCACATCCAGACCCAGTGAACATTTTGGCATGTCAGTGCTGACTGCACCCAAGTCCAGCTTATTCAAGATACTAACAATATACTATAAAAAGGAAATTGGGGCTCGATACCTGAATATTTTGACCAAATGGTAACAAGGAGCATCCTCAAAGCAAAAAAATGTCTTCAACTCAGAAATAATCCAAGAGACATTTGCCTTGGTGACTTTCCAGTGCCTGAAGAGTGGAAGGAACAATTGAGGGGATAGTTCAGTAAGTGAAGAAAGGTATTCTTTGTAAGAGTGGGATGTGGAAAGGAGAAACTCACAGAATTCATTTTACTTACTCTTGATTCTCTTGAACGAAGTCAAGAAACTTGAAAAATATCATAGACAATCTCAGAAATAACTTGAAAGAACTAAGATCAACAGTATCATTACAGAGTTCAGAAGTCCATGCAGATCATCCATAGTAGCAACATGGAAAGTCTTAGATGATCCCGATGTGTGTAGATAGTACACACGGCCAAATATTCAAGACGTCCTAGATTGCTTTCTTGGTAGTCAATGATCCTCCTTCCCTAAACCTGGGGCATGTTCTTTTGCAAATATACACATTAAAGAAGAGTGAGCATAAACTTAAGAGTACAATGTAGTGGAACACATACATTGGGAAGACGTAGTCAAAGTAACTCATGCTCATGGTATTACCTGGCCCTGATATCCTTTCTCTTCTTGGGATTTCTCATATTGCTGCCAATGTGTTCAGTGTCCCTGGTTTGGTGAGAGAAATATCTTAATTCCTTCTCCCTCCCCTGCAAGTTAGGTAAGTATTTTTTTAAGTATTGAAATTATTCTCAAGATTTGATTTATTCAACGGACTAAAGGCTCAGGCTATTGTCACTTCCTGTCAACCTGAGTATAAAACACCCACAGAAAGCACCAGGTCCTCTCTAATACTTGGTTGGTGGACTACCATAAACTATTTAGAGGCAGATGAGATTTTCTCAGCTGAATCAATTCACTGAGTTCTCAAAGCATATCCTTTGTTGAATAACTCTCCCCTGCTATGGCTCAGTAAATTTTCTTTTGTTAACTGTTTCACCTTCAAGTATTTCATCTCATTCTTGGACTTAAACTACCTACGACTGGCCTGAGTCAGGACAAGCTCAGAATATTGGTCTTGCTCTTCTCTATAACTTAGTTTCATTATCTCTTAATCAGCTCTTTTCTCTGCTGCCAAAGGTCTTTCTCTTTGAAGCTGCTTCCTGCTCTACGTGCTGCTTGTATCTCTATTTGGAAAGTGATTTTTTGCTCCCTGCTTTGGTCTTCTTGACTCTCTAAATTCTGCTGAATGAAGCATCTGCTACAAGATGTCAAGGCCTAAAAGAGAAGAAGGAAGACAGAAAATCCTCTTTTCTTTCTCTCCTTTACCCACCCTTTGTTAGAGGGAAAGGGGTCACATTCCACATAATTATTCTTTGCCTCAAACTGGCAACCTCCAGAACTCCGCAGATTTAGTCTTTTAAAAGCCTCCAGGAGTATGACAAATTTCCCCCAGCCAATAACCATCCACCCTTTAAATTCTACTGGAAAAAATTTTACACACTTTGTAAAAGAATGACAGGATACAGACATATCTTCACACCTCACCAGCATATCACTTCATGATTTCTATTATCTGCTTGTTACCTTCTGTGATTACATCTGTGGGGAGAAATAAAATTCACCCAATACTGTGCCTTCCAAGTGCCCTTCCCCCCCTATCCCTAAGGTAATTAAATAAAAAATAAAATGAGGAAGTAGAAAGCTCTAACAACTAGGGGAATCAGTAAAAGCTTTGTAAAGAAGACAACAGTTGAGTTGAACCTTGAAGAAAGACAAGGATTTTGAGAAGGAGAGGGGGAAAGGAAGAAGGACATTATAGGAATTCATGGAGGCAGGAACTGGGATGCCAAGATGTGGGAGGAAACAGTAATACAGTTTGGTTGTAGCAGAGCATGCAAAATGTGGTGTAATATAAAATAAATCTGGAAATGTGAGTTGAAACCAGATTATAGAGGGCCTTAATAGTATGAGGACTTTACATTTTATACTATAGACAATAGAGAGGCACTCAAGGTTTTGAACAAGAAAATAATAGGCCCAAGACCTATGCTCTTATTTCAAGACATCAAAGCTTCTATAATCTTATTGAGATGGCTCTACCCATCACCAGTGCAGATTGCAACCCATCCATTCATCCTAATCCTGGCCATGCTCTCCAACAGCTGTTCTGTGGAAGATCTACTTGCTGGATTGAAGGTTTTCTTCTAGGTCTTTCTACATTTCTTGTGAACTGCTGCCTTCTAACCATCTGTATAGAAGATGGATTATGATCTATACTAGTGGAGGGAATACTCATCAATGAGACCACAAATCTATTGGTGTCTCAGAGTTCTCAAATGAAAGATAAATTGGAGTGGGGTTAGATCAGAGGCAAGGATACCAAATTGTAGACTATGAGAATACCTTAGGCATATTGACTTTTTATTTCCAGACCACCACTATAAAGCGAATATCACAATAAAATCAGTCACCTGAATTTTTTAATTTTCCAGTGCACATAAAAGTTATGTTTACACTACACTATAGTCTATTAAGTGTGCAATAACATTATAGCTGAAAAATAAGGAACATACCTTAATTAAAAATACTTTATTGCTAAAAAATGCTAACCATGATCTGAGCCTTCAGTAAGCTATAATCTTTTTGCTGATGGATGGTCTTGCTTGGATGTTGACGGCTGTTGACTGGTCAAAGTGGTGGTTGCTGAAGGTTCTTGAAATAAAACAACATTGAAGTTTGCTGCACCTGTTGACTCTACCTTTCACTTGAACACTTAGAGGCCATTGTAGGTTTACTGATTGGCTAATTTCAATGTTGTTGTGTTCCAGGGAACAGAGAGTCCAATGAAAAGAAGAGAGATGGGGAATGGCTAATCAGACAATACACAACATTTATCATTTAAATTTGCTGTTGTATATGGCATGGTTCATGGCACCCCAAAACAATCACAATAGTAACATCAAAGATCATTGATCACAGATCACCGTAATAGATGTAATAATAGTGAACAATTTGAAATGTTGCAGAATAGCCAAAATATGACACAGAGACATGATGTGAGCACATACTATTGGAAAAATTAGTTTTGTAGACTTGCTTGATATATGGTTGCCACAAACCTTCCATTTGTAAAAAATACAATATCTGTGAAGTACAATAAAGCAAAGCATATAAAACAAAGTAGGCTTGTACTATAACAATCCCACAGGGAAATGACAAGGACTTTGAGAGTTACGAATGAAAATAAGGGGATGAATAAGAGATATTGTAGAAGTTCTCATAAACAGTTTTCCTTTATGTTGAGCTGAAATTTGCCTCTCTGGAACTCACTTAACATTAATTTTGCCATCTGGGACCAAGAAGAATAAGTGTAATCCTTCTTCCACTACAGACAGAGTCTGAACACAACAGGGTAAAACAAGACTATTACTCCCACCTCATTCTTCTTGCTTCTATTAATGTAGCCTAAGGTTGTGGCAGGGCTTGTTTTTGTTTTTAACTGCCATTTCACACAATTGAGTTTTTATTGAATCCACAATCCACTGAAATTCCAAGGTTTTTTTTTTTAAATATATTCATTTTTAATGTTCTACAATCACTACCATAAAACTTAGATTTTTTTTCTTCCTACCCACCCCCCTACCTCTCCAAGATGGCATACAATTCTATATAGGATCTACGCATACTTTCCTATTGAATACATTTTCATTATAGTCATGTGGTGTAGAAGAACTAAAATAAATGGGAGAAATCATATAACAAACCAAAACATAATACACATACATACATACACACACACACACACAAATTCCCAATGGTCTTCTAAGGCAAAATGCCTTCCACATTCAGAGAAAGAACTACGGAATTCAATCGCAGAATGTAGCAAGGTTTTTTTAAATCACAAATTATCTACTTATATCTATGCATCTCACAGTTCTTCAGTTGATAGTGTAAAATTTGAAGTAAAGGACTCTATATTTATCACTATTAAATTTCATCTTATTAGACTTGGTTCATTATCCTAGACTTTGGGGATCTATTTTAATTCTGATTATAATCATACTAATCATACCATCTAATATGCAATTCTTCCAAGTTTGGTGTCCTATGAAAATCTAATGAATATATGTATTGTGCCTTTATCCAAATCACTGATAAAAAGATTGACTAGCACAAGTTCCAGGATGGATCCTTGTGATACTCCAACCAAGACTTCCTTCCAAACTGATATCAATCTATTAAACAACTATCTTTTAGTTTGGTCATTCAACTAAGTCCACATCTACTTAATGTTATTATCATGTAGAGAGAGTAGAGGTGTCAAATCGAATAGAAACAAATCCCTTCTAGCAACATATTGACTCTATGTTGTATTGTATTTTTATTTATTTTGTTAAACATTTCCCAATTATATTTAATCTGGTTCAGGTCTCATGCAAACTTGATACCTCCAAACTAGACCATATATCAACATATTTTCCACAAAGATATGAAAGCTTTTGTCAAATGCCTTATAAAAATCTGGACATTTACAAATCTCAACATGAGATTCTCCATTAAGGTGACAACATGAAAAATCATTGAGGAGCTCTCTACTTTCATATGTACTCCAGAAAAAATCTAAAAAGGGACAGCATATTGAGTAATGATCAAGACAGCCAAAGAGAAACAAGAATAAGCACTTTCATCTATCCCATGTCTGTACAAAAAGGTAACTAGAAGACTTTGGGCATTTGGAAAAGGATCCTAGCATGGAAGACAGCAAGAGCTCAAGTAAATACAAGGCATACTTCATTTTATTGTACTTCATGGATATTGTGGTTTTTGTTTCTGTTTTTTACAAACTGAAGGTTTGTGACAACCTTGTATCAAATAAATCTATTAGTACCACTTTTTCCAACATCAGGTGCTCACATCATGTCTCTGTGTCACATTTTAATTTTTTTCATTGTTATTACACCTGTCATGATGTTCTGTGATCAATGATCTTTGATGTTGCTATTATAAATTGTTTTGGGGTACCACGAACCACACCCAGATAAGATGACAAACAATCAATAAATGTGTGTATTCTGACTGCTTCACTAGCCAGCCCTTCCCCATTTTTCTCCCTTTCTTCTGGCCTGAGACACAACAACATTGAAAGGTATTACATAAACTTAGGTGATAAAGCAGTGGCAGGGTTTTGATAGGATTAACTGCAGTTCTGAAAGAAGTTCTACTGTGGGTAAAATGCTGTTAAACAGCATCACTTGCTACCAAAAAATCTTTTGCAAAAAGTTAACAGATGCATCAAACTTTATTGTTGTGTTATTTTAGGAAATTGCCACCCCTGTCTTCAACAATCACTGCCCTGATTGTAGTCAACATTGAAGCCAGATCCTCCACCAGCAAAAAGATCATTATGACTCAATGAAGGATCAGATGATGGCTAGCATTTTTTTTTTTAGCAATGAAGTATTTTTTAATTAAGGTATGTATATTGTGTTTTTTAGACATATTATTGAACACTTAATAGACTACAGTATAGTGTAAGCATGACTTTTTATGAACTGGGAAACAAAAAAAAAAATCCACGCATTACTGCCACATTTGCTTTATTTTGGTAGTCTGGAACCAAACCTGCAACATCTGTGAGGTAAGCCTATAGATCTAAAGCTTGTCAATGTTCTGACCAAAGGGTACCTGAGTCTAGCAGTGCTCTATTTCAGGGGAGTTGGAAGCCTGGAGTACTCTGACAGGGCACCTCATGTATTCTGAATAAGTTCATAACAACTATAAGCCAAATCTCAGGGAAAGAAAAAAAATAAAAGGCCCAATCACTGAGACTATAAGAGTATCTGAATGAAATAAATCAAAAGATTAAAAAATGAAATAAGATCTCTGAAGGAAAAAAAATTAGAAGAATAAATAGCTTAGAACAGAGGGTAGAAAATTTTACATCAAAAATAGAATGGAGCCAACAATTGACTAATTCCAAAACAAAAAAGAAAGAAATATTAAAAAATATTGAAAAAATGAAATAAGATATCTGCTATCAAAAACTGACCTAGAAAAAAGACCCAAGAAAAGCAATTTAAGAATCATACTCCTTAAAAACTGTAACCAAGCCCCACCTCCTTAAAAAAAACACCTGGAAATTATGTTTCAAGAAATCATAGCAGGTATTTCTATGGTGGCAAAGAACTGGAAGTTGAGGGGATATCCATCAGTGGGGTATGACTGAAGAAATTGTGGTATATACTTGTGATGGAATACTGTGGTGTTATAAGAAATGAAGAGGAGAAGTTTTCAGAAAAACCTGGAAAGACTTATATAAATTGAAACAAAGTCAAATGAACAGAGAACCTTGTATACAGTAACAGCACTATTGTAACAATGATCAACTGTGAAAGCACTCTGATCAATATAACGATCCTAGACAATTCCAAAGGACTCATGATGAAAAATGCTATTCATCAGAGAACTGATGAATTCTGAGTGCAAACTGAAGTATAATTTTTTACTTTATTTTTCTTGCATTTTTTTTGCAACATGGAAGTATGTTTTGCATAATTTCACATGTATAACTGATATACTGTTTGCCTTTTCAACGGGTAGGGAAGGGGTTGGAGGAAGGGAAAGAATTCGAACCTCAGAATTTTTTTAAATGAATGCTCAAAAACAAACAAAAAGTAGATTTTTATGAAAAGAAATCCTAAATGAAACCTGCCTAGATCTGTTTGAACCAGAAATCAAAATGAAAAATGGAAAGAATCTACTAGTCACTTCCTGAAAAAACCTGAAATTGAAAACCTCTAAGAATATCACAGCCAAAATTCAGAATCTCCAAGTAAAAGTGAAAATACTATAAGCATCCAGAAAGCAAGAGTCAAATTCTTAATAATTGATAGGTTGTTTCCCTTCTCAGTGGGTGGGGTAGGGGCTGGATGGAAGAAGAGAATTTGGAACTCAAAATTTTAAAAAAATGAATGTTAAAAATTAACAATGATTGTTTAAAAGAAATTTTTAAAAAGAGTTTAAATACCAAGGAACTAACAATCATAACTACACAACACTTGATAACTCCCAGCTATAAAGATCTTGTAAAGCAGCATTCTAAAAGGCAAAGGACAAAGGCTGAATATCAAGGATGACTTACCTTAAGAGACTAAGTACAGTTCTACAGTGACTAAAATGAACTTTAATGGTATAAGATTTTTTCCAGGCATTCTGATGAAAAGATTAGAGGAGAGTTGAAACTTTGAAAAGCAAACACAGGAAAAAAATATATATGTATTTTTATACATATATATATATATATATATTCCCCAAATAGAACAGGAGCTCCTTGAGGGCAGCAATTTGTTTTTGCCTTCCTTTGTATTCTCAATACTGAGCACATTGCCTGGCATGTAGTAAATGTTTGAGAAATGCTTGCTGAATGTTAAATGATATTTGCACAATTGGAAAGAGCTAAACAACTATGAAACGCTTACATTTTAATGGGGGAGAATCTGAATGTTTTCATGGGTCACAAAGGGAATTAAATAAGACGAACATATGACAAGCTCATGGTTTTGTTTTAATTTTGGTAGTTTTAAGTGAAGAAAGTAAAAGGAGGAAAAAGGGGAATACACTAGGGAAGAAATGAGCAAGAAAGAAGGGGGAACTTACATTTTCTCATAATCAGGTGTGTGAGAAGAAAAGTATGTAAAAGTGGAGGAAGGAGTACAAGGAGCAGGCATCATATGAATGTCTCTTATTTGAACCAGTCAAAGGAAAGTTGAATACACATACATACCCAAAGAGATTTGGTGCAGAAATACAATTAACTAGCCATGGAAACAGCAGGCACAAGAAGAGAGTGGATAGTATTTTTGAAGGAAGGGTAAGAAAAGAGGTAAAGATGTAAGAAAAGATGAAAAGAAGAGAATCAGAGAAATCTGAAAAGATTTGGATGAAGTAATGGAGAGTAAGGAGCAGCTAGGTAGTGCGGAGTGGTGTTGAGTCAGGAAAACTCATCGTTCTGAGTTCAACTCTGACCTCAGACACTAGTTGTATGACCCTTGGCAAGTCAGGTAACCCTATTTGTCTCATTTTCCTTATCAGTAAAATGATCTGGAGAAGGTATCTTTGCCAAGAAAATTCCAAATGGGGTTGTGAAGAGTTGGAAATAACTGAACAACAACTGAACCATAGAGTGAAGTGTGCAGAATTAGGAAAAACAATGCTTTTTCTACAACATTGTTAAGAAAAGCAACTTTTAATAATTTATGAACTGTGATCAATGCACTCACGAACTATGGTTCCAGAAAAACAATGACAAAACATGCTTTCATTTTCACTTGTTCAATGTGTGACCTCGTCTTGCTTGTCGATACATATTTGTTGTAAAAGAGGGATTTTTTTTCAGGGTAGGCTAGAAAATTGAGGGAGAAGGTGAGACTGACAATTGTGATGCCAAATAAAAAAGAACAGAAATCTTAAAAAGTGTCAATGAAACATTTTTTAAATATTTAAAGGACAGAAGGAAATTCATAGACATAGACAAACAGGACAATGTTGAAACAAACGTGTTGTATTTATTATGCACTTAAAAATAAGCTATATATACTAGAGATTCATGGTTTCATATGCAGGGCTCTCTTTTTTATTCTTTCCATATGGAAATATTCATTTTAGTTGATGGTTTTCAAGTTCAAAACAACAAAATATTAAAATCTCGAAAAATACATGGTTTAAAAAAAGAATCCTTAAACTAGGACTTGACAGACAACCTAGCATAGTGCATACAGAGGTGACTTCTGAGTCCAGAAGACTTAGGTTTAAATCCCCACCTTTAATATGTGAATCTTGGAAAGCAGTTTAACCTCTCAGTGCTCTAGGCAACTCTCTAAGACTATATATTAGTTGTTCAAGTTACAGAGAAGCCAACCTGAATTGGTAAAGGAAGTTTTTCTATACCTTCTCACATGATCTTCACAACAATTCTGCAAGACAGGGGTGTCAAACAAATAGAAAGGAGAAAGATATTCACTTAGAAAATCACAAATGAACACCATCTGTCATATTGTATTTTTATTTTATTAAACATTTCCCAACTACATTTTAATCTTATGGGGTGCATTGAAGATTCTTCAAGCAACTTGAGGCAGTGGGCCCAGTTTGACACCTTTGCTATAATGTTGTGTATGTCTCATTTGTCCCATTTTACAAATGAAGAAAGGGAGAGTGAGAAGGATTAGGGGATATGGCAAAATTCATATTTGTCAAACGTATATAAAGCAGCAGCATGGTGACAGTGATAGATAGAAGTCCAGAAAAAGAGCCAGACCAGGAACCAGGAATATGTGGGTTTAATTCCCACTCTGAAGCATCCCACCTTTGTGAGCCTAGGTTAAGTGAAGTCACTTAATCTCTCAGTGCTTTGGGAAACTCTCTGATTGTAAATTGTAGAGAAGCCACCAAACTACATTGGTAGGCATATTTCCCCATCCAGATAATTTCCTATTCCGTTGAAATCACAGGTCCAGCTCTATCCTTATAGTAAGTGGCCTAGATAGAATTAGAACTCAGATCTTCTGATTATGATCTAGTGCTCTTTTATATATTATTATACATTATAATATATACCACATGGCCCCTTTAGAGATGATCCCTAGGAACATGATTTTTTAATCCTCAGCCAACAATGTGACACTGCACTACCTAGCTGCCCCTTACAGACTTTGGGAGATAGTAGAGAATAGAAGGGCCTGGAGTCAGGCATGACTGGACAAAAATGATCATTTTCACCTCTATTTGATATAATTCTAGAAACATCAGTTATACCAATAAGATAAGAAAAAGAAATTGAGAAAAGCATATGCAAAGAAGAAACATTATCACTTTTAGCAGATGATAATATGGAGAGAAAACATTAGAGAACCATAGAGGGTCAATTTTAAAAAAATTAATTGAAACAATAGCTTCATCAAAGTTGTGTAATATAAAATAAGCCCACACAAATCAACAGCATTTCTGTATATTTCCAACAGAAATTCAGCAAAAAGAAAAAGAAGTTCCATTCAAAATAACTACAGAATATGTAAAATATTTGGGAGTCTACCTACCAAAACACATATAACACTTTATATAAATAAAGACAAATTTAAGTCATGGGGCCAAGCCAATATAATGAAAATGATAATACCACCTAAATCAATTTACTTATTCAGTGTCAAACCAATCAAACTTTCACAGCATTACTTCATAGAGCTAGAAAAGATAACAGAATTCATTTGGAAGGACAAAAAAGATATCTCAAGGGAGGTGATGAAAAAATCTAGGAAGCAAGGGGGCTACCAATACCATATTTCAAACTGTATTCCAAAGCAGTACTCATCAAAACTATTGGGTATTATTGAAAAAATTTTAAAGTTAATAGGCAGAACCAATTAGGTATATAATACTCAGAAACAAATAAATATTGCATAATGTATTATAAATCCAAATATCTCATTTACTAGGGTAAAGACTCACTATTTGACAAAAAAGTGCTGGGAAAACTGGAAAGCAGTCTGACAGACAATAAACAATCTCATACCACATAGCAAGATAAATTCCAAGTGGGCTACATGACTTAGATACAAAAGGTCATATCAAAAATTAGAGGAGCAAAGAAGAAATTGCCTTTTGGAAATAGAAATAGGAAAAGTGCTCATGACCAAACAAGAGATAGAGAGAATCAATCAGAAGATAAAACGGACAATTTTGATTACATGAAGTTAAAAAGGTTTTGCACAAACAAAACAAATGCAGTTAGAAATGCATTTCTTTTGCAGGGAAAAATTACGCAGGGATAAAGATAAGTGAACTTGCAAAAGCAAGAAAAAGCTTGCTTTTCTTTCCAAGAATATAATAATAAAATATATTCATTATGCTATTTGTTGCTTAGTTGTGAAGGGAAAATGATTAGGGAAAGGATTAATGGGGAAAAAATCTTTGTAAAAAGTTTCTCTAATAAGAGTCACATTTTCAAGACATATAAGAAAGGAATGAAATCAAATTGGTAAGGACAAGAACTGTTCCTCAATAGAAAAATTGTAAAAGGATATGAATAGATAGCTCTCAAAGGAAGAACTCCAATCTATCAAAAAGCATATTACAAGACCCTCCAAATCACTGGAATTTAAAGAAATTCAAATTAAAGCAACTTTGAGGTACTACCTCACACCAGGCATTGGCACATATAAAAAAAATTTGGAGCACATTAATGCACTGTTGGTGAAACTTTGTTATCAGTACAGTCATGCCAAAAAGCAATTTGGAATTGTGCCCCAGAAATCACTTAACTGTGGTTTTTGCCTAGCAGTACCGCTCAGAACAATGACTAACCATGAATCTAGAGGACTGATGAAAAAGGATGCTACTCACTTCCTGACAGAGAGGTGATGGACGGAAGAAGAAGAATGAGACAGACATTTTGGGGCATGCTGAATGTAAGATTTTTTTTTTGCTTGACTATGCAATTTTGTTACAAAGATATTTTTCTCTTTAAAAAAATGGTGGGAAGAGGATGAATAAGAGGGAGATATGGATAGGGTTCTTTCACACCCAAAAAAAGAAAAGAGAACAGAAGGAAGCCATAAGGAAATGCAAAAAGTTGGACAGCTTTAAAAATTACATGTTGAAATATATATGTATATATATGTATGTGTACATATAAATAAAAATATATAATAGATGAATAAGATGTTTTCGTATAATCATATAGCCGAATGAGCATCTAGGTCATTCACTGAATAATGTTCTGGGCCTGGAGTCAGGAAGACTCATCTTCCTGAGTTCAAATGTGGACTCAGACACTTACTAGTTCCCTGAAACTGGACAAGTCAGTTAACCTCTGCCTTAATTGCTTTAATTCACTGGAGATAAAAATGGCAAGCCACTCTGGTATTTTTGCCAAGAAAACCCCATGGATAGTAAGGTCCGTAAGGTCATGAAGAATGAGATACAACTAAGCAACAAATAGCATAATGAATATATTTTATTATTATATTCTTGGAAAGAAAAGCAAGCTTGTTCTTGCTTTTGCAAGTTCACTTATCTTTAATCTTTCCCTGTCTACTAGCCATTTCCCTGGTGCTTACAAACATGTCTATGCGTCACCTATCTTCAAAAAATACCCCCCTTGTTCTATCCATCATGGCAACATATTGTCCTATATTTCTCCTCTGTTTTGTGGCTAAACTCCTTGAGAAAACCACCTACAAGTGGTTTTCCTTCATTTCTCATTCTCTTCTTAACACTTCAGTCTTGCTTCTGACCTCATCATTCAACTGAAACTGTGCTCTCAAAAATTACCTCCCACTGATTTCTTAATTACCAGATCTGATGGCCTTTTCTCAGTCCCCATCCTTCTTGACCTCTTTGCAAACTCTGAAACTGTTGATCACCCTGTTCTTGAAACTCTTTTCTCTCTGCTCTCTCTTGGTTCTCCTATCTAAAAACTCCTTCTCAGTCTCCTCTGCTGGATCTTCTTCCAAGTCTTTCCATTAATCTTAGAGATTCTCAAGTCTCTTTCTTGGGTCCTCTTCTTTTTCTCCCTTCATTTGAACTTATTTGATATTTTCATCAGCTCCCCTAGATTAAATTATCATATCCATGCTAAAGAATTTCAGATTTATTTTTCCAGCCCTAACCTCCCTCCTGATCTCCAGTATCACATCTCTAATTGCTTATTGGACCTTTCCAACTGGATGTCTTATAAACGTGTGCAACTCAGCATATTCAAAACTGAATTCATTGTCTTTCCTCCCCAAAACTCTCCCCTCTTCCTAATTTCCTTATTACTATAAAGGGAACCACCCCCTCTCCCAGTCATCTAGGCTCACAATCTAGGTATCACCCTCAATTTCTAACTCTCTCACTCATATCCAGTTGGCTGTCAAATCCTATTGATGCTACTTTAACAGCATCTATACCTCTTTTTTAATTCTGATACTGCTACTACCCAGGGCAGCTAGGTAGTGCAGTGGATGGAGCACCAGTGCAGGAGTCAGGAGGACCTGAGTTCAAATATAACCTCAGACACTTGACACTCACTAGCTGTGTGACCTTGGGCAAGGCACTTAACCCCAATTGCCTCATCCTGGGTCAGCTCCAGTCATCCTGATGAATATGTGGTCACTGAATTCAGATGGCTCTGGAGGAGAAGTGAGGCTAGTGACCTGCATAGCCCTTCCTCCCTCAAAACAAAGTCAAGTACAAGTCATGTAATTAGTTCTCTGATGACATGGTCTTCTTTGGCAATGAAAGATGAATACACTGCTATCATCCTGATGCAAGATCTCAACACTTCATATATAGATTATTGCAGTAACCTCTTTCTTCAGCTCTCTTCCCACTCCTGTCCAACTACCAAAGAAATCTTCCTAAAGTTCACATCTGACCATGTTACCTGTCATCCCATTCAACAAACTCCAGTGACTCTCTACTACTTCCAGGAACAAATATAAAACCCTCTGTTTGACATTTAAAGCCCTTTATAACCTGGTCTCCTCCTACCTTGTCAGTCTTCTTAACACCGTACTCCTTTGTAAATGCTTCCTTGCTGGTCCTTGCTGGTCCTTGCACAAGGCACTTCATCTCCTGACTTTATGCATTTTCACCAACTGTCCCCCAAACCTAGAATTTTCTTCCTCCTTTTCTCCACATCCTAGCTTCCCTGGAGAAAGGAAGTCTTAACTAAAATCCTTCTTCTGCAAGAAGCCACATTAATGACTTCCCTCTGAGATTACCTCCACTTTACCCTATATATAACTAGTATGTACTTAATAGTTTACCTTTCATCTCCAGAAATAAAAAGTGAATTAGGCACTTTTTTGCCTTTCTTTGCATCCCTACTACTTACCATGTTGCCTGGCAAATAGTAAGGACTTAATAAATGTGTGTTAACTGATAATAAAGATTCAGAATTTCATGTAAAATTTTCTCTTCAACAATGTTTATAGAAATGCTCATTTTGTTTAGTTCAGAATAAAAATAAAAATAAAAATAAAACACCAATCAAACAAAAAAAGAAAGACCATGGAGAACAGAAATCACTGAGAATTCTGATCAAGGAAGGCCCAAAAGGGAAACACTAGGTGAGACTGGGCAGTCCCAAGCAAAAGCAAAAGACCATGTTGAAATCTGACTGTGTAAACCCCAGAGGATAAAAGACTACTTCATTCTCTGGGGAAGCACCAAGAGAAAGAAGCTACCCAGTGCCCTGAGCAAGAAATCTCAGGGCAAACAGAAGACTATCTAGTACCTTCATCAGGGTCAGCAAATCAAAAATCTCTGACAGTGAATTGAAGCCTGCAAGTTCTCTGAGTGTAAATACACTAAGGAAAGTGTAAAAGAAGCCAGTTGCAAGAATCAAGAAAAGTGAGGTCAGGGCAGAGCCTTACCATGGCACAAAGTCCCAAATCAAGAACTGAGTCAGGAGGTATAAATAAAAAGAGACATCAAACACTATGAAGAATGGAAAGAATTTGTAATTTATATTTGGCAATATAAAGAGTTGCCTAAAAAGAAAACTTAGAAGAGAATAACTCCACAGCAACTATGAGACTCACTATTTTTTTAATGGCTTAGCCACACAAGAACTGCAAGAGTACTTGCAATAAATGAAGTAAAAGATAAAAAAATTAAAATATAAATGAAATTTGGACTTTGAAGGAGGAAATTGGAATGAGAATTAATAGCTTAGAACAGAAGGCTGCAAACATAACCCAAGAAACAAAACTCTTCAAAAAAAATTAGAATGAGCCAGAGTGCCATGTTGTACAATATAATCCATCATTTCTTCTCTCCCCATTCAGCACCATGGTTTAGTAGAAATAGCAAAGATATCTGAACCAGGACACTTGGCCCAACTCTGACATTAACCAGTTTTGTGACTTTGGAAAAGTCACTTCAGCACTTAGCACAGTGCCTGGCACATAGTAGGCACTTAAAAAATGCTTGTTGACTGACTTCTTCTAGTTAAGTCTCAGTTTCTTCCTTGGTCAAATGAAGGAGTTGGACCATATGGTCCCTGAGGACCCATCTAGCTCTGACATTCCATAGTGTTATAAGTCTTATGAGATGGTATTTTGTCAAGAGGAACATTCCTTAAGCTATTAGAAAAGATCACTGAGATCACCTTAAAAGCCACATGACAGAGAAAAGAGGGCAAAATTTGTCAGAGACAAGAAAAACTAGTCCCTGGACAGATCTGCTTTCTGCCTTCAAGGAAAGCCAAAGCCCCATCCTGAGATGAGCAAAAATCACAGGGGTTTATAGAGTTACAGAGATAAGCTGTGTTTAAAGGCCATTGAAGCAAATGCTTTTCAATTCAATGTAATTGAGCAAATATTTATCAAATGCCTATTAAGTGCAAAGCATTGTGTTTTATTCTTCAAAGAACAAATCTTTATTCTTTGCCTACATTAGCATGGGAACATAGGGCAGAAAATATTTAGAGGACTTCATTGCTCAAACAGAAGCAGCATGCAAGTCGCACCCACACACATTGTTCATGCAGCTTCAACCCACCAATCTGTATCCCCAGAAGTTCTCACCCATGGGCCAGGACCACCCCATATACTCCATGCAGATCTATGTATAGCCCCTCTCTGCGGGAAAGCAAGGTCACTACCAGACCTGTACTTTCAGGAACACTCCCATCCATCCCCCAACAAATATATACACCCATATCTTATTCCTACCCCCTCCCCCCCAACAAAGGCTCCTTGCCCAAGGTACCTTCAGTGTGGACAGTAAAAGGTGAATCTCCCAAGCGTCTGGCAGAGAACTGGCCTCCCAGTGATGTCATCAGGAAGCAGAGTGTGAAGAAACCGATTCCCAGAACAAATAGCCTGGAAGGGAATGGGGTTGAGGGGGCAGGGCAAAGCAAAGGCTGGTCAGCCATGAAGCTCTGCCCTGGGATTCATAGTAGAGCTGAACACAATATGTACCTGAGCTCCACATATTTACTAGATAGAAGGCAGCTCTGACATTTCAGAATGACCACCAGAGGATGAGACCTGGGTTGTGGTACTAGCTTTTTAATACCCTAATACTATACATTGATATTGCACTAAGGTTTACAAAGGGCTTCTCATACACTGTTGTGATGAAGATCTCTAAGAAGAGTCAGAATTATCATGCCTCAGTCAAGGTTTTATGCCAATGCCAACATACTCCTCTTCTTCCCAGACTCTAAGCTTCCAACTCCCTCTCCCAGGGCCCACATTCCCTCCAGTATAGACCATCCCACTTTATCACCTGGCCTAGAGAACTGTACCCTGAATGATGTGTAGAAGCAGCAGTAGCTTCACTGCACACTGAACCCACTCAAAGAAAACACCCTTAGCTCCCCTCATCCATTTTGGTCACAAAGAGTTTGACATGAGTGAAAAATGACTGAACAAAAACATATGAGTTGGGAAAATGAAAAGAATCTCTATTGTGGTCATGGCAGTTTCAGCAATACTTTGCTTTTCAAGGAGGAGGGAGAAGGAGTCTTTAATTCTGGCAAACTGATACATTTAAGGATTTTTAGTAAGCTTCAATGCTGGTACCTCAGCAAAATTCCATCAGTTTCCCAATTTAGATCACTTCAAATTTCATATCTGAAATGAAATATCTTCTTATATGATATCACTAGTTTCCTCACAGTTCAAAGCCAAAAGGGTCTCTGCCTCACTATATGATGTTAGATATAATTTTGACAGGAAAAGTGATATATTGAAGAGAAATTAAATGTGATGTTAGCAGGCCTGTACTTCATTCCCAAATCCTGACCGACACTTTCTAGTTATGCAACCATAAAAAAGTCACCCCTATGAGCCTGTTTCCTTATCAATAAAATGGGGATAACAGTGCTTGCATACTTACCCCAAAGAATTGTTGCAAGGAAGCATTTTAAACCCATGGTAACACAAGATATTATTATAATCAGTTGAGAGTATCTCCCCAGACAATGACCAGTGATTTGGAAGGAAGAAACTCAAATCTGATTCTTATTCACATGGACATTGCTGACTTTCAACCCATACTTCAACCTGATAGAAATGTATATTTACCTCAAACACTAAAACTAAAATACCACTTGTACAAACTAATTAGTGACATTAATTGAATTGTATTAAGGAAATCTTCCTATGTACACTGGCAGGAAGGATGACCGGGAAGAGGTTGGGGAAAGATGGAAGGAGAAATGGTTCTTGCCCTTGGGAAACTTACACTTTTAGGGCCGTTAGAACACATATATATCTTTGAAGAAATGTAAGTAGGTGTGCATGGAAGTGTGCAAGCAAGTATGCAATTAATTACAGCTACCTAGAACTATATACATAAAAACATGGAAGGGTAGGGAGCAATGAGTGATTTACTTAACCTCTAGCTAGCATTGGACCCTGTTGTCTTTGTCTATATAGCCATAATTCTTTTTAAAGGTTGTAGTAATACCTCCATAATATTGGGCTATTCTTGAAGCTAGAACTTTCATAGGATTACATAAGGGTATACCATTTTCTCACTTCTCATATTTTATCTCCCTACTCCAACTTCAACACACAAACTTAAACGAGTTTTTTTATCTCCTCACATCTTGCCTCCTCGAGAAAGTGGTGCTTGATCTGAGTCTCAAAGGAAGCCAGAGATTCTAAGAGCTGGAGGTTGGGAGGGAGAGTATTCCAGGGATGGAAAACAGTGACTGGACATGAAGTGTCACGCTGTGAGGAATGGAAAGTAGACCAGAATGGTTGTACTACTGAGTTCATGAAGAGTAGTGTGGAATGTAAAAAAAAAATTGGGAAGATAGGAAGAGATCAGGTTATAAAGAACTTTAAATGTCAAATAAAATACTTCATAATTTACCCTAGAGGTAATAAGTAGTCACTGGAGTTTATTGAATAGTGGAGTAACATGGTCAAACATAAGCTTTAGGAAAATCATATTGCAGCTTGAGTGGAGGATGGGTTAGAGAGGGGAGTCAAAGAGACCAATTAGGAAGTTACTGCAATAGTTCAAGTTTGTAGACAGCATTTTCAAGAAGTTTAATTGAGAAGGGTAAGAGACATATTGTGTACTAGTTCTCAGGAATAATATGATCTAATGAAGATTCTATGGGTGAAGGAGATACACATATTTGTAAAGAAAAAAAAGCAACCAAAAAAGCTCCCCCAAACCCCTCAAAAACCAGAGAAGGAACCAATAGATAAGGACAGATTTAATATTAAAGAGAGGGGGAGCAATAGTGGAGAAAATTTGCTGGAGTAGATGATAGGAAATAGTGCATGTAGTGAGTGCATGTAGTAGGGATTGACTCAACAAGAAGAACTATGTTACTATCATGGAGTGATGGAAGAAATAGTGGGATATGACATCAGAAAGATGTGAGGAGTAGGAGAAAAAAAGGAAACAAAAAGAGCAGAGGAAACTCAAGGAATAGTCTCTCTCTCTGTCTCTCTCTGTCTCTCCTGTGTCTCTGTCTCTCTGACTCTCTCTCTGTCTCTCTCTGTCTCTCTCTGTCTCTCTCTGTCTCTCTCTCTGTCCCTCCCTCCCTCCCTCCTTCTCTCTCTCTCTCTCTCTCTCTCTCTCTCTCTCTCTCTCTCTCTCTCTCTCTCTCTCTCTCTCTCTCTCTCTCTCTCTCTCTCTCTCTCTCTCTCTCTCTCTCTCTCTCTCTCTCCTTCCCCTATCTATTTAAATGCATCTATGCATTTGATGCTGAAGTATGAGGCTGTCTTCAGCAGCTTTTGCTTGGAAAGAACTTGGAAGCTCTCCATGGTCCTGAAGGTCTGTTACAGCTTTCTCTCTCTGGTTTCTAACCTCATCCCTTTTCATCAGTCTAAGACACTGGCCTCATCTGTAGTTTATAGCAGAAAAGAGAAGAGGTCTCTAATTCTCACAGCAATGGAAAAAAGGCAAGGGACTTAATGACCTCCCAAGATTCCTGGAAGGAAGGGAACAGGAGGATTTTCTACTAAGGCCAAAAAGCTCAGGACTCTGTTTCATGCCCTACTAATTTGCTGCATGTTAGTTGGATGTTACTTCCTATCTTTCAGCCTCAGTTTTCTATTCTGCAAAATTAAAGAATTGAACGGAGTGATTCTTAAGATCCTCTCCAGCTCTAACATTCAATGATCCTATGAATCTAGCCTTAGAGACACCCTCCCACTCCGGACTCATCACCTTTTATCTCATAGCATCTCTCTGGAGTAACAGAATTTCAGACAGTCCTCTACTCTCCTTCTGGAAGCTCCTTTTTAGGAACCTGCTTTCTTGTTCCAGAGGCTGCCTATGAAGCTCACCTATGTGAGGCCATTGAATTCAGTCATCTGGAGTTCTGCCTTGCCAAGATGGAGGAGATCTAGCTGAGGGAAGAGGGAGGGGGCCATGGGGCAATATCTTCCAAATATAGCTCCATAAGGGGTCTCCTGAGCCTATTGGATATAAGGTGGGATGACAGTGAAAGGGCTTGGCTTGCAGCCAACACCATTGTAATCGTCATACTTGGATTGGACTATAACTTCTCTTGGCACAGGCCTTTTGCCCTCCCTAGGTTCCCAAGCTCCCTAACCTGTTGCTGTGTTCACCATGGGCCTGTTCTGAAGCCCCCTCCTGTTACCCCAGTCTACTCTTCCATGCTAGTCTTCCTTCTTTTCCTTCTCCCCCACACCATCCCTTGTGTTCTTGCAGCTGTGCTCTTGGATATAGATTCAATTCCAATCCAATCTTTGCACCCACCCCCAAACCTGGCTCTGTGAAATCCTAGGAGGTCCCAGCATAGCCTATAAACCCTCCTGCTCAGGAATAATGCTGGACTCCCCAAAAGAAAAGAATCTATTGAGACAAATGGGGACAAGCAAATGCTAGGGCAGAGGAGAACAACCCAGAAGTGACAGGTCCTAACCCCACATCCCCAAAGCAAAGTAGAGAGGATGAAGGGAGATAGTGTCTGCACTCTCCTAATCTCCTCTTGTGGCCTAAGGCCTCCATTCCCTTTGACCCCCAGAGCTCTGCTTCAGCTATCTCCTGGACCTTAGTCCACTCTACTAGCCTTGTGCGTCCTCAGACCACCTTCCCATTTCCATAATCCAGAATCAAGTGGGAAGTGAGTAGTAGGTCTCCCACAATTTCTGGAGTCCAAACCTGGAGAATCTCCCATTGGGAAAAGACTACTGTTCCCAATATTTCAGTCTCAGCCCACTCCTACCTCAGCCCAATGCGAGGGACCCAGAAACTGACAGGAAATTAGGAGAAGCGGATTTGATTAGACGAAAAGATGTGGTGCTGGGAAAGGGAGGGAGAACACAAAAGGAGAAGGGCACAACCTGGAGCACGGACTCCTCCGGTGTGCACAGAATCGAGGTAACTTTACGGACTGAAGACGAGGGCCAGTAACAGACTGCATAGCCTATGGAGGGGAAAGGATTAGGCCGATCTCGGCAGTCTCTCTTTCAAAAACCCCAAAGCCAGCTAACACCTCAGTGGAGCTTTCGTTCCCTTCCTTCTGGACCAAAGCCTCCGCGAGTGTACGCGCGCGCGCGCGCGCACACACACACACACACACACACACACACACACACACACACACACACACACACACACACACCTCTAGCCTTCGACATTGTCTCCATGCTCGGACAGAACTCCACTGTGGTCTTTTGCCTCCAACCTCCCCACCTCCACTCCACCCTTGCAGGACCCTACAACCTGCCTTAGTCTATACCCATTGGCCCCTATGGAGCTAGATTAATTGGATCGCACACCCCTACCCAGAGTCAGGGGGACAGAAATCATCCCTCCCCCATCCAACCCATGTCCCTTTAAAAACCCTCAGATGGTCGTTAAAGAACTTTACCTAAAGGGTCTCAAGGTGACCAAACATCTTCTGACCATTATTTTCCCATCGGAATTGACTGTGATCATTGTTCGAACTTGCTTCCAAAAAGAGCCAGAGAGACACACACACAAAGGAAGTGGGAACCCTATCCCAGGCTCTGTTCCAGGGTGCCGAAGAGCAAGAGGAAACGAACCCGGCTCCTACCTGCCGCCCCCAAGTCCAAGTTCTCAGGATCACGTGGTTACTGTGGGGTTCCAGGCTCTGCAGGCCCCGCTCTTCCCCAGACTCCCAGAGTGGGGAGCCGTCCCCAACTGGGGAAGACGGCAATTCGAGCAAGGGGGTCTGAAGTGGGGATGGGGTGAGAACCGGCGGGGGAGGGGGCGGAGCAGGCTGTAGCTAACCAAGCGCTGCGCACACCCAAGCTCCCTACAGACCACGCTTCTCCCTTCAAGGACTCCAATACAGGATCCAGAGGCTGTGTTTAAAGTGCTATCCGTCTTCCCGCCTCGGGCTCCCTCATCTCAGAAGCCACCCCAACAACTCGAAGCCAGTCCCGGTGAGCTACGGCAGTCCACCTGCTGGCTTCCTTCCCCGCTCTGCCCCGAGCTAGAGGCTGGCTCCTCTCGCGTCCCGATGCGCATTCCGTCCTCGCAGTTCTGGGGCCTGGCTGGATGCTCCCATTGCCCCAAAGAAGTTGCCTGTTTGGTCCCTAGTACTCTTGACACTACCGCTCTGCTCACTCCTAGGTATCTGGCCCAGGCGCTGCGCTAAGCCTAGTCTGCATTGTGTCCTCCTGTGGAGGTTGCAAAGCCTCCGCTGCCCACCCCTCTTACCCCCCTCCCCAACCGTAGCAGCCACGGCAGTACACTGGGGCGCTATCCCCACCTAGTGGTGAAAGTTAATAGGTGTCCCTCCCCCCCCCCCCCCTTCTGTTCGGGATTAGGGACGCAGCTAGTAAAGTGAGCTCTCTCGCTAGAACCAAGTGCTTGTGGCTTTTTTGAGTCTATCTTTCCGACTCAGGCCATTGTCTCGTCTCCCTAGTTTCCTGCACAAGGCAAACATTTAGTAACAACCAGCCTCGAAAACATGGGTGGGAGGGGAAGACAGATTACCAGACTGAGGCTGCTTTTCCCTGAATATGTATGATCCCTCACTTTGCAAGGTGTCTACTTTATTTTTGATGTAGAACACTGGATTGGTAACGTATTAATATGTATAAGGTGTGTTCTGCACCCCTATCCCAGTCAATGTAATTGCAGAAGGTCTAGACATGCTTCTGGGTCAACCAGAAGTGTAAACAAGGTGTGAAGTCCTAGACACCTTTTTTAAACCAATCAATCAAAAGTGTAAACTATGTGTGAAAAAGTCTTAATCCATCCCGAGTGGTGAAGTACTTTGATCACTGGATGAAATCAGATGCCACACTGGAAATATATTGGGACTGGCTGAAAGAAGTATATGTACTTCTGGACCCAATGAATATTATAGCAAACCAATTGAGAATCAAGCATTTCATCTGAGATCACAAGAGGCCAGTTTAGTGTGGATGAAGCTCTTGTACTTGGGAGAATTGAGTTGTCTCTCCTCCCATTCCCCTTTGACCAAAGAACAACCTTGTGAACTTTGAAAGGCAAGGCCAGAAGAACTGGATTTACATCAGTGTATTCCTGGAGAACACTATGCAGGAAGAAAAAGACTTCCAGTAACCAAGGGCTGTAAGATACCACTTTGTCACACATGCTTCCTACATATGTGCCTCACCATCATTGTCATTCATTTATAATTTTGACTTAACTCTTCCCATGGACTTGTGTGTACTTGCAGGAGAATGTGCCCCATACTTTGGAGGTACATTTTTGTAACAGCTATTTTGCACACAACTGTTTACACATTAGCACAAACAAATAAAAAACCAACCTCCCCCTCTCAGAAAAAAGAAAGACAACACAACACAACACTTTTTCTAAAAGTAATTGAAGCTATAGGATGATAATAAATGGAGAATACATCATTGGAAGCTAATGAGGAATAGTACTTAAAAAAAAAACACAGCCAAGCCCTTAGGGTCACCCATTATGTCCTGAAGAAGAATGTACTAATCATCTCTAGGGACCTGAGAGGTAGGTAGGTGGCAGAGTGGATAGAGTGCTGTGTTCAAATCCAGCCTTGGACATTTATTAACTGTGACCCTGGGCAAGTCAGTTTTCCTGTCTGCTTCAGTTTTCCTAATTTTCCTAATTTCCTAATCCCTAAAATGAAGATAATATTGGCATCTAGAGTAGTTATGAGGATTAAATGAGATAACATTTGTAAAGTGCCTTACAAATAGTGTGTTCATCCTTCATTGCCAAAGAAGTCCATGCCATCAGAGAAATGATGACATGACTTGCACTTGACTTTGTTTTGAGTGAGGGAGGGCTGTGCAGGTCACCAGCCTCACTTCTCCTCCAGAGCCATCTGAATTCAGGGACCAGATATTCATCAGGATGACTGGAAATGACCCAGGATGAGGCAATTGGGGTTAAGTGACTTGCCCAAGGTCATACAGCTAGTGAGTGATGTGAGATTTGAACTCAGGTCCTCCTGACTCCTGCACTGGTGCTCTATCCACTGCACCACCTAGCTGCCCCCTTACAAATAGTAGGCCCTTAATAAATGCTTTTTTCCTTCCAATGTGAATAAATAAAAATTGGGGAAATAGTTGTGAAGACAGTGTTTAAGGATATTCTGGAGAGTAAAGGCTCTTCTAATATAGGGATTCCAAACCTTTTTTATGTCATGGACCTTTTTAGCAGTTTTGCAAAGCTTATGAACCTTTACTCAGAGTAAAGTTTTGAAACTCATAAAATGAAATACATAGAATTACAAAGGAAACCAATTATATAGAAATCCATTTATCAATTTTTTTTAAGTTTACAGATCCCAATCTGGGAACTGATGATCCCTGAGTCACCTTCAGTAGGCTTCTCTCCCACCTGGGAATATGGCTCAATCACATCACTCGGAAACTTAAAGGCCCCTGTCAATGAGACAAAAGTGGGCACCAGCTGTGTACCCAAAGGATCAAATTTCCTAGCTGAGCTTCTTAATTCCTCATTTATGTTCTCCTTCCCAGAATAAAAATGTTCAAGAACTTATCCAAGGTTCTAGTACAATTAGGCTTGACTATTTATTAGAAAAGTTTATTTATGCCAACAGAAGGCACATGTTAGATCGTTGAATCCTGTCTATGCTCTCATGACATAGAGGATGGTAGAAGGTATTGTATGCTTGCTCTAAAATCAGGAAGATCTGGGTTCATAGTCTGTCTCTTGACCTATATCTTGACTAGTTCTGTGACTGTGGGCAAATCACTTCATTTCTCTGAGTTTCCTTACCTGGAAAATGGGGAAAATAACACGTGTGGTACCCATCTCACATGAGTAGTTTAGAGTATCAAACCAGATAATGTATGTAAGCTGCTAGACATTATGTTAATATCAACTATTATATCAAGTTTGATCCTCCTAGTCAACCACATTAATAGTTGCCTTGTCACTAAAATGAGGAGGCTGGGCTAGATGATCTTTGGAGATCTAAGAAACCTCAGAAATTTTCTAGTTTAATCACATTGTTCTTGGGGAAAACAAACAATCAAGCAAACAAACAAACTTGAAGCCAGAAATACCAGTCAGTCAATAAACTCTTGTTAAATTCCTACTCCTGACTACACTCAGTCAATTAAGGGTTTTCTGTATGTTAGGCACTTAATAAGCACCATACAAAAAGATATAAAAAGAGACAAAAATCATTCCCTGCCCTCAAGGAGTTCACAATGTAACAGTGGAGACAACAAGCATACAAATATATATATATATATGTATGTATGTATATATATGTATATACATATACATATATATACACACATATATATATGTAGATAGATAGATATTATTTATCTATCTATATCTATCTATCTATAAGTTAAATATAGGATAAATAAGAAATAATTAAAAGAGGGAATCACTAGAATTAAGAGGGACTGTGGAAGGCTTCCTGGAGAAAGTAGGATTTTATTTGAGACTTAAAGGAATCTAGGGAAGTCAGTATATGAAGATGAGAAGGGAGAGCATTCTCGGCATGGTGGACAGCCAAAGGAAGTGTCCAGAGCCAAAGGATGAAGTGCCTTGTTTAAGGAACAGCAAGGAAGTCAGTGTCACTGGATCAAAGAGCATATGGTAAAAGAAGACTAGAAAGATGGGGTGCGGCCTAGGTTACAAAGGTCTTTGAAAGACAAATAGAAGATTCTGTATTTGATCTTGGAGGATACAGGGCAATGGAATTTATTTAGGGAAGGTGACATGGTTGTACTTGCACTTTAGGAGAATTACTCTGGTGATTATAATAAATAATCAATATAAATAAATTAATAAAATAAATGGAAGATAGATTGGATGGAGCAGGGAGACACTTGAGGCAAGCAGATTCATCAGGCTATTTCAATAGTCCAAGTGTGAGGTGATGAAGACCTGCCCCATGATGGCAGTAATATCAGAGGAAAGAATGAGGCATATTCAAGAGATGTTTTAAAGGTGAAGCAGGCCTTGGCAACATATTGGTTGGGTGCCTTTTCACAATCTGGGTGTCAGGGACACCAAGTGGTGTCCCTGACAGTAGCAGAGAAGTCAGGGTCTAAAGGGAAAAATACTAAGTTCCATTTTGTACATGTTGAGTTTAAGATGTTTATTCCATATCCAGTTTGAAATGTCTGAAAAGCAATTGGTGGTACAAGATTGGAGGTCAGCAGAGAGGTTGAGATAGGGTAATTAGATATGAGAATCATCATTGTTATTGTTGATCATTTGTTCAGTCTTGTCCTCATGTTTTCATGACTCCATGGACCACAGCATTCCGGACCCTTCTATCTTCTATTATCTCTAGAAGTCTCTCCAAGTTCATGTTAATTGCTTCCATAATACTATCTATCCATCTTATCCTCTGCTTTCCCCTTGTCTTTTTGCCTTCATTCTTTCCCAGCATCAGGATCTTTTCCAATGAGTCTTGTCTTCTCATTTTGTGACCAAAGTATTTAAATTTCAGCTTCAATATTTGACCTTCCAGTGAATAGCCTGAATTAATTTCTTTAAGTATTGACTGATTTGATCTCTCTCCTTGCTGTCCAAAGGACTGTTAAAAGTCTTCTCCGACACCACAATTCAAAAGCATTGATTCTGAGGCACTCTGCTTTCCTTCAGCTCTCACAGCCATACGTTGCTACTGGAAAAATCATAGTTTTCACTATAAAACCTTTGTTGGCAAAATGATGTCTCTGCTTTTTAGTATGTTGTTCAGATTTGCCATAGCTTTCTTTCCAAGCAGCAAGTGTCTTTTAATTTCATGGTTTCAGTCACTGCCTGCATGAGCATAGAGATGATAATAAATCCATGAGAGATGATGAAAAAACCAAATGAAATAGTATAGAAGAAGAGAAGAGAGTCCAGAACAGGACCTTGAGGGACACCTTTGGTTAGAGGATGTGATCTAGATGGGTATCCAGCAAAGGATACTGAAGAAAAATCTCATGTGTAGGAAGAGAACCAGGAGAGAATAGTGTTCTGAAAATCCAGAGAAAAGAGTATCAAGGAGGAGAGGGTGATCAACATGTCATAGGCTGCAGAGAGGTGGAGGAAGATTGAGAAAAAGGCCACTGAATTTAGCAATTAAGGGATCAGTGTTAACTTTGGAAAGATGAATTTCGATGGAATGTTGAGGGTAGAAGCTGGATTGCAAGAAGTTAAAAAGTGAGCAGGAGAAACAAAAGTTAAGGCACTTATTGTCAATGGCATTTTCAAGGAGTTTAGCCACAAAAGAAAGAACTATAAGATGATAATTAGAAGGAATAGAAGGATTAAATGATAGGATTTTTCAGGATAGGAGAAACATAGGCATGTTTGTAGCAACAGGCAAGGAGCCAGCAGATAGGGAGAGACTGAAAATAAGTGATAAAGTGTAGATGACAGAGGGGGCAGTCTGATGAAAGAAACCTAATGGATTCATATTGTTTGTGCAAGTAGAGGGGCTGACTTTGGAAAAGAGTAAGACTCCCTCTTCATGAGACAGGAATGAAGGAGCTAGTGGCAAAAGGCATTTGAATAATATGAGATGAGGAAGACGAAGGAAGGAGCTCATGGCAGATGGCCTCAAATTTTTCTGTAAAATATGGGGCAACATTCAAAGGTGAGAGGGTGAAGAAGGAATAATTGTCATATTTCGCCTCCAATTCCATTTCTAGGAGACAAAATGTATTTTGGCTCAATTCTGAAGGACTGGGTGCTTTGGGATGATACAATAATCCCATGGTCTTTGTGATATCAATAAAGGAAGGGGGAGGGTAGAGAGAACTGGTCCTAAAATTTCCATTACTTCCTTCTCTTCTTCTTGTCTCCTATATATGTGACTGGAAAATCTTTCTCAAGGACTTTACAGATTGAGGAGAGGGAGGGAGGAAAAAAGTAAGAAAGGAGGGAGGAAGGAATGAAAGGAGGAGGCAGGGATGGAGGATTGAAGGGAAGGAGGAGTGGAGGGAGAAAAAGAAGGAGAGAGGAAGGAAAGGAGGGAAGAAGGAAGAAAAAGAGAGGAGGGACAGAGGAAGAAAGGGATAGACAGGAAAAGGAAGGAAGGAGGAGGGGTGAGTGAAGTGGGAAGAAGGAAAGAAGGGAGGGAGGAAGAGAGGGAGAAAGGAAAGAAGAAAGGAAAGAAGGGAGGAAGGAGGGAGAGAGAAAGGAGAAAGGGAGGGAGAGAAGAAGGGAGGGAGAGAGGAAGGAAAGAAGAGAGGAAGGAAGAAGAGAGAAAAAAGAAGCTGCTTACGGTGTTACAAATCATCATTTAATGCACTTTTACTGCAGTTATTAGAGTGCATATTAAAAGGCAATAGTCCATTGTCCTGTGCAGGAGCATTGGAGCATTAATAATGTCCTAACAGTACTTACTGACACTGTTTGAAAATTATAAATAATAGTGATAGACAGGAAAAACAACAGGAATTGCACAAGTATCCAACCAGTGCACACTGAATGAGGAGGCTTAGAATGGGAAAATGTGATTTCTTTAACGTATATTTCATGCCTTCGGTTATAAAACACTTAGGACAATCCCCCTGGTTGAAAATCAGTGTCTGATGTTTATTTTTATTTATGCCAGAAGGTCATTCTTCAAATTACTTTGTCAGAGCAATGATGGGATCTACTTATTGAGGCTGCTCATAGTGCTTTAATGAGGGGTTCACTAATAGGATGCAATGTCCCCTCCAAAAAAAACCCATATACATAAAAAAAGATGTCATCCATGGTCTTTAGTATAAAGTAGACTCATTCACACTAAGAGTGTAAGGAGTAGGATAAGTTCTCAGAGTTTATTTCCTCCATTTAAAACATCCCCAGGGAGTAGTTATCCAGGTTTCTATTAAAGAACTCTAGTGACAGAGAAGTCATTACTTTAGAACTCCAAATGGAACAGTGATATTTTATTTTTAAAATAGATTTATTTTCAGTTTTCAATATTAACTTCCACAAAATTTTGAATTTCGAATTGTCTCCCCATCTCCCTTCTCCCCTTTCCCCAGGTCAGTGTGTATTCTGATTGCCCTTTCCTCCAATTTTCCCTCCTTTCTATCACTACCACCCCCACCCCATCTCCTTCCTTTCTGTTTTCCTGAAGGGTAAGATAGATTTCTATACTCGGTTGCCTATATGTCTTATTTCCTAGTTACATGTAAAAACAACCTCTAACATTCATTTTTAAAGTTTTGAGTTCCACATTCTTTCCTTTTCCCCCTCCCCATCCATCATCATTGAGAAGGCAAACAATTTGATATGTTATACATGTGTGGTCATGCAAATGACCTCCATAACAGTAATGCTGTGAAAGACTAACTATATTTCCCTCTATCCTGTTCCACCCTCCATTTATTCTATTCTCTCTTTTGACCTGTCCCTTTGCAAAACTGTTTGCTTCTGATTATTCCTTCCCCCAATCTTCTGTCCCTTCTATATACCCCCACTCTTATCCCCTTCCCCCTTCTGTTTTCCTGTAGGGTAAGATAAACTTCTATACCCAACTGAGTGTGTGTTATTCCTTCCTGAAGTTAAATCCAATGAAAGGAAGGCTCACTTATTCTCTCTTATATTCCCCTTCTTCTTCTCCTTTGTAAAAACTCTTTCTTACCTCTTTTATGTAAGGTGATTAACTACATTCTACCTCTCCCTTTCTCAGTTTCCTGTTTTTCTTCTAATTTTGGCTCCTTCAGTATTGTTTGCAAAAAAACCTTTCTAATTTCATGTGATCAGAATTATCCATTTTACTTTTGTGATTTCTTTTTCACTTTTTCCCCTTCAGTATTTTTTGAAAGCTCCTTTAGCAAGCTGTTGACTTGATTTTCATGTTTTTCTTGCATCACTTATTTTTCTTTCCAATTTTTTCTCTATTTCTCTTACTTGATTTTTAAAATCCTTTTTTAGCTCTTCCATGACCTGAGACTAATTCATAATTTTCTTGGAGGCTTTGGATGTGGGAGCTTCAATTTTGTTATCTTCTTCTAAGTGTGTATTCTGATCTTCCTTGTCACCATAGTAATTTTCTATGGTCAGAATATTTTTTTTATCATTTGTTCATTTTTTCAGTCTATTTCTTGACTTTTTAACTCTTTGTTAAGGCAGGACTCTGCTTCCAGTGTGGAGGGTGCACTGTACTAAACTTCAGGGGTTTTGTGCAGCTGTTTTCAGAGATGCTTCTAGAGACCTGAGTAAGAGGTCCTTGTAATCTCCTTCTGATCAGTTGTTCAATTTCCTTACCGTTTGTGGGCTGAGAGCTCTGGAAGCAGCTGCTACTGCTGACACCTCTGCTGCTGTTGCCACTGAATCCACTACTGCTGTCCTGGGGCTGCGCTGGGGCTGGGGCTAGTCTGTGCTCCTCTCTCACCCAGGTCCAACAGATCTTTCCCCCGACCTTCTATGTTGTCTTTGGTGTTTGTAGGTTGAGAATTCTTGAAACTGCCTCAGCTGCCAGTAATTCAATGCCTTGAGGAATACTCTCAGTTTCCTGGGGCCCGGTCTATGCCAGCATGGCTCACCCAGGACTGGGTTCCTCTCCCAGCCCTGCACACTAGACCTTTCCCATTGACCATCCAGGTGGTCTCAGGCAAGAAATTTGTTACACTGTCTTTTTGTGGGCTCTACAGCTCTAGAATTTGTTTAAAGACATTTTTTATAGCTATTTGGAGGGGTTTGGGAGAGAGCTCAAGTAAGTCCCTACTTTTCATCCACCACTTTTTTTCACTTTAAAAAAATATTTGTGAGCTAAGTTGGTGGAGTAAAAGCAGGGACTTGCTTGAGTTCTCGCCCAAACCCCTCAAAATACCTGCAAAATACCTGCAAAAGACTCTAAAAAATTCTAGAGCCGTAGAACCCACAAAATGACAGAGTGAAACAAATTTCCACCCCAAGACAACCTGGAAGGTTGACAGAAAATGTCTATTACACCAGGCTGGGAGAGGAGGGTATCGCAGTCCAGCATGGGCCACACCAACACAGACAGCGTTATAGTAGGCCTCAGGGGACTGAATTATTGGCAGCTATGGCCGTTTTCAGACTTCTCAATCCACAAATGCCAAAGACAATTGAGAAGGTCAGTGGAAAAGATCTGGGTAAGAAAGAAGTACAGTCTAGCCTCAGGCCTGGGGCAGTGGAGGGAGAAGTGGCAGCAAGAATGGCTGCATCCAGAGCTCTTACCCACAGATGGTGGGGGAAATTGAGCAGCTGATCAGAGGGGGATTGTGGGGATCTCTGCTGGCATGGAAGCAAGAGAAAATGATAAAAATGAAACAATTCCTACTTTCAAAGAGCTTATATTCATCCAGAAAGATAACATATACACAAATGTATGCAAAGTACATACAATATGGAAATGTTCATCTTTGTTAATGACTATAAAGTTCATAGGAATGTCCTAAAATGCATGTAGATATACAAGATAATTGCAAAATAAATGGGGGTGGGGGAAGAAGGAACACTAGTAGTTTTCATGTAGTAGGTGAGGCTTACATAAAGTATTAACAGGAACAAGGATTTTAAGAAGTAAGGGAGTGCACTCCAGACATAGAAAGCAGATGGTATAAGGCAAGGCTTGGAATTGGCAGATGGAATGTTGCATGTGAGTTTGGCTGTACACTTTACCATTTCAGTGCAGGAATATGACTCAAATATAATGTTTGAAAAGGTAGGTTGGTGCCATTCATGAAGGATTTTAAAAGTAAAATGGAGGAGTTTATTTTTGGTCCTAGAAATAGGGAGTCACTAGGGATCATTGAGCTGCGAAGTGAAATGGTTAGATCAGAACTTTAAGAAAACCATTTTGTCATCTGTCTAGATGGAGTGGAGAAGGAAAGGACTTGATACAGAAAAGTTTTTGCAGTAGTCCAGTGAGAGGTGATAATGGCCTGAACTATAGACAAAAAAGCATGGTTGTGAAATATTTTGTAGATGTAGAAACAAGATCTAGCAATTTATATGAGGTTAGGAAGAGTAAGGAGTTAAGGATAACACCAGGGTTATAAACCTAGGCAAATTTGGCAAGAAGGGTGACGTCCTTGACAGAAACAGAGAAGTTTGGAATGGTGTATATTTGGCGGAAAAGATAATGAATTCAGCTTTGGATTCTTGAGTTTGAGATGTCCAAGAGACATCTAATTTGATATATTTATTAAATAACTTGAGATGCACAGCTGGAGATCATACACACACTCATGCCTAGATACACACACATATGTAAATATATACGTTTATATCTTATCTGAATAAAGGTTATAACTAAACCCATAAAAGCTGATGAGCTCACTGAATGACAGAGTATAAAGAGAGAATAGAATGGGGCCTAGAATAAACACAAGGGGGTCATGATGTGGACAATGAAACAGCAACAGATATTGTGGAGTGATCATAGAGGTGAATAAATAAATATCTTCAGGCAAATAAAGAGCTGATACATGAAAGAAAGATTAGCCTTGTTCTGTTTGGCTCCAGGAAGTAGAAGTAGGAGTAATGGTTGGTGTTTACAAAGAAGAAAATTTAATTTTGTTGTAAGGGAAAACTTCCTAACAATAAGATCTCTACAAAAAAGGAATGTACTGCCTCTAGAGTTAATGGTTTCATCACTGAAAGTCTTCAAAAAAAGGTTGAATGATCTTTTGTCAAGTACATTGTAGAAGGGGTTCTTTTTGGGGTAAAGGTCTTAAAGTGCCTTAAAATCTGTGGTTCTGTGTAACTCTGACAAGAGGCATGTTGAGTGATCAAAGCTAAACATAAAGATTTCGGAGTCATCTGCATAGAGGTGATATACATGAAACCGCTGAAGATGAGCTAGATCATCAAATAGAGTGCCCAAGACAAAGGTTAAGAGCAGACCAACACTCCAGGAACAGAAAATAGCTGAGGAATCAATGAAGTACACCATAAGAAAGAGTGTTCAGATAAGCAAGAGAAGAACCAGAACAAAGTATGGCAAGACCAAAGAAGCTGTCATAAGCCATAGACAGTAGAGAAAGCATGAAAACCATGCTCTTCCAACATATCTTTTCAAACAATTTTAAAATAATGCCTCAAATAAAATTCTGAGGCAGAATAGACAACAAAAGATCAAAGTCAGACTTTTTCTAGCTCAAGACAATTTAGGAGGTAGGGAGATGTCTATGACACTAGGTTGGGAGCTGGCCCAGAGTACATGTAGCATCAAGATCAGTTGTGGAACTTAAAGACAACTATGACAGCAGCAGAAGTTTCAGGAGCTTTCAGGCCAGAGATGATAAGATGATTGGGAAACTAGTTAAAAAGAGATTATAGGGCCCTAAACCGTGCTACCGCTAGGTGCAAAAATAGGTACTTTTTGGCAACTCCATTGCATATATCTGGTTCCAGGACACAGTTCCAGGGCTGAGAGAAGTGTTTGCAGTCCGAAAGGATCAGTGGCCCTTCATGGGTAAGGATCAGAACACAGACCAGAAGATAAGTGACAACAACTCTCCCAGAACAACATCTTAGAAACACTAAAAACTTACAAACCTTTCAAAACTACCTGTGAAAATAGACACACAAAAAAGGCTAAATCTTGGGATAGTAACCTACCTTCCCCCCACCTCACAAGTGAGCAGAGTCCAACATAAAATTTAAAGTCAAGAAATAAGCTAGATAAGTGAGCAAACACAGAAACAAAAAAGAACTTGACCACAAAAACTTACTATGGTCACTGGGATGGTCAAGAAGCAAACTCAGAAGCCAGCTATAAGTAAAGCTACAAAGAAAAATGAAAATTGGACACAAGCCCAACAAGAATTCTTGAGTTAAAGAAAACCAAAAATAATAATTTGAAAACCCAATAAGAGTGGTAGAAGAAAAATTGGGGAAAGAAGTGAGAACAATGCAAGAAAATTATGAAAAGAGAATTAACAGTTTTGGCAAAAGAAGCATAAAAATATTGAAGAAAATAACAACTTAAAAATAGAATTGGCCAAAAGGTAAAAGAGGTACAAAACCTCACTGAAGAAAAGAACTCCTTTAAAAAGAAGTCCTGGCCAAATGGCAAAAGAGGTACAGATTTCACTGAGAAGCATAACTTCTTAAAGAGCAGAATTAGGCAAATGGAAAAAAGAGCAACAAAAACTTAACTGAAAAATTTTCTTTTTACTTTTTTAAAGCTCCACATTTTATTTTGGGGTATCTTTAATTATTAGGAAGTTTTAAAAATTGTGTATTTAATATTTTGTTTTTCCCAATTACATGTAGAAAAAATTTTAACATTCATTTTTTTGAATTGTAATCTCTTTTTTTTTTAACATTCATTTTTTTAAAAAAATTTGAGTTCAAAAACTCTCTCCCTCTTTTCCTCTCTTCCCCCCTCACTGAAAAGGTAATCAATTTGATATAGGTGCTATGTGTGCAGTCATGCAAAACATATTTCCATATTTGTCATAGTGTGAAAGAAAGCACAGTCTAAAAAAATTAACCATAAAAAAATACAGAAAGTAAAAAATAGTATGCTTCAATCTGCATTCAGATTCCATAAGTTCTTTCTCTGGAGATGGACAGCATTTTCATCTTAAGTTGTTTGGAGTTGTCTGGGATCATTGGATTGTTGAGAATAGCTAAGTCATTCAAAGTCAATCATCATATAATAGCGCTGTTACTTTGTAGAATGTTACTCTGGTTCTGCTCATGTTCATGTAAGTCCTTCCAGGTTTTTCTGAGAGCATTCTCTTCATTTCTTATTGAAACATAGTATTCTGTCACATTTATATGCCACAACTTGTTCAGCTGTTTCCCAATTGATGGGCCTTCTTTGCTACCACTAAAAGAGCTGCTCTAATTATTTTTTTGTACATATAAGTTCTTTTCCTTTAAAAAAGAATCTCGTTGGGATACAGACTTGGTAGTGGCACGGCTAGGTCAAAAGGTATGCATGGTTTTATAGCCCATTAGGCATAGTTGAAAATTTCTCTAAAGGATGATTGAATCAGCTCACACAACTCCACCAATTAGTGTCTCAATTTTCCCATATTCCTTGCAACATTTGTCATTTTCCTTTTCTTTCAAATTAACCAATATGATAGATATGAAGTGGTACCTCAGAGTTGTTTTAATTTTAATTTTTCTAATCAATAGTGACTTAGAGCATTTTTTCACATGACTATAGATAGCTTTGATCACTTTATCTGAAACTTGCCTGTTCATATTTTTTGACTGTTTATCAATTGGAGGGATAGTATTATTTTCATAAATTTGACTCAGTTCTCCATATATTTGAGAAATGAAGCCTTTATCAGAAAAATTTTTTCATAGTTATGTTTACTAACTGTATTTCACTCCATTCTATTACCCTTTTCCCATTTATCCTACTCTCCTTTTACTCTGTCCATTCTCAAAAGTGTTTTGCTTCTGACTACTGCCTCCCCAATCTGCCATCCTTTCTATCAGTCCCACCGCCTTCTTTTATCCCCTTCCCCTCCTACTTTCCTGTGTGTTGAGATAGATTTTTATGTCCTATTGACTGTCTATGTTACTACCATTTTAAACCAATTCTTTTGAGAGAATGGTTCACCCTCCCACCATCTTCCCCTCTACTGTAAAAGCTCTTTTGTACTTCTTTTATGTCTATAATTTACCCCAACCTACCTCTTCTTTTCTCCTTCTCCCAGTGCATTACTTTTTCCCACTTCTCAATTTTATTTCTTTTTTAGATAACTCACCCCTGTGACCTCTGTCTATGTACATTCCTTCTAACTTCCATAATAATAAGAAAGTTGTTAGGAGTTACAAATATCATCTTGCCATGTAGGAATGCAACCAGTTTAAGTTTATTGAATCCTTTATGATTTATTTTTCCTATTTATGTTTCACTGTTCTCTTGAATCTTGTATTTGAAAGCCAAATTTCCTATTTTGCTCTGGTTTTTTCATCACAAACACTTGGAAAGTCTCTATTTCATTGAATATTCATTTCCCCCCTGAATACAGAATTATGTGCAGGATTATACTCAGTTTTCTTGGAGAGGTGACTCTTCATTGTCATTCCAACTCCTTTGCTCTCCAGAATATCATATTCCAAGCCCTCTGATATTTTAATGGAGAAGCTACTAAATCTTGTGTTATTCTGACTGTGACTCTATGGGGTTCAAATGATTTCTTTCTGGCTGCTTGAAATGTATTCTCCTTGACCTGAGAGCTCTGGAATTTGACTCTAATATTCCTGGGAATTTTCATTTTGAGATCTCTTTCAGGAGATGAATGGTGGATTCTTTCAATTTCTATTTTACTCAGATGATTTCTTGACTTTTTAAAAATTTTATCTTGGCTCTCATGTAGACCAGTAATCATTAAATTGTCTCTCCTGGATCTATTTTCTAGGCCAGTCGTTTTTCCAATAAGATATTTCATATTGTCTTCCATTTTTTCATTCTTTTGGTTTTATTTTATTATCTCTCCATTTCTCATGAAGTCATTAGCTTTTTTTTTTTTTTTTTTTTTTTTTTTTTTTGCTTAATCCTAATTTTAAAGCATATATTTTCTTCAGTAAACTTTTATATCTCTTTTTCCATTTGGTCAATTTTGCTTTCAAGGAGTTCTCTTCAGCGAATTTTTGTATATCTTTTTTCATTTGGTCAATATTTCTTCTTAATGCATTCTTTCCTTGATTTGGATTTTTGTGCCTCTTTTACCATTTGGACTATCCTGTTTTTGAAGGTATTATCTTCTTCAATATTTCTGTGCTTCCTTTAACAAGCTATTGACTCTTTTTTCATGATTTTCTTATATTACTCTCATTTCTTTTCCCAATTTTTCCTCTACATCTCTTTTTTGAGCTCTTTCAGGAATTCTTTGGACCTGAGACCAATTCACATTTTTCTTTGAGGCTTTGGATGAAGCAATTTTGATTTTGTTGTCTTCTTCTAAGTTTTTTTTAATCTTCCCTGTCACCATAATTACTTTCTATTTTCAGGATTTTTTTTTCTTATTTGCTCTCCACCCCCCACCCCCCCAGCCTATTCGCTGATTTTTAACTTATTAAAGTTGACCTTTGCTCCTGGGGTGATAGAAGTACTGTCCCAAGCCTCAGGAGGTTTTGCACAGCTAGTTCTGGAGGGGTCTGTAAGTTTTCCAAAGTGGTACAATCAAAGGAGAAGTGTGTTTATTACTTGCCTCTGGTCTGTGACTCACCCTAGACCTGTGACCAGGGTCCCTACTTCCCTGGGTATATAGGCTGTGGTGCATTAATAGTTCTCCTCACCATGTGACCCAAGACTGCAACTCAAATCCAAGTATGGGCAATGCAACAAAGTCCTACACCCAGTGCCAGCAAAAGACCCATGTAATCCTATTCTGTCTAGTTTTCCAACAACTTTTACCACCTGTGGCCTGAAACCTCCAGAAGCAGCAGCTGACTCCATTGATTCAGTCATTCCCAAGGCATTCTGCAGATTTACTTGGGGAGCAGCCTGCACCAATGTAGCCTATGTTCCACTCTCACTTTGGTGAAACAGACTTTTTTTGGCCAACTTTCTAAGATGTCTTGGGATGGAAAACTGTTTCACCTCATCTTTTTATGATTATGCTACTCCACTGAGCATTATTTAAAGTTGCATGGAAGGGAATTTTGCAGAGTTCAAGTGACTCCCTGCCTTTTCATAGCCATCTTAGCTCCATCCACCATGAAAATAATTTCTTAAAAATTAGAATTGAGGAGGGGATGGAGCCACAATGGTGGAGTAGAAGCAGGGGTCTGTACTGAGAGAAACAGAAAGGGGGAGGTAGAATGTAATAAATCATTTCATATAATAGAGGCAAGAAGGAACTTTTACAATGGATGGGAAGAGGTCAGAGGTGAAAGGGAATAAATGAGCCTTACTCTCATTGGATTTGGCTTAAGGAGGGAAAAATACATTCAATTACACATGGAAATCTATCTGACCCTGTGGGAAAGCAGGAGCAAGGGGGTAGGAGAGGGAGGATGATAGAAGGGACTGCAAAATGGGGGAAGGAATAATCAGAAGCAACACTAATATGTGGGGACAGGTCAAAAGAGAGAATGGAATAAATACAGGGCAAGACAAGATAGAGGGAAATGTAGTTAGTTTTTTGCAATATGACTGTTATGGAAGTGTTTTGCATGGCTGCACAAGTATGAGCTATATTGAATTGCTTTCTTTCTCAATGAGAGTGCATGGGGAGAGAGGAAGGGAGAGAATGTGGAACTTAAAGCTTTAAAAATGAGTGTTAAAAATTGTTTTTGTGTGCAATTGGGAAATAAGATGTATAGGCAATGGGATATAGAAATCTATCTTGCCCTACAGGAAAATAGAGAGGAAGGGGATGGGAGAAGGGAGGATGATATACAGGAGGGCAGATTGGGGGAAGGGGTGTTTGGGGTACATGCTGTCCTAGGGTTGAGGGAGAGGAGAGATGGGGAGAGGAGAGGTGGGGAGAAAATTTGGAATTCAAAATCTTGTGGAAGTGAATGTTGAAAACTGAAAATAAATAAATTACATAATAGAAAAAGACAAGAGAATTTGAAATTCAGCATGAAAAAATTAGAATTGGGCAAGTGAAAGTTAATGACTTCATGAGACACAGGGAAACAATAAAAGAAAATCAAAAGAATGAAAAAAGAGAAAATGTGAAATATCTCACCAAAAAAACATACTTAGAAAGTATATCAAGGAGGGATAATTTAAGAATTATTGATCTACCTGTGAGCCATCATCAACAAAGGAGCCTAGACATCATATTTCAAGAAATTATCAAGGAAAACTGCTCTGATAGTCTGGAACCAAAGGGTAAAAGAGAAATTGAAAGAATCCACTAATTGTGTCCTAAAAGACATACCAAAATGAAAACTCCCAGGAATATTGGAATAGCCAAATCCCAGAGCTCCCAGATCAAAGAGAAAAGACTTCAAGCAGCCAGAAAGACATCATTCAAACCCTACAGAGCTATAATCGGGATAACACAAGATTTAGTAGCTTCTACATTAAAGAATCAGCAGTTTTGGAAGGTGATATTCCATAAGGTAAAGGATCCAGAATTATAACCAACAATAAGCTATTCAGGAAAACTATGTGTGTCTTTGTTTTTCAAGTGTGTTTCTTATAAACAACACATTATTGAATTCTGATTTTTAATCCATTCTACTATCTATCCATATCTACTATTTAGTAGATATCTATTATCTACTAAAAGTTTCATTTTATAGCTAAATTCAGTAGAAAATCCTTCAGGGAAAAAATGGGCATTTAATGAAATAAAGGCCTTTCAAACAGTCCTGATGAGAAGAGGAGAGCTGAGTAGGAAATTTGACTTTCAAATACAAAACTCAAGAGAAGCTTAAAAAGGTAAACATGCAAGAAAAATCATAAAGAACTCAAGGCTAAACTGTTTTACATTCCTATATGGGAAGGTGATACATGTAATTTCTAAGAACTTTATTATTATTAGGGCAATTAGAAGGACTCTACATACACTGAGGGCATGGGAATGAGTTGACTATGTTGGTATGATCTAAAAAAATGGACAGGTGAGAAATAAGGATGCACAGAGAGAAGGAGGAAGAATGGGGAAAACTATCTTACAACCAAGGCACACAAGGCAGTGTTTTTATAATGGAAGAGAAAATGGGGGTGGAGGGGAAGGGAGCAACATAAACCTCATTCTCATCTAAATTGGTTCATTATATATATGTAGTATATACATACATGTGTGTGTGCGTGTGTGTGTGTGTGTGTGTGTGTATTATATTCACACTCAGTTGGTATAGAAATCTTTCTTATCCAAGAGGTAAGAAAACGAGGACGATAAGAGGTAAGGAAGATTAAGGGGGAAAGTGGTCAGAAGCAAAACAGACTTTTGAAAAGTGACAGGATAAGGAGAGGGATGGAGGGAGGGAAGGAGAGAGAGAGAGAGAGAGAGAGAGAGAGAGAGAGAGAGAGAGAGAGAGAGAGAGAGAGAGAGAGAGAGAGAGAGAGAGAGAGAAGGAAGTAGGATGGACAGAAATGCACAGTTAGCAATGATGACTATGAATGTGAATGTGATGAACTCACCCATAAAACAGAAGCAGATAGAATAATGGATTAGAAACTTGAATCTAACAATATATTGTTTATAAGAAACAAGAAACACACTTGAAAAAGATACACACAGTTAAAATAAGGGGCTGGAGCAGAAACTATTATGCTTCAGCTGAAGTAAAAAAAAAGGTAGGGATAGTAATCAGGATCTTAGACAAAGAAAAAGCAAGAGAAAATCAGAGAAAATACATTTTAATAAAAGACATCATAGACAACAAAGTAATATCAGTACAAAACATATATACACCAAGCAGCATAGCATCCAAATTCAAAAAGTAAAAGCTAAATGAATCATAGGAAGAAATGGATAGTAAAACTATACTAGTGGGGGACCTCAACTTTCCACTTTCAGAGCTAGATAAATCTAATCATGAAATAAATAAGAAAGAAGTTATGGAGATGAATAGAATCTTAGAAAAGTTAAATATGACTGACTTGAAGACAAAATTGAATGGGAATAGGAAGGATTATACCTTGTTTCAAGTGTACATGGAATCTTCAAAAATTGGTCATGTATTAGGGCATAAAGTCCTCACAAACAAATGTAAAAATGCAGAAATAGCAAATGTACCTTTTGAGGACTATAATTCAATAAAAACAATACATTCAATAATGGGCCTTGGAAGACAAAATTAAATTTAATTGGAAACTAAATAATCAAATGCTAAAAAAGGAATGAATCAAAGAACAAAACATAGAGCCATTCAATAATTTCATCAAAGAGAATGACAACAGTAAGACAACACACCAAAATTTGTGGGATGCAGCCAAAACAGTAGTTAGGGGAGAATTTATGTCTCTAAATGCTTATATGAATAATATAGAGAAAGAGCAGATCAGTGAGTTGGACATGAAACTAAAAAGAAAAACTAGGAAAAGAACAAGTTAAAAAATCAATAATTAAACACAAGAATAGAAATTTTGAAAATAAAAGGAACGATTAATAAGATTGAAAGTTAAAAAAACTATTGAACTAATAAATAAAACTAGGAGCTGATTTATGGGAAAAAATCCACAAAATAGACAAACTATTAGTTAATTTGATTTTTAAAAAAGAAAACCAAATTACTAGTATCAAAAATGAAAAGGGTAAATACACCACGAATGAAGATGAAATTAAAGTAATTCTTAGAAGCTATTTTTCACAGCTATATTCAAATAGAATTGACAATCTAAGAGAAATGGATGAATATTTACAACAATATAGATTGCCCAAATTTATAGAAGAGGATATAGAATACTTAAATAACTCTATCTTAGAAAAAGAAATTAAATAAAGCAAAAATGAGCTTTCTGAGAAAAAATCCCCAGAACCAGATAGATTTACAAATGAATTTCACCAAACATTTATAGAACAAGCAATTTCAATACTATGTAAGCTATTCGAAAAAAATAGGTAAAGGAGTCTTACCAAATACTTTCTATGACATGAATATATTGATACCTAAACCAGGGAGAGCAAAAACAGAGAAAGAAAGCTATAGACAATTTCCCTAATGCAAACTGGTGTGAAAATTTTAAATAAAATGCCAGCAAGGAGATTATATCACAAAGATCATACACTATAACTAGGTGAGTTGTTGTGTTCGTCCATTATTCAGAGAAATGATGACGTCTTGCACTTAATTTTGTTTCGAGTGATGGAGGGCCATTCAAGGTCACCAGCCTCACTTTCTCCTCCTGAGCCATCTGGATCCAGTGACCAGATATTCATCAGGATGACTGGAGACAGCCCAGGATGCAATGGGACACCTCGGCCTTTTAGTCTAAGGTCTTTTCAGGTACTCACTTAAAGGGAGGTAATGCCCATTCAGTGAACAGGACTCTTTAAAAGGTAGTCAGGAGGATGGCCCCTTTAATAAAAAAGAATAAATAAACAGATAAATCACTCTAGGAGGGGCAGAAGTCTCAGGATTGTTGTTTCGAAAAGAAACTTATTATTGACATTCACTCTAACCCTGTGCACTCTGAAGCCCATGGATTGAACAGCAAAGAGTCCCTGCCCAACCTCCACTTAATGACTGGTTTTGGACCTTCCTGGCTTAGAACTAGGTGGGCTTTATGCCAGGAATGCAGGGCTAGTTAAATATTAGGAAAACTATAAACATAATTGACTATATTAATAAAAAAACAATAAAAATCTTATGATTATATTAATAGATGTAGAAAAAGCTCTTAAAATACCTTAGTAAAATTAACATTCTTAAGAGTTACAAATATCATTTCTCCATATAATAAGTAAGCAGTTCAACTTTATTAAATCCCTTATAAGTAGTCTTTCATGTTTACCTTCTTAATGTTACTCTTGATTCTTGTAAGTCAAATTTTTCTGTTGAATTCTGATCTTTTCCTCAAGAATACTCTTAAAGTCCCTTAGTTCATTCAACATCCATTTTTACCTTTCCAAGATTATAATCATTCAGTTCAGAAACTGCTAAATCTTGTATTATTCTGACTGTAGTCTATAGTATTTAAATTATTTCTTTCTAGTTGCTTTCAATATTTTCTTCTTGACCTGGGAGATTTAAAACTTAGCTGTAAGGTTCCTACGAATTTTCATTTTGGTATCTCTTTCAGGTGGTGAAAGATTGAAAGTTAAAAAAATCTACTGAACTAATAAATAAAACTAGGAGCTGATTTTACCCTCTAGCTCTAGAACTTCAGCACAATTTTCCTCAATAATTTCTTGAAGTACAGTGTCTAGGACTCTCTTTTTTAATTATAAGTTTCAGGTGGGGGGAGAACTCATATTATCTCTTCTCTGTTTTCCAGGTCAGTTTTTTTATGAGAATTTTTTTTTCATTCTTTTGATTTTGTTTTATTATTTCTTGATGTTGTATGAAGTCATTAGCTTCACCTTGCCAAATTCTAATTTTTAAGGAGTTATTTTCTTTGGTAAGTTTTTGGATCTCTTATTGGTTGACTTTTCATAATTTTCTTGGTTATTTTTGCACCACTCTTATTTTTTTCCCTCATCTTCCCTCAGATTCCCTTATTCAATTTTTAAATTCCTTTTCAAACTCTTCCAAGAACTCTTTTTTAGGATTGTGACCATTTTACACTTTTCTTTGATGTTTGACAAGAAGCTGTTTTGTCTTCTTCTGAGTTTGAACCCTGATCTTTTCTGTCAACCAAAGTAGCTATCTATGGGCAAGTTCTTTCTCTGTTTTTTACGCATTTTTAACAGCCTTTTCTAGGCTATTAACTTTATGTTAGAATTGGACTCTGCTTTCAGGGTGTGGAGGATAATGTGTGGAGGATAAAGGCTTTTCGTGCTATTGTTTTCTTAACTTTATCTAGGGGCCTTTGACCTTTTGGTTCTTCCACTGTTCTATAATCTGAAGTCAGGTGTAGTCACTGCTTCTATGGCTCATGACTTGGTCTACAAATTACTTCAGATATTCCTCTCTACCCTTGAACTGAGACCAGGGACCCCAGCACCACTATCACTGCAAATGTTCTTGCTTTCTACAGTCCTTCAGGTGGCTACAAGTGTCAGCATGCGCCTCTGTTCTGGAACTGAAACAAGGAACTCTGCTCAATTGCAAGTGACCATAATGCCCCCACACCTCTACAACCATACTCACTGACATGTATTCTCTCCTCCCCATTTAGCCACAGCCTGGGAACCAATCTGGACAGTGCACCAGGGCCCCTATTTCTAGCACCAGTGGTGGACCTTCACAATCTTACCCTGATCAGCTACCCAAACCCCATACTGTCTGTGGGTCAAAAGCTCTGGAAGCCAACACAGCTGCCCACAGGGCTTGCTGTTTGTTGATTTAGATGAATCTGCCAAGAGGTATCTGCACAACAATCAGACCAGACTACACTGAGAGGTAAGACCTTTCCTAACATCCTCCCAAGTTGTCTGAGGGTAGACATTTGCCCAGGATTACACAGCTAGTAAATATCTGAAGCCAGGTTTGAACACAGGAAGGTGAGTTTCCTGATCCCAGGATCAGAGCTCTATCCACTGTACCACCTAGCTGTCCTGAAAAAAAAAGAGTAGTAGATATGAAATCACATGACCTGGGTTAGAATCCTAGCCTTACCACTTCCAAACTGTATGACTTTGGCCAAGCCACTTAATCTCTAAACATCTTTATTCTTTCATCTGTAAAAAGAGAATAATAATCATTGCACTACATGAGATTATTGAGATACCATGTTAATCTTTCATTATATAAATATTTTCAAATATATTATTTTCAAATAAATTATTTTCAAATTCTGGCAAAGGTAACCACTGAAAGATTTGGATCATGTGTCCTGAATATCTTCTAGACCCTTAAGGATGAGCATGACCTGCTTTAGGGAAGGTTAATGATAAATGGATTGAGACTTCCCTTGATCCTGCCCCTATCCTGTGTATTAACCTCATTCAGGATGGCATGGCAACACATTTAGAGATGTCTCATCTCCCAGCTGTCTCTTGTTTCCTTCTCTAGCTTCTTGAACTGAATTGGCCCATTTCAAAATGAGCAGATGTTCAGTGAATGCTCATGCCTCAGCTCCTGTTCCCTTTGAAGAAGTCTAAAAGTAGATTTTGGCCCCCAGTGGATAGTTATTCCTTTCAGGAAAGCAAGGTAGTTTTGTTTCACTACAGAGAAATACCAAAGGAAACTAGGAAAATCTTCACTGTAGTTGGACAACTCTAACCCTTCTAGGTCAACCCTCCCTCTCCTTAGGCACAAATTGAGCCAGAAAATAAGCTCCAAGACCCAACTCAGTTCAAATTCAGCCAATATGTGTGAACTAAGCAAGTCACTTAACTGTTGTCTGCCTTAGTTTCCTCAATTATAAAATAAGATTAATAATAGCACCTATCTACCATGGTTGTTGTGAGAAGAAAATGAGATAATATTTGTAAAGTCCTTAGCACACTGTCTGGCACGTAGTAGTCACTAGCATCTTTGTTGGGGTTTTTTCCCCCATCTCTGTCCCAAAGATCAGTATACCTCGAAGTGGAAATAGTGCTTTTATAAGGGATAGATGTTAGTCTCAGGTCTGCCGCTAACTACATGGGCAAGTCCAGTTCTCTGAGTCTCAGTCTTCTCCTCTGTAGAATGAAGGATTAGAACCAGATGATCTCTAAGGTCCTTTGCAACTCTGGAACTCTAGGATTCTAGGATTTGGATCTGTAGGTAATTTGGATAAATGGGAAGGTCAGAACTGACTTGTACAAGGAATGACCAGAGAAACCAGTTGGAGAATTAGGCTGCCCCTAGGCAACTGTGAAGTAGATAGTTTATCCTTTCAGCATCCTGCTGGATAGAGCCTTGGGTCAGGTTGCTGTCCTGCTTAATGTTTTGAGGACTATTGCACAGGTAGATAAAATTTCTACTTTATTAATCACAAAGATACAATGTGAAAAGCACTGTGGATACAAAGAAAGGCAAAAATACAGTCTCTGCTCTCAAGGACTTCACATTCTAGTGGAGTAGACAATTTGCAAACACCTATGAATTTTATATATATATATTATATATATACACATATATGTATGTAAATGGGATATATAAATGATATATGTAAATGTATATATAAAAGATATATGTAAATGTATATATGTATATATATACACATATATGTATGTAAATGGGAAGTAATGTTAGAGGGGAGGCACTTGCGATGGGAGGGGGAGAACAAGGGTGGAACTGGGAAAAGTTTGACAAGAAACTGTTTTGTCTTCTTCTGATAATGAGTTCTACTTAAAACACATTGAGCTTGAGATGTCTATAGGACATACAGCCTGAGATGTCAGATAGGCAGTTAGAGATGCAGGAACTGAAATCAGAAAAGAGTTTTGGGCTAGATAAGTAGATTTGAACATCGTCTGTATAGAAATGATCATTGAATCCATGTTAGCTGAAGAGAATGTCAAGTAAGACAATATAAAAGGGGAAGAAAAGATAAATCAGAACAGAGTTGTGAAAGATACTCACAGTTAGAGGGTATGACCTAGAAGAGGATTCAGCAAAAGAGACTGAGAAGGAATTGTCAGGTAAAAAGGAAATCAGATGAGAGCAATGTTATGAAAATCTAAGAAGGAGAGAGAATCCAGGAGAAGAGAGTGATCAACAGTCAAAGGTTGTTAAGAGTTCAAGAGGGAAGAGGATTCAGAAAAAGCCATTAGTTTTGCCAGTTAAAAGATCATTGGTAACTTTGGACAGAGTAGTTTTGGTTAATGATGAGGTTGGAAGCTAAACTGAAGAGGGTATAGAAGAGAGTGAGAGAGGAGGAAGGGGAACATAAACTGTCCACAGTTTTTCAAAGAAAGGGAGGAGGGATATAGGGTGATAGCTATTGGACATGGTCAGATCAAGTGAGGCCCTTTTAAGAAGTGAGGAAAAAGCAATCAGTAGACAAAGATAATTTGAAGATTAGTGAGAGAGTATGGATGATAGATGATAAGACAGAATAGAACCATGGGTACTTATAGAAGCACTTAATTTGGCAAGAAGGGCCACCACTTCACGTAAATTAAGGGGTGAAGGAGAAGATGGTGAGGGAGACATCCAAGTGATGTGAGATGAGAGAGAATGAGTGAATTTGGGCAGGGGAGGGGGGATTGGCATGGGATAAGATTTTTAGCTGAGAGAGGAGGGGGAAGGGTATTATTGTACCTTTGAGAGGGAATAGAATCTTGAAATGTTGAATTGTCATCTGTGAGTAGACAGGAAGTTTAACTGTCATTCAGAACGGATTGTCATTGTTGGGGAGAGACCAAGCACAGAGATAAAGGCCTTTGGGCCCTCCTTTCCTGAGAGAAACTAAAATACAAAGGGAAAAGACTAAGAGAACACTTTTGGTTAAGATGATAAGATGAAAGGTCAGAGAGAAATCCAGTTCTCCCACATGTACTCAAGCATAAGTCAAAAAATGTCACCAGATCAAATAATGATGAAGAAATTAAAAGAGAAACAATAGTATGCTTTTTCATCTAACACAGAACTACACAAAGAGATAACCAGAAACCATAGACCCTGAAAGAGGAGTTCAGTAAGAAGAACCAGAATCAGTTTATATAAACAGGCCTAAAATATCACAAAAAATGTAAACATAACAGACCATATTAATAATGAGAACAAAAGTATCACATGATTATACCAATGGATACAGAAAATTTTTACAAAATACCAACTTATTTACATTAAATTTTTTTTAAATCATAGGAATAAATGGACCATTCTTTAATATGGTAAATGGTATTTATCTAAAGTTATGAGCTAGCCTTATCTAGAATGAACAAATGACAGATAATCTTTCTAGAAAGGTCTCATTGCAACCATTAGTATTTAATATAGTTCTAGAAGTGCTAGCTATAACAATAAATCAAGAAAAAGAAATTGAGAGAATAAACATGGGCAGAGAGAAAACAAAATTATCACTTTATGCAGATTGCATGACACTCTTTTTAGAGAATTCTAGACGTACAACTAAAAATTAATTAGAAAAAATTAATACCTTCAGCCAAGAAGGAAGATATAAGATAAACCCATATAAATCACAAAAATTTCTGTAGATTACCCAAAAAAACCCATCAAGAGATAGAAATAAAATTATATACAAAATAAATAGAGAATGTCTAAAATATCTGGGAGTATACATACCAAGACATACACAGGAAATACATGAATTCAACTATAAAATCTTAATCTTACAGAAATAAAGACAAACCTAAATTATTAGTGTGAGAATAACTGTTCATCATTAGATCATATGAATACTATAAAAATAGTCATAATACTTAAATTCATGATTCTATGTCATATATAACAAAGGGTTAATTTATAGAACTTGATCAATAATGACAAAATTCATCTGGAGGATCAAAGAATCAAAAATCTCCATAGAAATAACTTCAAAAGCAGAAAGGAAGGGGGCCTTCCAGCACCAGGCTATAAACTAAATTACAAAGCAGTAATTGTTAATAAAACTATTTGGTATTGACTAAAAAGTAGAAAATTTGATTAGTGAAAAAGATTAGCTTCATAAGACCCATTAAATAGAGTAGCATATACATAACAAATCCACAAATTTCAAATACTGAGATAAGGACTCACTATGCAAGAAAAATCTATTGGGAAAGCTGAAAAGCAGTGGGGCAGAAATTAGGTTTTGACCAGTATCTAACACCATATATCACAATAAATTTCAAATGGACACACAATCTAATAGAAAAGTATATATTACACACACAATTAGAGGAGTAGGTAAAGGAGATAACTTTCATAGTTATGGATAGGGGAAGAGCTCTTGACAAAAGAAGGGATAAAGAGAATCTTAGGAGATAAAATAGATAAGTATACTTACCTAATCTTTGAACAAATAAAATCAAAACTTTGAATGAAGGTAAACAAAAAAAATGGACAAAACTTTTTGCATCAAATTTCTCATATGAAGGTCTGGCACTCAAGATATATATGAAATTGATATAAACAGACAAGAAAAAAAGCCATTACCCAATAGATAATTGATCTAAGGAGATGAACAGAAAGTTCTCAAGAAATCCAAGGTAATAATAACCACATAAAAATGCTCCAAATCACTAAAGATAAGAAAAATATAAATTAAAATAACTGAGGCTACATCTCACACCCATAAGACAACAGTGACAAAATATGGAAAATGACAATTGCTGGAGGATCTGGAGGAAAACAAACACATTAACAAACTCTTGGTGGAGCTGTGAAAGTGTCTAATCATTCTAGGAAGAACTATGTCCCTCCTCCAAAAGTAACTAAAAAGTATATGCATAGTGATAGCACTACTAGGTTTATACTACAAAGAGATGACAGAAAAGTGGAAAATACCCATATGTACAAAACTATTTATAGAAGTGCTTATGTTGGTAACAAAGAACTGAAAAAAAAAGTAGGTATCCGTCAGTTGGAAATGACTGCATGATGTGAACAATTTTTGTGAACATTATTACCATATGACAAAAGGGAAACAGAGAAACCTGAGAGATTCTGTCTGAATTAACACTGGTTGAAGTGAATGGGACCAGAACAATTTGTGGTCTCTTCCAGTTCTAGAGCTACTATCCAATGGCTTGCCCATGGTTACCAAGTTAAATGTCAGAGGGATTTGAAATCAAGATATACAGATACTAACTTTAGTATTCACAAGGTCTTAAAACCTTGAGGTTGGACTAGAGCAACATTTCCCAAAGGACAATGAAACCTATGCCTAGTGCTTTGGATGTCTTTGGATTTACTGAATACTATGGTACTATGCTCAGTTGCTTCTAGGTCTTATGGATCTACTCTATTCCACCTGTGATAGGGACCTAGCACATGTAAATACTGCCTGGGATAGCATCTCTCCATGTCAAAAACCAGGGAAACCTGCTTGCATTAGAATTATGATGACATGTAAGGCAAATGCGTTGGAGAGACAGACAATAGAGAATGCATAGGCATGTCAAAATAGTACTGAAAAGGAGTCTCTTTGAGTAGTTGCATTTAAAATTTGATTAGTGCCATTCAGAAAGGCCAGTCAACTTCACCTATTGTCATTTTACCTCATTCACTTTCAGAGGATCTCAATGACTTCTTCACTAATGGCATCTGATGAAGGGAGCAGAGTCTCTGTTCTTGGGAGTTTTGAAAGAGCAGCAGAGCAAGCCACAGGGCTTGAAGAAGCAGAACCCAGGTTACGTTGCAACCAGCCAAACACTAATGTCCTGAGGAGTAAGGAGCAATCTTTGCAAGAGCCTTTGGGTTCCCCACCAAATGGGAGCTGAGCATCCAGCAAAGTTGCCTTTGGACATGAATTTGGTAGGACCAATGCAGAAACTGAGCTAAGTTAAGCCTACTCCTTCCAGAGACCAAATTGGCATAGGTAAGAGTATGCCCCACAGGTGTTGGAGGAAATGTTTGGGTTATGTCTTTGAAGTAAATAACCTTCTGTAAAGTCTAATCAATGTTAAATGATTAATATAGAACTGAGGTGCTAGTTACTATCCCCTTAATAATGGGAAAGAACTAGTCTGTGAGGAACTGAAGACAATGGTAAGTAGGGAAAAAGCTACCTGGAACCCAAGGGGAGATGTAGACTCCCTGATGTTCAGATATTAAGCCAAAATATGTGCACTATACACTAACCAATTTTTCTACTTCACACACAATACCAAATAATTTTGTTGATTACTATTTTGTAATACAGCTTAAAATTAGGTACTGCTAGGTCCTTTCCTTCTTACATTTTTTTTTAACTATTTCCCTTGAGATTCTTGATCTTTTCTTCCTCCAGATGAAATTTGTTATTATTTATCTAGTTCTAAAAAGTAACTCTTTGGTAGCTTGATGGGTATGACACTGGATCTGCTAATAATGACAATAATAATATATGTGTATATATAACACACATATATAGGTGTGTATTGTTTGCAAAGGGTTTTACATATGTTATCTCATTGAATTCCAACAACTACTTTGTGTGCTTGGTGCTATTATTACATCCACTCATCCCCAGATAAGAAAAATGAGTCTGAAAAAGGTTAAGTGACTTCTCCAGGGCCACATAACTAGTGTCTGAAGCAAGATTCAAATTTGTTTTACTGATTCCATGTCCATCTCTCTATCCACAATGCCACCTAGCTGCCTAAGTAGTGACATTTTTATTATATTACCATCGTCCAACCATGAGTAATTAATCTTTCCAATTATTTATCTGTTTTGTTAATATAAAGCATGGTTCTTAATCCTGTTTATGTCATGGATTCCTTTGGCAGTCTGGTGAAATCTTCTCAGTATAATTTTTTAAATGCATAAAATAAAATATAGTTTCAAAAATAAAGTCTAGGGGACCCTGTTGTAAAGAGAGTTTTGCAAATATATTCATAAAATTACTATGTGCACTTTGGTAGCGTAACATCCAAATATTTTACATATTTTGTAATCTTTTTCTATCTCTTTCTGCTGTTTGTTTTTTTAAAGTGGGGTGGGGGGTGTATGAAAATAAAAGGCTCATGATTTTGTGGGTTTATCTTATATCTTACTGCTTTGCTGAAGTAATTATTTCAATTTATTTGAGTTAACATTTGGGAAATCACATTTCCAAAAAAAAAAATTAACAATTTATACCTTCATTTTTTCCCCTTAATTTATTGTTATAGCTGTAATTTCTAGAACTATGTCAAATAATAGAGGTGATGATGAGTAACCTTGCTTTATTTCTTATATTATTGGAAAGGCTTCTATCATTTTTCAATTATAAATAATGCTGGCTCTTAGTTTTGCATACATATTACTTACTATGTTCAGTTGGTAATTTTCTGTCTTATAGAAAATTTTATAGAGCCTCTTACAGAAGTTGTGATTTATCCAAGGTCATCCTACCAATATGTCTTGAACTCATCTTGGCTCTGAGGCTCACTCCCTATCCATTGTGCCATACTACTTTTTGCTATTAACATTGTCTATTTCTTTTATAGTTTTTGTAATGTACAACCAACATTCCCGGTATAAATCCAAGTCATCCATGCATATATGTATACAGCCATATATGTATATACACATACACACATATACAATCATTTTAAAATGTGGTTATAGCTATTTTCTAATATTTTGTTCAATAACATTTATTCATTAGAAATATTGAGTATCATAATTGACTCATAAAAAGAGTTTGGTGTGACTCTATTTTTTATAATTTATGGAATATGAAGTTAATTTCTCTTTGAATATTTGATAGAATTTATTTATAAACTATCTGCTCCTGGGTTTGCTTTTTTCTTTAGAGTGCCTTTATGGTTTGTTCAATATTCTTTTAAGATTGGGTTACTTGAATTCTTTATTCCTTGCTCTGTTGATTTGAGCATAATATATTTTAAAAAAGAGATTCAACCATTTCATTAGTTTTCAGTTTTGTTGGCATGTAATTGGGCAAAATAGTTTCTAATCATTCCCCATATTTTCTCTTCATTTCCTTTTTTCATTTTTATATTGGTAATTTTGTTTTCCTTTCTTGGTATTTTATCAGATTAGTTAACTTTTCATTGATTTACATTACTTTCCCGCCCCCCCCCCCCAAAAGCATCTAGTGGTTTTACTTATGAATTCAATGAGCTGTTTAAAAATTGTTTATCTCTTCTTTCATTTTCAAAATTTTTATTTTTACGTTTTGTTGGGAACTTATTGATTTTGATGATTCACTAATTGTTTTTTTTATATGAACAGTTCTTTCCCTGCCCCTCTTTTTTTGTTGATATATTTAGATATATATTTTCACGTAAGTACTGCTTTGACAGAGTTAGGAAAGTTTTGGTTTATTGTTTCATTATTGTCATCTTCTTTGATGAAACAATCTACCATTCTATGATTTATGCTCTAACCTACCAATTCTTTTTTATATTCAATTTTATTTTATTTTCAGATGTAGGGCAGCTAGGTGGTGTAATAGATAGAGCACCAGTGCAGGAGTCAGGAGGACCTGAGTTCAAATCTTACCTCAGACACTTGATACTCACTAGCTGCGTGACCTTGGGCAAGTCACTTAACTCCAATTGCCTCATCCTGGGTCATTTCCAGTCATCCTGATGAATATCTGGTCACTGGATTCAGATGACTCTGGAGGAGAAGTGAGGCTGGTGATCTGCACAGCCCTCCCTCACTCAAAACAAAGTCAAGTGCAAGTCATGTCTCCATTTCTCCGATGGCATGGTCTTCTTCGGCAACAAAGGAGGAACACATATACACCCATTTTCAGATGTAAATTCTCTCGTTTCTCCCTCCTCCACCCACTGAGAAGAAAAGAAAAAGAAAACCCATTACAAATATCTGTAGATATACAAAACAAACTTCCAAATTAGTAACTTTCCAAAAGAAAGTGAAGAAAACAAAATAGAACAAAATATATTTCAACTTGAAATTCAATTCTCTTTCTGAAGGTAGACAGCATATTTCATGATGAATCCTTTGGAATTGTGGTTGGTCATTTTGTTGATCAGAATTGCTAAGTCTCTTTCAAAGTTGATTATCTTTACAACATCAGCAGCAACTGACTAATAACTGTGGTTGTGAACTCTTTCTCCTTTATGGTCTTTAGGGCTAACATAAATGACCATCTCTTTCTGTGTTATATATCAAACCCAAGTTTTTCCCCAGTCCCACATTATGACATGCCTAGTGGAAATTTCTGACTGTATATCCCATGGGTATTTCAGATTCAACATGTCTAAGACAGAATTCATCATCTTTACCCTAAAACCAATTCCTGTTTTGAACTTCCCTATTATTATTGGAGACACCTTCATCCTTTTAGCTGCCCAGGTTTATAACCTTGATGTCATTCTCCTAACTTTACTCTCTTTCACTCCACGTATGCAGTTGGCAAACCCTGCTGTTTCTGCCTCCACAACATCTCGCACACATGTTCCCTTCTTTCCACTTCCACAGCGACCTGCTAGTTCAGGCTTTTATTTCCTCTTGTCTGTATTGCTGTTATTGTTGTTTTAGTTTTAATTTATGGACTAAAACAAGCATTTCCATATCATAGTATGATAATAACAACAATAATAATAATTATTATTATTTTTTAAAAGATTGCACATGAATCTACAAATCCATCATACAACTTCCTAGTCCTTTTAAATACATAATAAAGTTATCATATAAATTTCTTTTTTCCTTTTTTGTTTCTGTCCCCAGCACTTTGGGGATGGCTACCATTAGATGCAAATATGTATATGTATATAAAATCATTCCATACATACTTCTATTTATCAGTTCTTTCTCTGGATATAGATAGCATCTTCCTTCATATGTCCTTTGCAGTTAATTTTGGTATTTGTGATAGTCAAAATGACTTATTTAACTAAAGTTCTTAAAACAATACTGCTATTAATTAGCTGGATTGTTACTACAGCCCAATTGTCTTTCTTGTCTCACGTTTCTCCCCTCTCCAATCCATTCTTTACACAGCTGGTAAAGTGATTTTCCATAAAGGTAAGTCAGACTATGATGCACTCAATAAACTCTAGTGACTGCTTATTAATACAGGATCAAATATAAACTACTATCTTATAATTCAAATCTAATTGCTGGGCACACAAAGACAAAAGTCCAAATAATTCCTGCTCTCTAGGAGCTTACTGTTTAGCCAGAGAAGAAAACATATGTGTATATGTATGTATACATACACACATGCACACACATATGTATACATATGTGTGTATATGTGTATACACATATATATGTTGCATAAAGTGATTTTTAAGAGGAAGGCATTTGCAGATGGGTACACCAGGAAAGGTCTCATGTATATGGACTGACTGATTGATATAGAAGGCAGAAGTTAAGCCGGGTCTTCATGAAAACTAAAAAATCTAAAAAAATGGATGGGAAGAGAGCATACATTTTAGGCATTGAGTACAAGAAAGAACAAGGTTCACTGTACAGGATTTTCCTCTCTTGGCTCTGCTGCTGTCTCTTCCTGCTTTACCACCGTACCTCAGAGGCCTTCACACTCTGGAACATCCCTCCACCCTTGTGGGCCCCTTCTCTCATTGGTGAATTCATTCTGGAACTTCTTTTTAGTGGAAGAGCCCCAGGCCATCCATCCTAATTTTTGGCTCCTTTCTGTGTGTTGGCTTTCCTATTAGAATATAAGCTCCTTGAAAACAGGGATTATATTCCTTTTTTGATTGTATTTGTGTTCTAGCACTTAATACAGTGCATGGTTCTTAATAAATGTTTGATTGATTGATTGAGCTTGCAAAGAAGGGAGTATTATCCCATAAGGATGGAAAGATAGGTTTTGGTCAGGTTGCAAAGGGCTTTTACTGGCAAACAAAGACAAGTTCATATTTGACCTTGGTAATAGGGAGTTGATGAAATTTACTGAGTAGGAGTGACATGAAAGCAGTTTTGAGTCTGCAGAAAAGCTCCTTTGAGATCAGGAACTATTTCAGTTTTGTCTTTGTATCCTTAGTATGAACAGTGCCTAGCACAGAGTGTAATAAATGCTTGACTGATTAAAGGATGAGATTGGGGGAGTGGGGAGGTATAGAGATGGTTGAGGGAGTAGGAACAATGTGACTCCTATAAGCAGCCCAAGTATTCTGATTTAGGTGGAAAACTATGAACCAGATTTTAGAAACAGTATTCTGCTACTCAGTTGAGATAAAATTGTATCTAGATAATTAATACTGCCAGGAAGTTACTTCTAGGAATTAGATGTGACAAGAATCTTAATTTTTTTTTTTTGCAGCAATGTCAAATGACTTTTAATTATAGGAATTTTTAAAAATTTGGCAGCATCCAAAAACCCCCACAAAAATGAAAATATGCTTTCAAAAAAATTCTAGTTCTAAGAAAATGTTTCCATTGTCACTGGGTTTCTTACTTAGATTATTTAGTAAGAAGGGATGATACATCACTTGTACCAGGAACTGTACTTGTTTTTAACAAGAATGATACAATCAAATGAGTAATGCTTATATAAGTTTTCACTTGTCTATAAATCAAGCTCTCAGTGCTTCTTAGGCAGGAAACAAGACTGGACAATCCATGAATCCAAGGGATCAGTGGGAGGGTCAGAATACAAGTCTGGAATTCTAACTCTATGTTTCTTCCTTGAAACTGACTATACAAACTTGTAGATCTGCACCCACTCCCACCCCCTTAAAAGAGTAGTTGCTTTGTTTAAATTTCTATCCACTTTTAGGAATTTATGTATCTTTTTTATTATTAGTTAATCAACTTTTAGCTTTCAATATTCACTTGTATAAGATTTTGAACTCTAATCCTGTCCCTAAGACAGTATGCAATGTTATGTAGGCTCTACATATATATTCATATTAAACATATTTTCATGTTAGTCATGTTGAAAAGAAGAATTAGAATCAATGGGAAGAACCACAAGAAAGAAGAAACAAACAAAAAAAGAGAGCAAATAATATGCTTCAATCTGCATTCAGACTGCATCGTTCTTTCTCTGGATGTGGATAGCATATTCCATGAGTCTTTTGTAATTGTCCTGGATCCTTGCATTGCTGAGAAGAGCTAAGTCTATCAGAGGTGATCATCAAACAGTGTGGCTGTTACTGTGTACAGTGTTCTCCTGGTTCTGCTCATTTCACTCAGCATCAGTTCATGTAAGCCTTTCAAGGTTTTTCTGAAGTCCACCTCCTCATCATTTCTTATGGAACAATAGTATTCCATTACATTCATTTGCCACAACTTGTTCAGTCATTCTCCAATTGATGGGCATCCCCTTGATTTCCATTTCTTGGCCAACACAAAAAGAGCTGCTATAAATATTTTTGTACATGTGGATCCTTTTCCAATTTTTATGCTCTCTCTGGGATACAAACCTAGAAGTGGTATTTGCTAGGTCAAAGGGTGTGCACAGTTTTCTAGCCTTTCGGGCATAGCTCCAAATTGCTCTCCAGAATGGTTAGACCAGTTCACAACTCCACCAAAAATGCATTAGTGTTCCAATTTTTCCACATCTTCTCCAACATTTGTCATTTTCTTGTTTTGTCATGTTAGCCAACCTGATAGGTGTGATGTGGTACCTCAGAGTTGTTTTGATTTGCCTTTCTCTAATCAATAGTGATTTAGAATATTTTTTCCATATGATAATAGATAGCTTTAATTTCTTCATCTGAAACTGCCTGTTTGTATCTTTTGAGCCTTTATCAATTGGGAACATTTTTAGGAATTTAGGAGCTGAAGACTAACCCAGAGTCAATCCTCTCTCCAGGTGAACAGTCTAGCACTCCAGGTTGGCTGAATATGGCAATGATATGGTATTTGTGATAGGATCAGGGATTTCCTGTCATAGCTTCCCTGATTCTGACACAGCTTTCTCCCTCTGTGGAATCTGATTGAACCCAGCTTCTCTGATGCAATTTCCTGGTACAGGGACAGAAAATACCCCAGCTACACGTAGTAGCTGCCTCTCTCAACTGAATGATCAGATATGTTTCCAGCTGAAGTGGGGGAGGAAAGCACAAAAAGAAAATAAGTTAAATGCCATCTTTGTTGCATATCCTTGCTGTGTTAGAGCAAAGTAAGACACCTCCTTTGTTAAATGTTCAGTGACCCATGAGTGCCTCACTTCATCAAGGCACTGCATTTGAACTAAGATGTTAGAGTCACGTCTACAATATCATTGTACCTAATAATCTCCTTGAGAGTGAAGTGTGCTTTTCGCTTTAGGATAAGTGGTATTACCTTTCAGAATTAAATTACAGCTGAAAACTCATCTGCACCTGCAACTCTGCTCTCTCAGTCCTCTAAGGGCTAGTTACCCAATAAAGGGAATAACCTCTGTAGCAACCTCCCTCTATGTAAAGATCAATTGCAAAAACAGGGTTCCCTCTGCAGGGCAGCAAGGTACACTGGCCTGGTTCCTTGCATGAAACAAATATTTCTTTAAGGAGCTTGCTATATAAGAACTAGGGCAGCTAGGTAACACAGTGGAAAGAGTGAAGACTCATCTTCCTGAGATCAAATCTGACCTTAGATACCTATTAGCTGTGTGACCCTGTTTGCCTCACTTGCCTCATTTATAAAGTGAGCTGGAGAAACAAATGACAAACCACTTTACTATCTTTGCCAAGAAAATCCCAAATGAGATCACAAAGAGTCAGACATGACTGAAAACGATTGAACAATAATATAAGAATAGTGGTTCTTATTTCAGAGCAAGGCCACTCTCCACTGGAGATCTTTTTATTTTGCAATTGTAATGATATGAGACAAAACCTTTTTCAGATACTGAAATTTCACTCCTTAAGACAATGAAAGACGCTTCAACTTGAAAAGTTTAGAAGTAAGCTGAGGGGTAACAGAAACAATAATATTATCCTCTTGGTACAGGTATACTTTTTCTTTTTACTCATTCATTTACATGGAAGAACAGGAGAAAACTAGAGTTTAAAAACTAGAGAACCTGAAGATGGCAGAGTAACAGCACGGACTTTCTAGAATACTCCCGCCAAGCCCAGCCAAATACCTGTAAAAAATGGCTCTAAACAAATTCTGGAGCTGCAGAGCCCACAGAATGATGAAGTGAAACAAATCTCCAGCCTAAGACAGCCTGGGAGGTCTTTGGGAAGTGTTTATCACACCTCCCTGGGACCAGAGTGCAGTCCAATGTGGGAGGTGCTGCATGCACAGAGGTGACCTGAGCAGGCCTTGGGGAGACTGAACCTTTCACACCCGTGATGGTTTCTAGACTTCATGACCCCAAAACACTAAGGACAAATTGGAAGGTCAGTGGAAAAAGCCTGTGGGACCAGCGCAGGAGACTGGAGTGTTCTGGGGCAGGATGGCAGAGGGGGAAAGGGGTGAAGGAACTCTTAGCAACCACAGCAGCAACAGGGACAGCTGCAGCCACTGTTTCTGGAGCTCTAGGGCCATAGATTGTGGGGGGATCCAGCAGCTGACAGTACACCCTCCACCCTCACTGGAAGCAGAGAGTACCTTGACAAAGACCTCAAAAATAGGCAAGAATTCCTTAGAAGAAATGGAGTAGCCCTCATAGGCAATAGAAGGGTGAGAAAAGTGGTATTGAGGTATAATCTCAAAAATGATAGAATGATATCTGTCTGAATAAAAGGCAAATCATTCAACATCATAGTAACACAAATCTTTGTTCCAACCACTGATGCTCAAAAGGCCAAAATTGCTTAATTCTATGAAAACCTACAACATCTTCTAGAAATAAAAACCAAAAAAAAAAAGATGTCACATTGATCATAGGTGACTGGAATGCAAAAGTGGAAAATTAAAAGATAATTGGAATATAAGACAAGTTTGGCCTTGTGTAAAGGTAAGGAAGTTTAAAGATCTTCCCTGCCCTTCTCTTCCCCTTTTCTCTTGACAGAGAGAAGGTTTGAGGATAGCTGTGGTCCCTGTATTGATAATGTGTATAGATTTCCTTGTTACTATGATCAATTTGGCTTTCTGGTGTATGAATAAATGACTTAGTTTCATCTTTGAGGAACAGTTTATATTTTATGAATTTACCCTGGAAATACACCCGCATACTCATAGCAGCTGCTGTGGATATCACATTGGCATTACACCTTGGAGTACAAAATTAAGCAGGGTAGAGACTAATGGAGTTTGGTCAAGATAACTTGCTAGTTATAGCAAACACTCTTTTTCAACAGCTCAGAAGGTGACTCTACACATGAACATCACCAGATGGTCAATATAGAAATCAGATTAATTATATACTTTGCAACAAAAGATGGAGAAGTTCTATATAGTCAGTTAAAACAAGATATGGAGCTGACTGACATTGCCTCAGATCATGAGTTTCTTATTGCAAAATTTAGACTTAAATTGAAGAAAGTAAGGAAAACTACTAGACTGTCTAGGTATGACCTAAATAACACCCCTTATGATATGAAGAGGAGGTGACAAATAGATTTAAAAGATTAGATCTGGTACACAGAGTGCCTGAAGAACTATGAACAGAGGTTCACAATACTGTATTGGAGGCAGCAACAAAAACCATTCCAAAGAAAAAGAAGAGCAAGAAAGCAAAATGGTTATCTAGTGAGGTTTTACAAATAGATAAGAAAAGAAGAAAGGGAAAGGGAAAATGGAAAGATATATCCAACCGAATGCAGAATTCCAGAGATAAGGTTTTCTTAAATGAACAATGCAAAGAAATAGAAGAAAATAATAGAGTGGGAAAGACAAGTGAGCTCTTCAAGAAAATTAGATATCAAGGGAACACCGTGCAAAAATGAGCATCATAAAAGACAAAAATGGTAGGTAGTTAACATAAGCAGAAAAGAATAAGAAAAGGCAGCAAGAATATACAGAGGAACTAAACAAGGAAGATCTTAACATCACTGATAATCACAATGGTGTAGTTACTGATCTAAAGTCAGGCATCCTGGAGAATGAAGTTGTGGGTTTTAGGAAGCATTGTTAACAATAAGGCTAGTGTAGATGATGCAATTCCAGCTGAGGTATTTATAAATCTAAAAGATGATGCTGTTAAAATACTGTATTCAAAATGCTGGCAAATTTGGAAAAAGCAACAGTGGCACCTCGACTGGAAAAGATTAGTTTATGTTCCAATACTAAATAAGGGTAATGCCAAATAATGTTCAGTTACCAAACAATTGCACTCATTTCACATGTCAGCAAGGTTGTGCTTAAGATTCTGCAAGCTAGGCTTTAATAATATGTGAACCAAAAATTATCAGAAGAGCAGGCTGGTTTTTGAAAAGGTAGATGGACTAGAGACTAAATTACTAACACTTAATGGATTATGGAGAAAGTAATGGAGTTCCAGAAAAACACCTACTTCTGCTTCATTGACTACTCTAAAGCCTTTGACTGTATGAATCACAACAAAATGTAGCAAGTCCTCGAAGAGATGGGAGTAACAGATCATCTTACTTGTCTCCTTAGCCTGTATGCAGGCTAAGAAGCAATAATTAGAGTTGAACATGAAACATGTTTGGTTTAAGACTGGGAAAGTAGTACAACAAACTATATATTGTCACCTTCTTTATTTTATTTATATGCAGAGCATACAGCAAAATGCCAGGCTGGACAAGTCAAAAGCCATAATTAAGGGTGATCGAAAAAATATCAACAATCTCAGATATGCAGACAATACCGTTCTGAGAGCAGAAGGTAAAGAAGAATTAAGAAACCTCTTGATGAGGGTTAAAGAGGGGAGTGTAAAAGTTGGCTTAAAGCTTAGCATTAAGCAAACTAAGATCATGGTAACTGGTCCCATCACTTCCTGGCAGATAGAGGGAGAAGAAATGGAAGCAGTGCCAGATTTCATATTCTTGGGCTCAAAGATCACTATAGATGGTGAATGCAGCTTGTTTCTTGAAAGGAAAGCTATGGCAAATCTGGATAGCACACTATAAAATACCACCTTGCCAACAAAGGTCTGTATAGTCAAAGTTTTGGTTTTCCCAGTAGTAATATACAACTGTGAAAACTGGACTATGAGGAAGGTTGAGTGCCACAAAATCAATCCTTTTAAATTGTGGTGCTGGAGAAGACTTTTTTGGACAGCAAGGATCAGTTAGGCAATACTTTTAAAAAGTTGTCTATTCACTGGAAAGTCAAATACTGAAGCTGACACTTAAATACTTTGACCACATAATGGGAAGACAAGATTTATTGGAAAAGATCCTGATGTTGGGTTCAGTCCTGGGCACCACACTTTTAAGATGGATATAAAAACAAGTAAATACAGAGAAGAATTAGGATGGTGAGAAGACTGGAGAGCATGACAGATGAGGATTGCTGGAAAAACCTGAAGATTTTTGGTTTGGAGAAGAGTTAAGAGGGATAAAGAAAATTTCTTCAGTTATTTGATAAGTTATCATATGGAAAAGGATTGTTTTGCTTGGCACCAAAGGGCAGAACAATGAACAATGGGCAGAAGTTGCAGAGAGACATACTGAGGCTTGGCGTAAAGAAAAATTATCTCACAGTGAGGGCTATGCAAAAGTTAAATGGGCTCTTTTAGGAGATGAGTGCCCCATCACTGAAATGTTAAGCTGAAAAGTTGTAAAGGGAATTCATATTCGAGTGACTCTTTCCCTTCATCCACTTCAGATCCCTCCCCCTCCTCTCCCCATGTCCTCCCCCTCTCCCCTGTTACCTAGGGAAGTGGGTTGATCCTGACACTTCCAAGGACTATGGACCTGGGTCCCTTCAATTCTGCCAGCTGTAGGGTGAACGTGGCTACTCACATAACTTGGATGAAGAGGAAGTCACCCACTACAATCCTTCCAGTACGACAAAAGGACTGCGAAGATTTACTGGATACTTAGCCACAGGGCTCTCCAATTACATGGAACTGTCATTTGTCCCACCAATGCACTTTAAGGACTTACCTTGCCCTCTCCCGTATGTATGGAGAATGTGAGCCCCTTTACAGCAGGGACCCTCTCATTTTCCTATCTGTATCACCCACACTTAACACATTGCTTCCTGCTCGGTAAGCGTTTAGTACTTTTCCTTTCCATTCATAAAGACTAAGTAACTTCTGAGATGCCTTCCAATTAAGATTCTGTAAACCAAATTCATAGCTCTGATTGGTTGTCCCAGAAAATCATATCTGACTTTCAATTTGTGGGATTATCAAATTACCATTAATAGTTTACATTTGTATAAAGATGCATAGCTTATAGAGCATCATCACCTCTCCTTTTTGGTTAAAAACATATCAACAGAGTGTAGTAGAAAGAACAAATAGACATGCACTATGTGACCCTCATAACAGAGTTAAATTTGTTGTTCAGTCATTTCAGTTGTGTCTAACTTTTTGTGACTTCTTTTTGGGTTTTCTTGGCAAAGATGCTAGAGTGGTTTGCCATTTCCTTCTCCAGTTTATTTGACAAACGAGGAAACTGAGGTTTAAGTGGCTTGCCCAGGGTCACACAGCTAGTGTCTGATGCCAGATTTAAAATCCACTGTGCCATCTAGCTGCCCCAAAGTTAAATATACAAGTATTAAGAAGCAGCAAGATAATGCACTTAAGACAGGTTCAATCTTGCCTCAACACTAAGTAACTGCAATCTCTTTTACTCTTTTTCCTGATACTGGATGGGGATAAAACCTGTATTTCAAATAAGATAACATATGTAAAATGATTTATAAACTTTAATGTGCTATATAAATATCAGCTATTATGGTTCTCATTTTAACAGTGAAGAAAACAGAGGATTACTGCTATCTTACAAAAAAAAATAAAAAAGGACAACACAAACCATCCATATTTTAGGGACATGGCAGTTGAAACAAACTTTCAAAGAAACTTTTATTCCTAAAACAGAAGCCTCTGATTAGGTAGAATATTGAACATACTTCTCAGGCCTATCCACTATAATAATTCAGGTCAGTAGCAGAAGTTCTGTATCTGGGGAACAAATAATACTATATGTCTTAAGGTTTTTTCAAACAATTATTATCACTCTAATTTTCTTCCTTAAAAAAGGTAAATAATTACAATTCATTGTATATTAGCTGTTACCCAGAGAGAGATGGTGATCACTCTATGTGTGTGTGCATATATATATATACATATACATATACATATACATACATATTTATGTATATATGAGCCTGCTTAATTGGAAATAATTTAAGTGACTTTAACAAATGGCAATTTTTCTTTGTAGGGAAAGAATAAGTTATTTCTTGTAGACAAAATTTTATCTTTTTCTTAAGAAAAAGACACCTTTAAGGATACCACCTTAGCGCTTTGAGTTCAAAATATCCTTTAATCTTTTTGCAAATGAAATGAAGCTTTACTTAAGTGAACTTAATAATTTGATGTAATTCTAGAAATGTCAGCTATAGTTACAAAAAAAAATTGAGCGAACAAACATAGGGAAAGTGGAAACAAAGTTATCATATTTTGAGGATGACTGGAGTCAACTTAGAGATTCTAGAGATTCAACCAAAAGTTAACTAAAACAATAACATTATGGGAAAGCAATCTGGCAGGAATTGAGCTTAAATCAATACTTTATACCATATTCTACAAAGCTAAATGGACATAACCTAAATGTTAGAGATTATGCTATTAAAAAATTAGAAGAGAATCGGATCAAATACCTCTCACAGGTATGGGTAGGAGATGTATTCTGAACCAAACAAGGGAGAGAGACAATTACAAATGATAAAATGGATAACTTTGATGACATGAAAAGCTTCTTTAAAAATAAAATTAATAAACCTAAGATAAAAAGGGAAGAGGTTGAATGGGGGAAAATCTTTGTATCCTATCTCTCTGATAATAGTTCAGCATCCAATATATTTAAGACTAATAGCCATCCTCAATAAATAAATGGTCAAAAGTTATGAACAAAAAATTCTCCAAAGAAGAATTGCAATGTATTCAAAATCACATGAATGAATGCTCCAAACCACTAATAAGAGAAAACAAAACAAAAAAAACAACCCTAAGTTTTTACCTCACATTCTGCAAATTGGCAAACATGACAAAAAAATGGCAATAGACAATGTTGGAGAAGTTATGAGATGATAGACCCACTTATACATTGCTGATATCGTGAAACAGTACAACCATTTTGAAAAAAATAATAGCATTATATTTTTTCAATTAAAGACATTTTTTTCCAGTTTATTTATTTAGTTTTACTTTTCAACATTCACTTCCATAAGATTTTGAGCTTCCAACTTTCTCCCCATCTCTCCCCTCCTCCACCCAAAACACCTTACATTCCTATTACCCCTTCCTCCAATCTGCTCTCCCCTCTACCACACCCTTCCCTTTCCCTAACTCCTTCTCTCCCCTTTCCTGTAGGGCAAGATAGATTTCCATACTCTGCTACCCGCATCTCTCATTTCCCAGTTGCATGCAAAAACAATTCTCAACATTCATTCCCAAAACCTTGAGTTCCAACTTCCCTCCCTTCCTCCCTCCCCACCTAACCCCACCAAGAAGGCAAGCAACTCAGCATAGGCCATACATGTGTAGTTTTGCTAAAGACTTCCATAATAGTCATGTTGTGAAAGACTAACTATATTTCCCTCTATCCTATCCTGCACCCCCATTTATTCTATTCTCTTTTGACCTTATGAGACCCCAAAAGTGTTTACTTCTAATTACCCCCCTTCCTTCATTTGCCCTCCCTTCTATCATGCCACCCCCACATCCCACTTATTCCCTTCTCCTTTCCTGTAGTGTAAGATAGATTTTCATACCAAATTGAGTATGCATGTTATTCCGTCCTTAAGCCAAATGTGATGAGAGTACACTTCACTTTTTCCCTCTCACCTCCCTTTTTTCCCCTCCATTTAAAGGTTTTTCTTGCCTTTTTTATGATAATGTGTCCCATTCCATTTCTCCCTTTTTCCTCCCAATATATTCCTCTCTCACTCCTTAATTTTATTTTTTAAATATCATTCCTTCCTATTCAACTCACTCTATGTCGTGTGTGTGTGTGTGTGTGTGTGTGTGTGTGTGTGTGTGTGTGTAATCCCTCCAACTACTCAAATACTGAGAAGAGTCTCAAGACTTACAAATATTATCTTTCCATGTAGGAATGTAAACAGTTCCACTTTAGTAAGTCCCTTATGATTTCTCTTTCTTGTTTACCTTTCATGCTTCTCTTGATTCTTGTGTTTGAAAGTCAAATTTTCTATTCAGCTCTGGTCTTTTTATCAAGAGTGCTTGAAAGTCCTCTATGTCACTGAATGACCATTTTCCCCCTTGAATTATTAGACTCAGTTTTGCTGGTGATTCTTGGTTTTAATCCCAGCTCCTTTGATTTCTGGAATATCATATTCCAAGCCCTTAGATCCCTTAATATAGAAGCTGCTAGATCTTTTGTTATCCTAATTGTATTTCCACAATGCTCAAATTGTTTCTTTCTGGTTGCTTGCAATATTTTCTCCTTGACTTGGGAGCTCTGAAATTTGGCTACAATATTCCTAGGAGTTTTTCTTTTTGGATCTCTTTCAGGAGGCAATTGGTGAGTTCTTTTGATATTTATTTTACTCTCTGGTTCTAGACTATCAGGGCAATTTTCCTTGATAATTTCATGAAAGATGATGTCTAGGCTCTTTTTTTTGATCATGGCTTTCAGGTAGTCCCATAATTTTTAAATTGTCTCTCCTGGATCTATTTTCCAGGTCAGTTTTTTTTTTCTAATGAGATATTTCACATTATCTTCCATTTTTTCATTCTTTTGGTTTTGTTTTGTGATTTCTTGGTTTCTCATAAAATCATTATCCTCCATCTGTTTCATTTTAATTTTTAAAGAACTATTTTCTTCAGTGAGCTTTGGAACCTCCTTCTCTATTTGGCTAATTCTGCTTTTTTGGGGGTTTTGTTTACTAACTTCTTGATTTAACTCATAGTCATTCTTTTCCCTGGACTCAATTCTCTCTTTCAATGAATTATTTTCTTCAGTGAGCTTTTGAACCTTCTCCTCCATTTGACTAATTCTGCTTTTTAAACCCCCCTTCTCCTCGCTGGCTTTTTGGACCTCCTTTTCCAGTTGAGTTAGCCTCTTTTTAAAGCTGCTATTTTCCTCAGCATTTTTTTGGTTCTCCTTTAGTAAGCTGCTAACTTGTTTTTTAAGGTCTTCTACTTCCTGAGCCAAGTTTAAGTCCCCTTTGGAGGGAGGGCCCTTGACTTCCTCTGACAGTATGCCTTGTTCTTCCTCATCGGAAGGGGTGGGAGGAGACACCTGTTCCCCAAGAAAGTAACCTTCTATGGTCTTATTTTTTTTCCTTTTCTGGGCATTTTCCCAGCCAGTTACTTGACTTCTGAGTTTCCTCTCCACACCCACCTCGCCTCTAGATTTGCCCAACTAGGGCTTGACGGCTGAGATTCAAATGCTGCTCCCAAGCCTCAGGGCTTTCAGCAGGGGCAGGGCTGCTATTCAGTGTGAGATTAAGTTCAGGTGCTCAGGTGGGGGCAGGGCCACCACTCGGGGCTCAGTTCCCTCCAGGGGTTTACGTGGAGACCTTCAATAATGGATCCGGGCTCCTGCCTCCTTTGGGAGCCCCTGTCTGCTGCTGCCTCCATTGCTGCCTCCCGAGGGGGCCTGAGTCATGGGGACACCCCACTCCCCTCTCAGCGAGCTGAAAAGACCCTCACTGACCTTTGGCACCTGTGGGTGGAGGGACCTGCACTGCCACTGGAGATTCTGTCCCTGAAGCTTGCTCCCCTCGGTGCCTCACAGCCAAGGCAGGGCTGAGCTCCGCTCCGAGTCTGGTGTGCGACAGACCTTTCTCGTTGGTTTTTCAGGTCTCTCTGGAACAGAAATCTCCTCCATTCCGTCATTCTGTGGCTTCTGCTGCTCCAGAATTTGTTGGGAGTTCTTCTTTACAGATATTTTATGGGCTGTGGGTTAGGAGCTAGCATATGTGTGTCTTTCTACTCTGCCATCTTGGCTCCTCCCCCCAGGACCATTTTTTAATATGCACAGATGAGAACAGAAGAAAGCTGAGGGGGAAACTGACAAACAAGATACAGTTTTGAAAATACTGTGTAAGATTTATTATATACTTTTTTAAAAGCAAGCAGTATGAAGTAGAGACTGATGGCTTCATAAAGAATGTGTATTTTGCTTCTGTGTATGAAAATGTTCTCTTTTGGTATTTAAGATCAGAACCAATAAAATTTTTAAATGAAGATAACACAATCACACCTCTTCAATCTAGAATATTACCTTTTTTCCTGAAAACCATCAAGTGACCTTAGAGATCTTCTAGTCCATTTTCCTCATTTTACAGATAAAGAAGCTAAGAGCCAGAGTGGCTGTGACTTCTCCAAAGTCCCACAGGAAATACAGTCAGGATTTAAACACAAGTCTTCAGACACTCTTTCCAATGTACAATTGGTACAATTCTAGCCCTGCCTACCACCCTCCAATTCAAAAACAAGTATTTTTTTTTGAAAATCAAGTAAAAAAAGGTCCATCTCTTTCCCAAGTAATTGGGAAACTAGCTGAAATAAGAAAATAATATGGAGTTTGAAAATAGGAAGATAAATATTCTTATAAGTTAAGCTCTACAAAGACTGCGATAACATTGCATACACATATATTATTCACATATTTTGCAGATCAATTAACATACTAAAAGTGTTCAATAAATATTAAGCAATGTCATACCTATTCAACTTAACTAAGACAAATATAGTCTGCCTTAGGCCACATTCTATTCACCTTTAACTAGTTTGTGGTTGCAACTATGATTCAGGAAGAAATAAAATGAGAGCTGAGCAAATCTTCACAGAAGGGGAAACAAGCTATTTCCACTAAAGTTCAATCTATTCTGCAAGTGACAGGATATGCCTAGGAGATTCATAAGTGAAAGTGACCTGAGGCAGTGACATTCAGTTCCCAAAGCAAACTTTGATAGGTGAAACAAATCATTCCCTACAGAAATACTGACAGTATAGTTTTCAATCCTATCTACTTGCAGAAGAGCCAGAGAAGCAATCATTGAACAGCTTCCTTCAATTTCACAATTTAACCAAACAAAATCAGCTGACCATTTGCTGTTCTCTTATTTAAATAATTTACTTACCAAAAAGAAATATAGAAAAATATTTATTTTTCCTTAATATATTCTTTCATTAGCAATCCTTCTTCATTAATGTCAAAAAGCTATCCTTTTTCATGTGATATTAAACTTCAAAGAACTTCTTAAGATGCAAAATAAAAGATAATGCTAAACCAATAATAATAATTGATCCTTAAGGATCAATATCCACGTGTTCACAGGTGATCACATACCAATGACCTCTAACACATTTATCATTACTGTATAATTGACAATCTTCATTTGAAAAACTCTTCAAGAATATTAAAATCATAAATTTAGATTACATAATTAAAGCCAAATTGTCTTCCAATTTCAACTTCTTTAAAATATTATGGAAATAATTTTCTTTTATACTAGGAAAACTTCATAACTTACATTGTATGAGACTTTTCCATAAAATCTGATTGAAAAACATTTCTTGGAATCATGTAGCAATACAAATATAAGACTGACATCAGAAAAAAGGGAAAGTAATATTAAGAATTTAGAAAAATTAGGAGATGTTCACTCAAAAATATTTTCTAAACTATCCCTAATCCTGAGTCCATTTATTCATCTAGAACAGGAGTTTTCTTAAATTTTCTTTTCATGTGATGTATTGCGGAACACTTTAGCAATCCGGTGAAGTCTATGGATCCCTTCTCAGAATGCTTTTAAATGCATAAAATAAAATATATAGAATTACAAAGGAAACTCATTACATTGAATAATAAAGCTCAAGTACAGAGAATCTCTAGTTTAACCACTTGATTTATATGGTTCTGTATATGGTTCCTCAAGTCACAGCAGATCAACACCAGGAATTAAGGACTGGACAACACAGTTAACAGACTGTTTGGCAATTCTGAATCTTTCAAAATTAAGTGCAGAACTACTTTCATTACAAAGCTTTTCAATCTATATTACTCTAAGAGACACTATCAATGATGAAATGACAAGGCTTATTTTTTTCTCAGGCAATTTTGCTACCTAAATGTCCTACCCATTCATCAGCAATTGATTTGCATTCTAAAAATTAAGAGAGTAATATCTGATAAAGGATATCTATCCCTTATCAGTACCCAGAGAAAGAAAATCTGTTAAGAAGATTCAAAGATAAGGTTGAAAATTTTCTATACTTTTGGCTATGATGCACTCTAAAGAAAGACACCCAAAATGCCAACTGAAATTTTAATACAGACAAAATATATTAAATTTGAAATGTTAAAATGAAGTCACATGATGGTCACAAAAATATTATAGGAAGATCAAATCATAGCATCTCTGAATGAGACTGTGAGGTGACTGATTCTACAAAGCTACACAGCAAAAAGTTTTTTAAATACTTTATTAACCATACCCCATACTTTACTGAAATTTAAGTAATAGTACTTTCTACCTGTTATCCAAAGATCCATTGTGCAAATCTTTAAGGTCACTATCCCCATTTATAGATATGAAAATTGAGTACAAAATTTAAAGTGAGTTATTCAGCACAAAGTATATCTGTGGCAGCCAGAAAAAACTCAATTCAGTTAAACACCTTCACTTTTTCTCCCCTTCTTGACAACCCTACTAGCAAGTAGATGATGAAGGAATACCGCAGAATTTTGGTTGAATTATATTTCCCCAAATTACAATGCTCTGGAGCTACTTAGCATTTTTATTCTATAGCTGTGAAGAACCACTGGAAACCAAGGGAAAAGGGAGGGGTCTGGGACACTAAGTGGTCTGAGGAAATATGTGGAAGGCATTTTTCATCTTAACCAAAGACAACTTTAAGACCTAGGTTAAACATAACATCATTCATTGTATCTTATTTCATGCTATCTCTGAAACTGCACTTAACAATTATTAATATCCTTTGTGTTTGCTAATTATACTTAACCTAAGCCAATAAGAGGTCAGAGACTTTTACAGCCTTATTAATATGGCAGAAAAAGGATAATTCAATTTTCCAGATTTTAGTGTTTAGTAGTACCTTAAACATAGTACATACTTTAAAATATTTGCTGAATTTTAAATCCTTATCAAAAGCAGGCTTTCTTCCCTTCCTGCCTGTGGCTGACCACTTTATAACAAAAATTCTCAATCTGAACATTAAATATTCTATTTAAAAATAAATACAGGGAATTAGTCAAGATTTCCATAAACACTTCACTCAATATTTAAATTTGTCTCTCAAAGATCTATGGACATCTCCAGCATTTTAATTGAAGAAAATAAGGAATAATTTTGAATAACTTATTTTTCTCACTGACCATAGCAGTCCAGGACTAGAGTGAAAATGTTACCAGCACATAATGGACATTTTGTGCAACACCTTCCAGGAGAACTATAGGCAAAATTCTAACATAGTTGCTGTGTTTTTGTTCATTATATCACTTGGCTTAACATTTTTAAAACCTCTTTAAAATCTACAACTTTGTAACAATTTTCATTTGCTTTGATTTTTAAAACTCAGCCTCTACTATAAACTATAATTTGAAAAAGGAATTAGTGAGCAACATATTTAATAGAAGCTGAAGTATAAACCTTTGGAAAGTTGAGATTTCCACTTGAGCCTGCCCCTAAAATTTTAAATTTAATTCTTACATACATATGGTCATGTGTTATAGCTATTTTCAATACTGTATAACAATAAAACATACTCCATGCACAGCAGGAATCTTTAAAAGATACATGTTCAATAGCTAAGATGAATCCTCAAATAAGAATAGGAGAGGAATAACACTAATATTTTGTAATACAATAATAAGAAACAGAATGAATTATATCCAACAAAAACAGTTCAAAGAATGTCTCATTATTTCATCTTTTAAATATCCTAAGTCTGTAAACTTGATCAACTTTGGCTGAGAGTCTTTTTTTCCACACTGGTCGATGCCATTCATTATACTGTTTAAGCTGACAGTGGCTCTTCCATTCAAACTCATACAACCTTGAATTTCTTCTCTCCTTGCCAAGTTTTTTAAACAAAAATGCTTTAAATGTGAGATCAAATGCTTCTGTATTCTGAGCCTCGAGCTACAAAATCAGCAGCTTCCCATTCCACAATGAAGAAGGAAAGAGTTCCAAAAAAGCCAACTATCACCATGACCAGAAGTTGCCAGTGAAGTAGAAGGTAGTTGCTGTAGAAAAATGCCACTGCTGCACAAATGGACTGAAAGATCACAGAAAAAATACAATATTAATATATTCCTACAATTTCAAGAAATGATCCATTTTCTTTCCTATATAAGTGATATACAGTCTGACATGTTGAAGGATTTATTTTCCCAACATGACACGTTCTTGTTTATTTCTGCTAATATTTACATAAAGTCTGATCCTCACTATTAAAACTGCATTTTGTACGTAAGAGCACTACAACACAGTACACGTAGTATGCTAAATATCATTTTCTGGAAGAATGAACTATGGTAACAAAGAGAAAGCTCTCCTTTTAAGTCCTAGAAGATAAGCATGCAAACATCTCTTCAGAGGAAAAATTTTATACACACACACATTTATGTAAAATATGTATGTGTATATATGTGTGTGTATAAACACCCACACCTCTCCACAGAAATGAGAGCACGAAAACTACATCAGTCACCTTCTACTTTTAATCACACATTCTTTGAAAAGATAATCCTGACATTAAAAAAATATTCATTTTAATAAAAACCAACCCACCAACATAAGATAACACAAATTCCAAACACATAGCAAAAAGGTAGTCATTTTAAACACATTTTAAGGAGCATGACATTACCTGAACAAACTTAAAGATCGCAAAGGCAGGTGCACTATCTTCTGAATAAAGGAAACCCAAAATGCTAATTAGTTGGGTGTTAAAGCAGCTGTCTCCAAGACCCAACAGAAAGCTGCAAAATAGGGCAATCTCTTTGCTGAATGAAAAAAATTAAAGAATAATTTTATACAAGTATTATGAGTGTTTACCAGAGGCATTATGAAAAAAATATTTAAAAAATGTAACAATTATGTACAAAGTAAGTGGAAAACTTACAATATCTAAAAAGGCAAAACGGGAAAAATGGAATCAGAAAAATATGAAATTTTCTATTAGCTTGTTTGCAAACTCTTGGAAACTTTACTGCTGAAAGGATTGAAGAATCACGATGCCTATTTTTTTGGTGGTGTGGGGGAAGATAGATCCAAATCAGCAACAGACCTTTAATCTATAGTCTTAGAGGGTTTTGTGAAGCATTGAAGTTAAGTAACTGGCCAGTAGTCATGCAGCAGGTATGTGTCAGAGGAAGGACTTTAACCTTCTTGTCTTCAATAATAGTCCTCTACCTACTGTGCTATGCTTTTTTCTCATCATGACCCATTTGAGAATAATTTCTGTTTTTCTGGGAAAGCCTCCATATCTTTTTTCAGCATGCATTCGAAGGCTGAAAATTCTGGTCTACACATCAGAATGTTAAAAGGATTTTCCATTGAAAGGACAATCTCCTGAAGACTTAAAAAACCAACTTTCAATAATTCCAATATCTGTTTAGAGGGTTAGCTATGGTGCAGGTGACAGAAGACTGAATTTGATACCAGAAGACTTGGGTTAAAATTCCAACTAACATTTATTAGCTTAGTGATATTGGTCAAATCACTTAACAACATAGTCACATTCACCTCATCTATGTAAAAGGATTATAAGGTCTGCAGTATATTGGAGGACTGTTCTAAAGATCAAATAAGATAACCTATGTGAAGTGTTTGATAACTGTTAAAGCATGATATAGATGTCAACTATTATTATTATTATTAATTTATGATTCACTTTTCTTTTCTCCTTATTATTTTTTCCTTTTGCTTTTGTCTTTCAGTTAAATAGACTTGGTAGGAGAGGAGGCCAAAATCAACAAAATGGAGAAATAATTTTGAAATTATCTGTAGATTCCAATTTTCCAACTCTAGCAACAGATATTTAACAGCTTTATGTAGACAGAACAGATTTTCAAGGTAACTTGCTTAGTTATATGTGTCACCTTATCCTTCCCCCAAATTAGTTACTGAGAAAGAGAATCACAGGCCAGATAGTTACTGTACCTTGAATTGATATAAGCATTGCTATCAGTTCCTTCAAGAGGAGCAACAGGGGCATCACTGGGAATGTTGAGAAAAATTAAATAAAAAGCTACAAAATGCACAAAAATGCCCAACAGCACAACCGGGTTCCTGCCAAAACGACAATTCTTGCTTAACAAGCCAAAGAGACTTCCACCTACAAAGTCAAGAAACATTTATTATTGTTTATTGAAAGTCAAGAAAGTCAACATTTCATTACATGGACAATTATAATAATAATCAAAATGCTAACAGTATTTTGGAGAGGAAAAGGCACTAAACTTATCCGTCCATAATCTGTATAATACATTTATAGGGAGACTCACCAACGAGGGAGAACGTCAGAGGTCATTAGGTCATCATATTTTAAAGTTTGATACAGAGACAGTATCTTGGGGCTGCAAAGTACCTCAATGAGGACATAGTTGCAGTTCAATCCTTTTATTTTTACAAATGAAGACACACAGCCCAACGTTTTGCCTACTGTCAAACAGCAAGTTGAATGATAGAACAAGAACACTAGGACTAGCAATAATCTGCGTTCTGTGTTTCAGAATCAAGGAATTTCAGAGGCCACCTAGACTAACCTGTATGTGAACAAAAATCCCTGCTACCTTTCTGACAAGTGGACTTCTAGTCCAGTGCTCTTTCTCTTAAATAAGGTCTTAGGGAGAAGCTTGGGGTCACTAAAAGAACTCTGCCATTTCCCAAAACCCACTCTTCAGCTCTGGGCCCAACTTATCTGTTTTTGGCATCATACACACACACACATACACACATGCACACACATACATACACACTTATAGATAAGCTCTAGATTACCTGTTCACAGCATTTCATAATCTGAATAACAAACATCCTTCAAAAAGTACCTGGTTTTTTCCTGTTTGGATAATTAGATCAAACTCTTGAAGGTGACTATGAATCTCATTTTTGAGTTTGTACAATGTAATAATGTATCATTATACAGCATGATATATACACATATACACACACATGCACATGTATATGTGCATGTGTGTGTATATGACATATATCATGATATATGGTGACATCATGCTAATGGCAAATAGGAGAAGTGAAGGACCTCAACATCTTTAGAGAATCCCCACTCAACTTGGACTCTGTGGTGGCCCTCCTCTACAACAGTGATGAAAACTTTTGGTTAGCACACATCTCTCTGTCTTATTCCTGGCTTGTTATTATTGACTGGAGGATCAGCAAATGCCCTTTTTTATATCTTTTAAAGAATCCAATATAATTTTGACACAAGCAACAGAAGACACTTAATTAGAGATTCCTTAAGAAAGAATTTTGCTCTACTGAACTGACTTTTCATAGTCAACAAATATGGACAACATAATCTTATATTCTCTACATCTTTCAGTCAGTTATGTACTGATAAAGATGCTGTCTACTATGGAAAAGTTTGTGAAACCTATTCTCTTTTAATACCCTCAAGGATGCTCTTAATATTTAGATTAAAATCATAAAAAACTTATACAGGTAGGAAAAAAGCATATGGGTCAATAATTATTGATGTTCATTAGTCATTTACTTTCAAATAATAAAAGGTCTCAGATTTCTTCTCCAGATATATTAAGAATCTATTATTTGATGCCCTCAAAAACATGTCACTTTCAATACAAATCTTTTCTGCATATATTTGGAATAGTTCAATTACTGTTCTCATCTGTTTCTTTAATACCATTTCCATTTCCTTTATAAAAGCAACTCCATGGTTATGATGCTAAACAATATGTTTATTAATGTTAAATAAACAATATGTTTACTAATGTTTAATAACATTACACAAGTGACTTTAAAATCCTTGACAGTGAAAAGAGTGTTAACTCTATCCTTCAACACTTTCAGGATGATTTTGAGGACCAAGAAGTTTATTCTTCATTTCATTTCAACAACTGATTTACATTAGTTGAACTTCTGAATGTTTCAATCTTTGATTTCCTTTTCTCCGTCCAATTTTTTAGTGTCAATAATTTGATTAAGTAGTTCATGTTTTTGCTTCTTTAATCTTTGTTCTTGTTTTTCAGTCATTTCAGTTGTGTCCAACTCTTCATGACCCCTTTTGGGGTTTTCTTCTCAGAGATAATGGCTTTCTATTTCCTTCTCCATTCCATTTCCTCCTCCAGGTGAGGAAGTGAGGCAACCAGTGTTAAGTGACTTTGCCAGGGTCACACAGCTAGTAAGTGTCTGAAGCAAGATTTGAATTCAGGTCTTCCTGACTCCAGGCATGGCACTCTATCCATTGTACCACCTAGCTGCCCCAAACTTTCTTCTAGATTATATTTAGATTTTTATTCTACCAAGTTGGGAGAATAAACAAAAAGCTGTTTCAGGAATGATAACAACATTCTTAATACAAATTATTTTCTGTTAAAACATAACCAATTTTACTTTTGGTGATGTTATGATATAGATGTGGAAATAATCTGTATAAGGATAACTGAATTCATGGGAACTGATAAATTATCCAGTGAGTGACAATAAATAGTTTTAGAGTGAGTGTGGCATGGATAAAATATAGCAAGGGAGGTGTGAGGCAGGTTAAAATAGCTAACGTGTGTGTACATATATATGCACACACTTACATTTGTATAAATGCATACACACATGTGTGCACACACATACCTACACACAAATACACATACATATATATACATACATATGCATATCACACTTATATGTGCCAAGCACTATGCTAAGTACTTTACAATTATTATTTCACTTGATCCTCAAAACAACCCTGGGAGATAGATGCTATTATTACCCCTATTTTACAGATGAAGAAACTGGGGCAAACTGTGCCCAGGGTAACACCGCTAATAAGTGTCTAAGGTCATATTTAAATGCAGACCTTCCTGACTTCAGGCCCATTGTTCTAAATATTTAAGTATCTGAAACTTATCAAGAGGTAAGTATCACAAAAACACAGAGAAAATAGTATTCAGAAGGAGAAGATGATAGTGTCAAAGGCTAGATGGAAAGAGGTCAAGACTGAAGACTTAGGAAAGGCCATTAGATTTGGTAATTTGCAGAGGCCAGACTACAAAGGGTTTAGAAACAAGTGATAGGAGAGGAAGTGGAGGCACTGAGTATACAGAAGACTTTTTTTCAAGTTTAGCTGAAAAGGGGAGAATAGACAGGCCAGTGTCTGGTGGGCATGGTGGGTAGGACCCAGTGGAAGGAAATACTTGGGAATGTCTGTAGGCATCAAAGAAGTAACTAGTAGGTAAGGAGAAATTAGAAACTGATGATTAGAGAAAGAATGGGGATGATAGTGATGTCAATCTTCTGGAGAAAACAGTATGAGAGAGATCAAAGGTACAAATAGAGGTTGGCATTGGCAAGGAGATAGGCCACTTCTTAGCTGGAGACTGAAATTGAAGGCGACAGAGTGAAAAGTCAGAAGGTAATATGATAAGGAAGAGAGTAAAGAACTGTTACTGAGTAGTTTCAATTTTTTGTTGTGAAGCCAAGTTCATGGGAGGCTTGAGAAGGAAGAGAACGTTTGGAATAGTTACTAACAAAAATGCTAGTCAGTCTATAAACATTTATTAAGCATCTGTTATATGTTACATGCTGGGGATACAAAAAGAGGCAAAAGACAGTACTGGCCTTCAACAATCTAATAGGGGAAAACAATAAGAAACAATTATGTACCATGAGTTATCTACAGGATAAAAAGGAAATAATTAAAAGGATGAAGGCACTAGAATTGAGGGGTTGCACAAGGCTTCCTATAGAAGAAAGGATTTTAGCTGGGACTTGGAAGATGCTTATTCTGGAAAGGATAATATTCATTTAGATCTATGTTTGTTAGATTTCAGTCTCCTAAGTCACACTCAATATGCTAGTATATGTATCTTCCTTTTCATTTAAAAACATAAGGTACAGGGGAATTCTAGCTATGATGGTTCCCTGAACAGGAGGCAGCCTACCTGGATTCCACATATCTACTCCAACAAAACCCTGAATTTCACAACAGACAGAACAGAGATCAAGAAATTCACGGAGAAACTTGGTAAGATGTAACTTCTTCCACCCAAGGGTAGCAGGAAAAGGAGACTCACAGCAAAGCCAGTGCTAGTGAAGGGCAGCTTCCCAGAGTGATCAGTCAGGCCAGGGATACAGGTAGACCACAAAGCTCTATGGCCTGAGGCAGAAAGAGTGGAGAGCTCCCCCAAGAAAATCCCAGGGTACTAAGGAAGTCCCAGGGTAGAGACCTTAAAAGTCCAGGATAACAGCAGCATTCAGTGCCATACCACAGCAGTCCCTGGACATACCAGGACCACAGATTCTGAGGTATCTAACACTGTCATGATATGCCATAGAGGGCCTGAAGATCCAGCCCTCTGAACCTCAAAGTGGAGGCCTAATTCCAAAAAGTGAAGGGCAGGACCCAGGACACCCCAAGGCGAAATTACATCTCATTCAAAAGCACAGCAGGGGATAAAGTGTGACACTGGCACGAAGCCTTTGTACAGGAATTAAAGCTAGAGAGATCAGTGAATCAAAAAAACCACTCTCCACTGACACCTGGCAGACTCTAAGCCTCACTGAATGCAAGCTGACAATCTACTCCTGCCTGGAAACGACATGAATTTGGGGAGATATCGTTTCCCTGCAATGTCCCTACTCTTAGTGGCAATGTCCTATAGTCAAAAGGTTTGTAAGTTTAATACCAGATCTATTAAATCATAGATTGTTGGTAGGGGAACATCCGAGGTCAAGTCTAAAATTAAGCTATTAGGCTTAGGACTTTAGACCAACAACAATAAGTTAGGGTCCTTTAATTCTTAGTAATAGTGTGGAGACAACATGCCAAGGGCTTAAGAAGTTAGCATACGTAGTTATTATTTGAGTCTCGGTTAATGTCAAAAAAAAAAAAATCCGCTTGTGGTCTATATTGTAAATGCTTTAAAAGAAATACCACCTGACCAAAAGTTGAAATTGTGTTAGGTGATATGTACTGTGTTAAAAATGAAAAAAAAAAAACAAAAAACAACAAACCACTGACCAGTATTTTACACACACATACACACACATATACACACACACACACATATATATATATATATAGTATACCTAGAAAAGGAGGGAGTAATTCTGAAAAGGAAAAAAATGAACTTTTCCCAAAGAATATATGAATATGTAAAAGAAATGAAGAGATTAAAAAAATGAAATACAAATTGTAGAGTGAAGAAATGGAAGGAGAAGAAAATATATGCTACCTGACATTAAAAACAAATGATATGGATTACTCAAGAGAAATAATTTAAGAATCACTGGACTCCCTGAAAACCATGATTTAAAAAAAAAACCACACACACACACAAAAAACCCTCAACACTATTTCAGGAAATAATAAATGAAAACTGTCCAAAATCTATTAGAAGCCAAAAGCAGCATAAAGATTAAAAAAAAATTTCATAGATCATTTGCTAAAAGGATATCTAAAAAAGAAACTCTCTGGCATGGCAGAGACAAAACCTGGAAGTTCCCATATTAAGAAAGGTGAAATTAAATACAAAAGTGGAGTCAAATACAAAAACTATAGTCAGGATTATATAAGACTTGAAGTTTCTACTAGAAATTAAAGGAGAACTTGGAATACAATATTCCCAAAAGGCAAAAGATACAGGGATATGGTCAAGAATAACTTACCCCGAAAATAGTACTATTGGGAAAGGAGGGGTAATGAACATAAGGTACAGAATGAGACATGGCTGTGGCAAGGGTTTATTTTGCTTAGACACTGCTAATAAGGGAACTTGTTTTGTAGGACTATATACTTATTGAGGGCTTTATATTAGCTTTTTTTTTTGTTTAGTAAAAAGGATAGGTGAATAAAAAAAATACTTGACTAATTCAAAAATAAAAGTAACTAAATACAAAAAAATGCACAGAAAAGAAAGAAGCACAAGCAGGAAAGTTTTGAAAACAACATGTAAAATTTACTATATACTTTTTGAAAAGTAAGTTACATAAAATAGAGATTCGTGATTTCATTAAAAAATACTATTTTGTGTTCTCATATGTGCGTTAAAATGCTCTTTCTTGATTTTAACTTCAAAATAATTTTTTTAACAAAATGTAAAGTAGAACTATACCATTCATTTTGGCTAATTTTTATTTTAAAATCAATATATTAAGTCAAAATAAACAGACTGCCCAGGTACAATTAGGCCCAGTTATCACATAATGTTAGATCTAGAAGGAGTTTTAAAGATCAAAGGGCTATAGATTAGAGCTGGGAAGAAACAAAGAGATTACTAAGTCCAATGCCCATATTTTAAAGATGAGGAAACTGAGTGGAGAGGGTATGAGGCTAAAAAATAACCTGCCCAAAGTCACCTAGTAGCAAAGAAAGGATTTGATCTCAATTCCTCAAGACTCCAAATATCCCTACTCTTTCTACTATATTATGTTATAAAAGTCTCCATTTAGCTATCTCTCCTTTAGAAAAGAATGAAATGAAATGAAGATGTTAATGCACTAGCCAAAGTTATGTAGTTTATGACTAGAGCCTCAAATTTCTTGACTGCTACTCCAACAGATGTCACTTCTTTTTTACTTATTTTTACACTGCTTTGTACCGTTAAAAATAATTTATTATTTCATGTGCTTTTCTCCCCTATGAGACTGTGAACTTATCAGGGATAGGGATATTCCCTCTTACACTTTAAAGCCTCTAGAAACCAACACAGTTCAAATACAGAGATTACTGAAAGGTTTACTAGAGATTACTAGACTGGCAGTCAGGATGGATGAGCTTAAATTTCACCTTAAGGGAGAAGGGAACAAGCATTTATGTGCCAGGCAATGTGCTTTACAAATATCTCATTTGATTCTCATGATGATCATTCGAAGTGGGCACATTATTATTTCCATTTTACATTTGAGGAAATTGAGGCAGACATCACTTAAATAACTTGCCCAGAATCACAAAGCTATTAAGTATTTGAGGCCAGATTTAACCTCAGGTGCTCTGATTCTAATAGTCTCTATACTGTGGCACCTAGTTGCCACTTATTTGTGTCTTTTCCTTGTGTGTGATCACAAGGGACCTTTCTAAGCCTTAGTTTTCTCAAACATAAAATGTAGACAATAGTATTTGCACATCTCCCTTGATGAGTTGTGAAGAAAATGCTTTAACTGAATATGAATATTTGTTATATGAGAGCAATACCGGAAGACTTCAACACAAAGAGAGAGAAATCTGAAATTCCTGATATTATTAAGTAGAGAAAAAAGGTTTCCTTATGCAAAAGTGAATAGAAATAAGAAAAATTGTTTACTTCTAAAATTATTTAGGATGAAGGGATTTAGAGTTGGATTTGTTCTTTGTCTTAGTCACTCCCTTTCATTTTACAGGAGGAAACTGAGGTCCAAAAACTTAAGTGATCTGCCCAACATCATTCAGATATAGGAAGTAGCACTGATTAGACTCAAACTCTGGTCCTCTCAAACCAAATCTAATGCTGTTTACATGATTTCTCTCACCTGGCTCTAATATTTGAATCATTAAATTTCAGATTTGTCAGTTAACAATCAATCAAGTTTTTCATTCTATCACTATCAATTAGACTTGTATACCTAAGTGTTCTAACAGTTTTAGGTACTATACAGGCGTTAAAGTAAACATAGATATTAAAATGAATAGTTTCTCTAGGAAGGCAACATATAAAAAATTACATTTTGAGATGAATTTTGGGAAATGTTATATATTTTTTAGCTTGATGATTTTATTTCTGATTGATATGGTCTAAGTTTCTTGATGTATTTATTCTAAGATGACAGAAATAACCAGAAGTACCAAGTGCAAGAAAATAAGAGGAGAAAATGAAGGTCATGAAAAATAGAGAATCATATAAAAGTTGTACAACAAATCTCACAAAACTGGAGAAATAAGTGAAAATTATTTCTAACCTAAAATTTCTCCAATGCCGATGAAAATGCCTGAAAGTCCAATAAGGCTTTTTTCTTCTGTGCCAAATTGATTTACAGCACCAATACAGGTTCCATATACACCAGAGAAGAACGTTAATTCCAGACCTTTAGAGAAAAATCCTTAAATTAATTATAGCATCCAAACCTCCCTTTCATCATATATGTCCTCTCCATGTCTAAAAGCATCGTTAAAAAAAGACATACACATTCCAAAAATATCATAATTCTCATAGCACTTTAGAAGCTGCTTGAAAAGTGATTGTTCTGTTTTTCACCTTTATATCTCTAGCCCCTAGTACAATACTCGACACACAGTAAGCACTTAATGACAGACTGTTGAAGGATGGTTAAGATAAATAAAATTAAAATTAAACTATGAATCCCTGGCCAAGGAATGTTTTTTTCACTTAATGTATAATTTTGAAGTGCTACAGATGTAGTGAAAAACATTAGCCACAAAGTGGCATCTGTATTAACCTTAAGATAAAATTAAATTATCAAATGTATAAGAATATTACCAAGGCTAACTTCTTAGCTTTCTTTTGGGGGTAAGCAGGGTACACAGCTTTGCTGTAGTTACTACAAATGGGTGATTAAAATTGTCAACTTTCTCATGAGTAACTTTTCTTGGTAAGGACAATGACAGAATTAGAAAAATAATGCTAAATACTTTAGTTTGGAGATACAACACAATGTTTTAAAGTAAACACAATTTTCTCTTAAACTGGTCAAAAAAGAAATAATTTCATACTTAAGCCAATAAGAAAACAGGATTTTCTCGAAAGTTACATTTTAACACTGAATTTTAAAAGGTCTTATTTTTGTTTCTAATTTCTCTAAAGACAAGTTTCTTTGGGAACCATGAGGGCAAAATAACCAGCATGTTAAATTACCATAAAATTTTTGAAAAGGAATGTTGCCACAGATTCCTCTTATGATGTTCTTGTATATCTCATTACACAGTGAATTATTGCATTTATCCATTTCAGAATGTGAGGATTTATTTCTGAACCTCTCTCTAGTGCTACAATGCTGTCCTAGAATCATTACATGTTAACCATCTCTCTCATTAATTCCTTACCTGTATAGGCAGTTGTAACACTGAGATACAGGATTTCTTTGGTGACACACAATTTAAGAGATTTTTCTGCAAGTAAGAGACATATTAGAAGATATCAGACTTGTATTAGCAAGACAAAAGTTCTCATAAGAAATTTCCTTAACCAGAAAAATAGACTGAGACTATGCCAACAACAGTAGCAGATAAATGACTTAGGAAGAAATTATGGTTATGATATTAAGGGCTTGCCATATTAAGGAACTCATTCTATCTTATTCTACCCTACTAAGTATACTGGAATAATGGAACCATGTCAAGAGAAGTCTCAGATAACTTATAGACCAGGCTTAGGTCAAAAATATATTGCAAATTCATCAACCCTTACATTTTTTTGGTCTATATGTCATTATCAACTCATCCTTGTGGTTACCTCTTTTAAAATGCTGTTTGCACTTGTAATATAGTCTCAAATGTGTGCCAGAATAGAAAAAAAGTTTTTAAGTTGGAAATGCTGAGGTATATAGGAAGGCCAGTAAGGAACCTGTTGGTTCTACATATGAGTGACGTGGCCTAATTTTACAATATGGTCAACTACCAAGGTTCTAAGAAATGAGGAAAAGGTATAGCTGCTAGCATGACAACACAGTATATTCATCAAAATCTCACGTATAAACTTCCAGTGTAAACTTGATTTATATTATACTGAATTCACTCAACAGTGATTTATGGGGAAAGATCTGATGTTTAATATTCCTAGTTCCCATAAACATTTGCATTAGAGAAATTCTTTTGTGGAAAATGTTTACTTTGGGACAGAACAAGTAAAGGCATACTGCTTTATTCTGATTTTAATCAAAGTTATTATGATAATCTAGATACCATAGATATGAAATAAATTAGCAACATTTCTGCAAAACATAGCTCGAGTTCAAAAGACTAATAAATAAATTAGTTACAGTTAGGTTTGTAAGGAAGAATATTTCTTTGAAGTAAGAAAAGTAATCCCTGGCAAAGATTTCTAATGAATGGTTGAATGGCCTTTTGAATAAATAGAGAAGACTGATGAATGTTAAATCAAGAACACTTTCCCAGAACATAATTTTACTTGCTACAAATAAATTATCTATATAAAATACATTATTCTTTTTAAAATAATGAATATATATGAATTTCCTGTTCAGGCACTATGAGAGGGTGATCTGTAACTCCCATACACTGACTAAGTAAGATCTCTGTTGTTGTATTTATCCTTCATTCTCAAAGAGGACCATGACATCAAGATGGTATGACTTGATGACATGACTTGCAGCTGATTTTGATTTGAGTGAGGGAGGGCTGTGCAAGGTCACCAACCTCACTTTCTTTTCCTGAGCCATCTGGGTCCAGTGGCCTGATATTCATCAGGATGACTAGAGATGGCCCAGGATGCAATGGGAGACCCTGGCCCTTTCAGGCTAAGTCTTATCACATTCTCACTTTGAGTGAGATACACCCATTCAATGAATAGGCTCCTTTATGGCAACAAGTCAAAAAACCCAAACAAACACAAAAAGAGAAATTGTGAAATCAAAGTAGAGATAAAATTTAAAAAACAAATTAAAAAAACCTCAACTGAACTGATAAACTAAGAGCTAAAAAAACTAACAAAATATAAAATATTAGCTAATATGATCAGAAAAGTAGAGGAAAATTAAAACTGCCAGAATCAAAAGTGAAATAAAGGAAAATTCAAAACAAATCAAGAGCTGTTAAACTGAGAAGATCTATGTATGTTTGGTCAAAATGCTCACAAATACAGTGTTAATGGGATACACTGAATCATTCCAAATCATTCTAAGCTGTATCATTCCAAACATCTTTTACACATATCATCTCATTTGTTTCTCACAAACTTCCACAAAAGTCCTATTCCAATGCCTAACTGCTATAGAAGTGACTCTGGTTCTTGAAGGACTTGTCTTCAAGTATGGGTCTGAGTCACTAGAGGTCCAGCCTAGCTAAATTCAGAAAGGTCCACTTGCAATCTAATTACCAGGTAATAAACTTTTTGGTCACGGAACTCAGAAAATTTTTACCAGTAGTTATAGGTGATTTCAATCTCTACTGACTGTAATATGAACATCAATGACATCAAATAACTTTAAAGTCTCATTTACAGATAAGGAAATAGATTGAAGGAGGTTAAATGAACACTGCACCAGATCTGGGACAGGAACACAGGGCCTTCTGGGTGAAAATCCACAGTTCTTTTTGCGATGTTGTTCATCTTCCTAAAGTGCAGACTTGATCATGTCAACACTCCCACTCAATACGTTCTAGAAGCTTCCTGTCACCTCCAGGACCAAATAAAAAATCCTCAGTTTGGCATTCAAATCTGCTCCCCTTCCTCCATTTTTCCAGTCTTTTTTCATCTTACACCTTTACTTACACCTTTACTCTGTGATCCAATGTCACCTAATTGTTCTTCAAACAAGACGCTGTCTCCTGACTCTGGACATTTCCCCAGGCTGTCTCTGGTGACTGATTTTCTTGTGCATACAGGATATCCTGTTTATACATAATTGTTTGCCTGTTGTTTCCTCTATTAGCCTATGAGTCCTGGAGAGAAGCCTTTTTCCTTTCCTTCCTTTCCTTTCCAGAGCACAAAGCACAGTGCCTAGCACATGGTAGGCATTTAATAAATGTCTATTAACTGACTTTTTACTATACTGCACAGAGACTCTCAGGAGAGCTTCTTTATAAAATTATTTATTAAGTGGCTCACCTGATATTAGCAAAAAGGTCAAAAAGTGATCACACAATCAAATCATCCCCTCCATCCCACCAACTAAGAAATACATACAATAAAAAGCTTATACCCTAACACAAATGCCATTAAAGGGGCAATGTTATGTGATAACAAGCTAGCATTTTTCTGAATAAATATGAGTGGAAAAGTGAAAGTTGTATAGTGGCATCAAAACAAGTCAATTACGGAAGAAGGGTAAAGGGTCCTGAATTTGCTACATTAATTTCAGGTGTACAGAATACTTACTAAATGCATCTACTGCCTTTGTCATGTTGTTCTGGACAGACCTGGATAAATAAAAAATATTTTCAGTCTTCAAGAAGAAAAAAGAAAATGTCATGTTTCAATACAGCATTTCAAACAATTGTAGATTCCAAGTATTAAATGGCTTGCAGAACATTTCTGCAATATTTCTTGTTTTAGGTTTTATCATGAAGGCCCATGATTCTGTTTTAATCAAAAACATATTTACATCTTCAATATTCTGAAAAAATACAATTCATATAAAGTTAGCTTTCTGCTTATTTTCATTTACATTTGAGTCAAATATAGCCTATAACAAGGCAGTATTTTCAATTCATGAAAATAATTTATTAGTGAAACCATTATTTTTCTCACTAACTTGTAAACAAAATTTATTTTTATATATGCAACATTCTCTATATGGAGAATAAAATTCTTCATTCTTTAATGAAAAGGGGAAAACTGGACTCTTTCATCACTATACCAGTAAAGCCTCCTTTACTAAGTTCACAAAAAGCACATAAGAAAAACTCCAGTTTACTTGGTATGATAGAAATAAAGAGAATGTCAGAGGTCATTTAGTTCAACCTTTCATTTTATAGATGAGTTAACTGTGGTCCAGAGGGGCTAAGTGACTTGCCTAAGGACAAAGATAGTGTTGGAGCCAAGTTTTGACCCAGGTCCTGTCACTCCTAAGCCACTGAATGTTCTTTTCCCTATCCTATTCTGTTTCCTTTATGCTTATAAGAAAACACATGGTAATTTGATTAATAGGAAATTTTCAATAACTTTTCAATAAAAAAAACTATAGCTGCCCTGGAGGCGGGTATAACTCAATCTTTTGCTGTGTTACTATCCATGGGCTTTATATCTCTCATAAAGTACTTTAAGAATCCTATCTCCAACCAATAAATCCCAGTTACGAAAAATGGTACTCTAAAACCATAAACCATACTCCATAAATAGAAAGAGTTCTAATTATTGACATTTTTCATGCTCTTTTCAAATTAAGGATAGAGGAACCCAGAAAAAGTAGTTATTCGTTCATGGGACTCATAACTGATCACAGCACCAAGAAGTTTAAAAAAATTAATACCTCATCTTTTACATTCAAATAATTTAAGAGTTAGTGAGCATAATTTCCTAAGAGTTGTAACTTTAGGGTCAGTTTGACATTCCTACAAATTTTTTTTTTTTTTTACTCCTGCACAAATCTAACTATTAACTAAGATCCCTGATTAGGACCCAAACTTGAGTTCTGATCTTTTAGTCTTAAAAACAGAAATAAAACAAGATTGATCTATAATCTATCATTTTTCAAATACATTCAAATTAAATGGAACTATTTATCAAGGAATTCCATGACCGAAGAATTCATAGCATAGAAGTACACTAAGCTGAACTCCCCATTCTCCTCTCCCTCTTTTAGATATATTAAGAAATCATTTCTCTCATGTCATAGTCTCAAGTCTTTGGATTCATATGAGTGAAAAATATTATCAGTTTTTCTTTAACTATCAATTCCAAAACAACATGTCATACTAAAATCTTTCTACGTCATTCTTATCAAAAAGCTCTCTCTACTTTCTAATCTAATCCTAAACTCCTCTCTTCTGATAAGCCAAGGAAATCTTGCATCTAGGATCATCTCTGAGGTGATGATCATACAATGAAATGGAAGAAGTCTTAATTTCAATTAAGAAACATAAGTTCACCTCTGACTAAGTATAAAGAAGAATCCTTAAAGGGGGTGGTCAAAGAAAGATTTAACAGTTTTAGGAAAACAATTCTCTAGGGCACTACCGTTCTTAGATTCTTACCTAAACTCTAGAATCCTTGCTCAATTTTTAGTGTGGTATTCTGTCTGAAAATACTATAAATTTTAACCTGAAATGCCTTGTGTTAGATTTTTAGGGATATGGCGGTATCCCCGTATTTGAACCCAACTTCCTCTAAGCAGAAGTGTTTAGAATTTAATAAATACTGGGTTTGGCAGGTCTGTGTCTAAGATGCAGAGGAGAGAACTGTCTTTCACAATAAGCCTGAGCTTCTCTGCCCCTAGGGATCTTGGTGAACTCATTAGAAAGTTCAATAACTACCTCTATGCATTGACTTTAGAGATTTCCTTAAATGAACATGAATTTTATAGATCCTGAGGTAGGGAAAACCTTGGTGATATATTTGTCCAATCCTTCCTTTTACATATGCATAAACCTAGACCTCAATCTCTCTGAGACCATTTCCTCAGTTATAAAATGGGGGTGGGTGCTTGTACTACATATACCTATGCCTCAAAGGGCTGTGAAAAAAGTGCTTTGCAAACTGCAAAATGATATAAAAATATGAATTATGATTAGTTAGCGGCAGAGTCAAGACTAGAATTCATGTCCAATGCCCTTTCAGCTACATAATATGCCATCAGAGATTTAACAAAAGACAGTATTACGAAAGACAGCCTATCTTTCCCCCATTTTTTTACTGCTTTATGCTAAGACAACACTCAGAATACTAAAATAGATATTTGAAACAAATTTATACCTTTTTCTATTTTACATAAACTCTTCATGCACTTTTCCAAACTCTAACCAACTCAGAACTAAAGAAAAATTAAAAGCTTCAGCCAACTCTTTCAGATTAAAATGAGCTGCTTGGATGGTTAAGACAAACAAAAATTTTAAAAAATTTTAGTGGCGGAGTTATCTGACACACTTCTCAGTTTTATTATTACACAAAAAATATAATTGTCCAAATAAGTTTTGATGCTGTTTCTCCCAATCTAGACTCTTCAAATCTAGAAATGAGTCAAATAACAAAATATAAACCATCTATAAAAGCATTCAAAACAAAGGGCAAAATTTTATCCAAACTTGTCAGTCTTTAATAAAACAGAAAAAAAGCTGAACAAAAATAAGTAAATAAGATGACTTTGGAAATATCTCCTTAGAGATTTATAATATGCTCTTGAGAAGGAAGAGCTTGAGAAGTACTAGTTTAAACTTCATTATTTTCAATAAACAACATAAAATAATATTCAGTGTTCATCTGAATTTTTGTAGAAAAATTTAAGCATAAACAATGTAATCTAAAATCTAGAATAGTGCCTTACATGTAGCAGGCACTTGATAAATGAAGTGAATATATCCAATTTGAAGGAAATGAAACATTTCCTTCAAATGAAGCATCAGGTATACCTCAGGGAGGATCCTTAAGGCAACTACTAGAGAATTTATTATAAAGATTTGGAAACTGACACTCAAAAAAGGTTAAAGCAACTTGCCCAAGTAGTGAAAACAAGATCAGAGCATCTTTTATGTAATACTTCCTCTTCTATTTCATTCTACCCTTTTCTTCTTTTTTCTTAATTTCTTTTTATCTTTCCTCCAATTATTGGGACTGTCTAGTTTTTGTGATGATAGTCAGTGATTAAGAGATTGGTGATCCCTGGACTACATGTATACAGACTTTGGAAAAAAAAAAAAAAAGGTTAATTTTCAAAGTTCTTACATGTTGACTTCCAGACTCTCATTATCAGAAGATCCATCATCTCCCAATACATTATCAGGGTCTGGTTTCCTAATGAGAAAGAAAAGAACTGTCCCCACAAGGCTAATCACCGTCAGAGCAATAAAAACTGTTCTCCGGTCATTCTCTGAAGAAAAAAGGTAACCAGTATTAATTACACAAATAATCCATAAATTTGTATTTTTTCCACAGAGACTAACAATATCTAAGACGTTAGATTATCAAAATAGTTGCTAAATGCATCAATAAAACCTGATGAACTTTGGATAAGAGGTAAAATGTCAAATGTCACTCTTCCCTTTATGTTTCAGATAAGGTAACATGCGAAAGGAATGGGCATACAAAAAGAAAATCACATTTTATCATTATAGAGCAATGCAAAAACAGTTAAAAGAAAAAAAGTATAAAGATTTTCTCCTGATTAAGTATCAAGTATTTCTTTCATAACCCTCAACTTACAACAAAACTTCATAGATGACTTTAAAGTCTTTAGTACTATTTGAAGCATGGCAATCTATTCTATAGGAAAAACACAATAAGCTGCTAGTTTAAGGCTGCTAAAAATCTCAGAATAAGAAAGTGAGAATCCAGAAGCCTAAGTTTTATCATAGCAATGTCCAAAGTAACAAATGATAGATATCACTGGGGCCTAAACAATGTATTAAAAACAAAGTAAATAATACAAACCTGATATTTGAGTTTTTCCTTGCCAAGCAAGATAAATGTAAAGATTTCCAAAAAACAAGCTGGGAGGAAAAACAAAAGTGAAGGGATAAATTAAAATACTACTTAGAGATTTTTAAAAGTGAATTCTGATATTTTTAGACAAAAAATGTATATGTATTTTTCCCCAAGTCTTTCTATTTGCCCTAATGTAATTAAGAAAAATGATGCCATTCCATGCTTGGAAAAATTTAATTCACAACTGAGATCTAAAATAATGTACTGTCCCTACGTATGAACAAAATCTCCAGTCATGTGCTAGTGATCTGATTCACAGCAACCTTTCAAAGAAAAGGAAACTTGTTCTAAATCATGTGATTTAATAGAACTCTGTAACAAGATGATTTGGAAACAAGTTAAGTTCCTGAATTACAAGAATCTATGAAGAAATTCTTCTCCTATTTTAAACATGTATTTCTTTTGGCATTCTGATTTGAGAAATTAGGGATTCATTCTATATTCATGATAGAACTACCATCTTCCCAGTCACCCAGGCTCTAAATTTAGATGTCATCCTGGACTCAACATTCTTTCTCACCCCATCTGCTGCCAAGTCCTATGCCCCATTCTCTCCTATAATACTTCTATCACCTTGGTCCAGGCTCTCATCATATCACTACTAGACTGTGGCAACAGCCTTCCTGTTGGTCTCCCTCTTCAAGTCTCTCCCCACTTCAGTCTATCTTCTACTCAGCTATGAAAGCATAAGCCTGATCTTGTCATCTCAGTAATCAATAAACTCCAGTAGCTTCCTATTGCTTCCAGGATCAAATGTAAAATTCTATTTGACTTTTAAAGCCTTTTATAACCTGGCCCTTTTCTGCCATTCCAGTCTTTTTATACTTTACTCACCACTGTACATTCTTTGATCCAGTAAGATTGGCCTCATTGCTGTTCCTTACTCCATCTCCAGACTTTAGGCATTTTTAATGGCTTTCTCCCATGCCTAGAATTCTCTCCTTTCTCATCTCTACCTTCTGGCTTCCTTGGCATACTTCAAGTTTCAAACAAAATTTTTCCTTCTGCAAGAAGTCCTTCCTTGTCCTTCTTATTCCTAAGGTCTTCCCTCCGAGTCTACCCCCAATTTATCCTGTGCATATCATTTTGCACACAGTTGTTTACGTGTGGTCTCCTGACATCAGACTATAAGCTACTTGAGGACAGGAACTATTTTTGCTTTTCTTTGTATCCTCAGTACTTAGTACAATGCCTGGCACCTACTAGGTGATTCAACGTAAACATCTGTATTTACAGTCATATGAATTACCAAAACAAAGGAAAAGGTCCATGAAAGAGATACCAAGATAATCTTAAAAGATAACAACAGAATAACCATGTGATGCCTTTTTATTTGGTTAATATAATTCATCTTATGCTTTTGCTTGTGACTGCACCTGTGAATTCCTGGAGATACAGGGTGCATGTTTTAACTCATTCTAAAACAAGGGGGAGAACTTGCAGCTTCAAGACCACATGCGGCCTCCTAGGTCCTTGGGTGCAACATTTTGACTGTGTGCAAGTTTTACAGAACAAATATTTTTATTAAGGGGATTTGTTCTGTGAAGTTTGGATTCAGTCAAAGGGCCACATTTGAGGACCTAGACAGTGACATGTGGCCTCAAAGCGTGCAAGTTCCCCACTCTTGCTCTATAATCTTGAGCATAATGCTACACATATCTGAAAACTTAATAAAATCAATTGATGTGGAAGGTCTGAGGAGTAAGCACTGAATGACAAAGGAATGAGTTAGCTGATTTGAACTGACTAATCAAAGTAAAAAGATTTCATATAAGAATTCTACCTGGACTGCAAGAGTGCCCAGAAAATTCCACTATTTCTTCCAATAGTATTTTCATCCGAATTCACTGTAAGGCAATTTCCTTGTGCTGTCCAAAGTACTAAAAGGAAAACCAAAGTTAATCAAAAAAAGAGATTAAGTCAATTAATTTTACAAACAAATGATACCCACTGATAAGCCCCAGAAAAATGAAGAGCAGGAAGATGAAGCCATGCTTACCAGCAGCTGCAATCCCAATGAAAACAGATGCTGTGTAGAAGGACCATGTGAAAGGCTGGATAAAAACGGCAATGTATATGCTAAAATACAACAGGTCAATTTATTATCTTCAAATAATATACAAAATATGCCAATAATGCCTTCCAAGAATCAACATGAGTGATTCCTTACTCTAAAATTTAAGTTCTAAAACGCCTCCAGTTTTCAAAGGGAAAAACTTGTGATTTGCTCATTTCTATTAGAGCTACTGTCATTTTATAAACTAGGTGTTGGATGAAATGGTTGTTGATTAGCAGAATAAAGAGAGGTTATAATCCTACTCTCTGATTGAAAGGTTTTGTCACCATGCAGTGAGCGACGTCTGACCAATAAAAACAACCCTAAACTATTTCAGTGGTTCAACTCTCTTAGGAAAGAGTTCAGATACCACAAATAAAGTTGTTATATCAGTAACACGAAAAAGAATACAAACGTCCTTACTTTTTCTTCTTTTATATAACTTTTTAACAAATGAACAAGAATTATACACCAGCCTGAACTGTCCTTTAACACAATAAAATTTTGTTGCTTTAAATAAGACTTTTGGGCTAAATTTTCTTCTCCACATTTTTATCTAACTCAAAATCATTGTCCAGGTTTGCTCACTGAAAACTCACTACTCTCAAATATTTTTATGCGAAGTAATTTTTTAAATTACAAATTAACAAACACTATAGGATTCCTGAAAAAAAGGACAAGATTTCCTGTCTTAATTATGGTAACATCTAGAATGAATCAAAAAAAGTACAAAATAGCAAAACTGATGAAATACTCCCTAGAATTAGAAAGAATGATGTTAGGTTCACATCAAGTCAGGTTAGAAAACATTTGAACTTTTTCTAAGTTCTTATAAGATGCTGATTACACTCTGATGAAATAAATTATATACTATAATGCTACTTACCTATAAAATAAGCCACTAGCAAACATAGATAATTGAGGTCCCACTATGGCTACAACCGAAGGCGTAATCAAGTTTGAAGCAGACAACACTCCATAAATAATTGCCATGCTATATGAAAAGCAGGAAAAAATAGGAACAGGAAAAAATTTGTGAAATGCCATCTATGAAGATTCAAGTGATTTTCTAAAAAAATCAATTTGGATATAGTGTAAATTTTTCTGTCAATAAAAACATGTGCTATTATTAATACTGAAAGAGCATTATAAAAACAAGACCACCAATCCGTATTAATTTATGCTACTGGAGTTCACTAGAATGTATACAAAATATTTAGCCAAAAAGGTATTACTATCTAAATCTAGAATACTTGATTATAATTTTCCTTTGTAAAAATCATGTTATTTACCTTATTACCATACTGCCTAAAATTCCTTTCTAATAACTTGATTTAACATCTTTAAACATAAAACATGGATATTTGCCCCAGTTACTTGAAAGTGCGTTTTTACTTGTCACAACTGCAATTTGCATACCAGTGATACTAGTTAAGCAAGATTTAGAACTTACTAATGAATAACTTGTTTTGGCTACCAAGAATATTCACTACAATGTGATTTGTGCTAAGTTAAAAAACTCAGTTTATAAAGCCAAATTAAGTTATCTCTTAGTTTTAAAATCGATAAATATTATTGCAAAATAATGTTAATCAAGTCAGAATTTCAGAATTAACTGGAATCAAGCACTATACATATGTTATTGTATTAATCACTTTAGACAATTACATACTTATTACTTAACATAAGATAGGCATAGGGACTGGACCTGTGATTTATTTGGTTATAAGGAACTTCCAGGTGAGGGAACTCCTACTAACATAGGCTAGAACCTTTTCTGCAATTAAATAGTCTTGCCAGAGAGTGACTTGCCCACAACCAGTCACACAACCAGTATTCATCAGAGGCAAGACTTAAACCCAGATGTTCCTGGCTTGGAGGCCCGGGTCTCCAGACACCAGGCAAGGCAACTTCTCATTGCTTAACATAATATAGGTCAAACCTAGGAGAGGTAAATGACAAAATATAAAAACTGAAAAACTGAATTGTTGGCATGCACTTGAGCACACACACAAACAGTTGGAAACTATACGGCTTTTGTTCTTTCTACCAGGAAAAAAAAATTGTATTTCTTTGTTCAAATATGACTAACTTGTGACCTGAGCAAGTCTATGCACTTCAAGTTTATCCACCTGTAAAAAAGAACTTTGGTCTAAGAACTTTGGGTCTCAGTTTCCTTAACTGTAACAGAGAGGGTTCGTAGAAGTCTAATCTGTTCCCTTCTAGCTTTAAAGAAATGACCTTATGACTGAAACGTTTTCCCAACAAAAATTTATAAAAACACTTGGAAGCTTCTTTTGATGAAAGGCAATAGGCAATATTACTTTTCCTTTGTTCTAGACTTATAATTTCATTGGCAACAGGAAACTCTTCTCAGGAACTCAGTCCCTTTACTGGGTCAGATAGATCAACAGCAGTTCTGTAACTTCTAGTCTTACAGAGGTGGTAGGGGCATTAAGAAGTAATATGACTTTCCCAAGGTCACACAACCAGTAGGTGGTGAGAGGCAAGATTTTAGCCTAGACTTCGTGAATCCTAGGGCAATACTCTATCCACTACTCCCAGATGCCTGTCACTACCATACAAAATGGGGAAAGTAGAGAACTGCTTAAGTTACCACACAAATTCCCTTCTGTTCAGGACTAGATACTAATCGTATGTGGTTTTTTTTTTAATGACACTGATAGCTATGAAAAAAATAAGACCAAGCAAGGCTATGGTCCGTGATCTTCATAAGATTTTAAAGTGGAAAAGAACAAGTAGAGATAACGGTGATAATGGCCACCACCTTTGTAAATTAACACATGTGGGCACTCTGAGGTTTAGATTTTCATCACAATCTCCCCTACAAATGAGGTACACCATGCAAGGACTCTTAAATGTGAGGATATGGAAACTCAGGGAGGTTAAATAATTTGCCAATAGTCATATAACTAATAAGTCGCTGGGCTAGGACAGAAAACTAAGGATTCTTGACTCCAAAGTTCAGTGCTTTAAATATCATTTAATATGGTTTGCACACAATTTAATAAAATAAACAGAACTAATGTACTATACCTGGTATATCCACTGCCATGAAAATCTGTGCTGTTTAGGCTTCTGATAACCGTTTGCTGTGTGAAAAATAAAAGGAATTACTAAGTGCCTACAAGTTCCCTCTGCTAGAAACCATCCTTTAAACTTCTAGAAACAGCATTAGAGAATTCACAACCCTACAAAACGAACACAAGCGTATGCTACCGGAGAGGACCCCAGGCTAGGGCTGGGGTTTCCTTTCCTCGTCGTTCCAAGCACCAATAAAGGCCACGCCACGGTGACCGCAGCAAACTCACCTAGCTACTCGAGTACCGAATCTGGGGCAGAACGAGGGGCAGCGGGGACTGAGCACCCACACTTAAGGAGAACAAGCAGCGCCCAGACCACAGGCCAGGGAGAACACAGGGGAGAAGAGGGGCTGGGAGGATGCCGCTCAGAACCGCTGCTCTCCTCCCTGCATCCGCGCTTACTGGGCTCCTAACCAGACTGAAGACGAAAACAGAGCACCACTCACCGCCACATTTCCACAAGTTTGAAAGGCAGTGAATATAAACATAAAGGCAACGCCTAAAATAACGATGTTGAACAGCTTTTTGAATTCTGGGGACATTTTGCCTCGGCTCTCGCTGCAGCACCGACCCCGCTCGAGATCCCTGGGGAGACAAACGTTCAGGAGTGACAGAGACTAGGCAGAGGAGTGGGCGCCGGGGCTGCGAGTCGGTCACGAGAGGGGCGGAGGCAGCGGGGCTCGACCCCTCCCGAGGCCGGGGACGAAGGTGCCTTCCGCACGGGCAGACAGAACACTCATTCCCTCAGGACTCTGGCGGTTAGCGGGGACGGCCCGGAGCCCCAGCCCCGGGCCGGGGAGTGCCTCTCGAGTCAGGCGATTCTGTCAGCTGACCGGGCACGGGTCGGGGCGCGCTGGGGCCGCTGGGAAATGCAGTCCCGAGGCAAAAGGGAAGGCCGACGGGCACACCCACTCCTCGGCGGCGGACGTGAGAGGGCGTGGAGCCGGCGGGGGCCCCGGAGGGCTGGACCTGAAGGGGGAAGGCTACTGGGGCAGCCGGCCCATAGGACGATTGGAAGGCCTGGGGCCTCTGCCAGGGCGAGCGTGGAGCTCCTACACTGGTGTGTGGTGCGGGGCGGGGCCGTGCGGGGCGGGGCCGTGAGGGGCGGGGCCGGGCGGAGCCAAGGGCCACCACCACCCTTCCCTACACCACCCCCACCCCCGCCCTCCTCTAGGGGAAGGGGCCTCCAGCGTCCGGTGGACGGCGGGAAAAGCGTGTGGCGGGCTCTGGAGGTCCCCTTCCCGCCAAGCTCACCCGGTCAGCGAACGACGCCCTCTGCAGGCGGGGCCTTCGTTCCTACGTCCAGACCCTCGTGGGGGCGGGGAATAGAAGGGTGGCCGAGAAGAGATTGGGTTACACAGATTGGCCGAGGGGCGGAGCTAATGACTCAAGAGTTTTCATTTCCGGGTAGCGCTGCCGCCATTTTGTGAGGAGGGTAATAAACGGGCGCTGGGTTGTAGCGCCCCGTTCAGTTACTTTTCAGGTGAGGGAGGAGGAAGGTCGTGCAGCCATCTCGAGGGTCGTGAAACCGGACCAAGTTCTTCTAAATCCCCTTACCGGGACCGAACCGCAGGCCCCTCTGAAGAGAAAGGGTCACCGGACCCTGCTAGTGGCGGCGAACCGTCGGGGTCGCTGCTGCCGCCTCTAGCTGAGCGCGCGCGGGCCCTCCCAGGGCGTTGATTTCTCGGCGCGCAGCCTTCGGGCCGAGCCCTCGCCGGCCATGAGTTACGGGCGTCCTCCCCCAGACGTGGAGGGGATGACCTCCCTGAAGGTGGATAACCTGACATACCGCACCTCGCCCGACACTCTGCGGCGGGTGTTTGAGAAGTACGGCCGGGTGGGCGATGTCTACATACCCCGCGATCGCTACACCAAGGAGTCCCGTGGCTTCGCCTTCGTGCGCTTCCACGACAAGCGCGACGCCGAAGACGCCATGGACGCCATGGACGGCGCCGTGCTTGACGGCCGGGAGCTGCGGGTGCAAATGGCCCGCTACGGCCGCCCGCCTGACTCCCATCACAGCCGCCGAGGACCGCCGCCCCGCAGGTACGGGGGAGGCGGCTACGGACGCCGGAGCCGCAGGTAAAAGGGGGGCGGCAACTGTTTTCGGGGTTCGGGGGTGGCGGGGAGGGGAAGAGAAGAGAGGTCGGTGGGGGCGGGGTGTTGAATTGGATTTGGTTTTAAAGTCTCCAGAAAAGGGATGATTTTACGCCCTATTTTTTTTTCCACTCCTGGAGTCGGGAGGCGAAGGAGAGGGAAGGTGCCCCCTTGGGCCCGAAGGACCACGTGGTGGCCCAAATGGCGGGGGCTGGGACTGGGGGGGCACGTGGCCCCACACCCCTCTCCTCCCTTGGAGTCTTTTGTTCCCAGCGTCATGAGGCAGGGTTCTGGACCGCTGGGGTTCCAGGGTGTAGGCCGGCCTAGCCTGGGAAGCGGGGAAGTGGCCCCGGGGGAAGGCCACCCCCTCCCCCTTTAGATTGGGGAAATGGCGGCGCTTGGTGGGGTGAGATAATGGCGGCCTGGGCGGGAGCGCGCGGGCGGGGCCGAGCTGCTGTCTGCTAACCCTGCCTGTTATGCCTGTTTGTGCCTCCAGCCCGCGGCGGCGGCGCCGCAGCCGTTCTCGAAGCCGGAGTCGCTCCAGATCCCGAAGCCGATCTCGCTACAGCCGCTCCAAGTCTCGTTCCCGTACTCGATCCAGATCTCGATCTACCTCCAAGTCCAGGTCGGCCCGTAGATCCAAATCCAAGTCCTCGTCGGTCTCCAGGTCGCGGTCCAGGTCCAGGTCCAGATCCAGATCCAGAAGTCCTCCACCGGTATCGAAGAGGGAATCGAAATCTAGATCTCGATCCAAGAGCCCCCCCAAGTCTCCTGAAGAGGAAGGAGCTGTTTCATCTTAGGATCATGGTAATGTCAATGAGAATCCAAGTTTTATCTCCTAAACCGGGAGACACAGATTTACACAATAGCACTTAAGTGGGATTTGGAGTACTTAAGCCAATTGACCTAAAATAAACTCCTTAATGTTCGGAGTTCTACTTACTCAGCTATGGGAGTGATATCAAAGCCAGGGGTCTGCAGAAAAAAAGAAGTATGTTTATTTAGATATTAATGGCTATTTGGTTTGAACTGTTAAGAGACCTATTAATGAAAAGTGATTATTTCTTGCTGTTTTTATCCAACATCTGCATTTTCCCCTTTAAAGCTGCGGTCTCCTGTTTGCTAAAAGAATATTGGCCAGTATTGCAGATTTTAACTGATTTGGCTGATCCTCCAGGGACCAGTTTCTGTGGGCGTGTGTTGGAGCAGGTTTGTCTTTAAATGTTAAAGATGCACTATCCTTTAAAAGAACTTTCAGTTCATCAGTTGCTGTACTGACTGGGAATTTGATCGATTTGGCAAATATTTGTTAAAACACCAAATTTGGGGGGGAAATAAAATTGAACACAGGGTGGGAAAGGATAGTGTGTCTTTAACTCCTCAAATTGTTTGGTCCTGTTTTTAAAAGTAAAGGGGCCTGAGTAGTTCAGATTTAAAGCTAAGTGTTAATTCTTAAGTGATTTGTTAGTTAAGGTATTTCTCCCACATACAAAATAACATAGTTAACTGATTAAACAAACTGGGTTCAAGGTAAAGATGGTTTGAATACAGCCATTTGCATCTCTTCATTTTTGGTTCATGGTCAAGGAAGTTTAAGCCAGATTTTCTTTAAATTTGTGCTGACATAGCTCTTTTTGTACAAAAAAACACTCAAATTGGGCCTTAGGCTATGTGGGTGGGTGTAGAGTATAATAACTTTCTAAAATTTCACTAAATTTTTTAGTAAGGCCATCTCAAGCATACCCAGGAACTTGGCCTGAAGTTAACCACATGCTTTGTATGGAAAGTTGGCTGAATTTCTTTCTTTTCAAATCTAGATACGACAGAAAGCAACACAGTGGATGACTTGGGGGTAAAGACCACATTCAGTCCATTGAAGAGTCCCTGGAACAAGCAACTGGCTATTGAAAAGGTTATTTTGTAACATTTTGTCTAACTTTTTAACTTGTTTTAAGCTGCCTCAGATGGCAAACTTCATTTTATGTGCCATTTTGTTGCTGTTATTCAAATTTCTTGTAATTTAGTGAAGTGAACGACTACAGATTTCATTATTGGCTTTGGATATTTGAGGTAAATTTTCATTTTTGTTTATATAGTGCTGATTTTTGTTTGAAATTAAACAAACTCCCTTAACCTGATTTGTGGCCTCCTGAGTTTTGAGGAAACATGCAGCCATTACATGCTGAATAGCCTAATGCTATCAAGAGAAGTTAACTCAACATTGCCTTCATTTCTTTAAAAAAAAATCTACAAAACCTTGGTGTAAATTTGTTTGTAAAATACTAACTACTTTCAGATACTAAGTAGTATCTGAACCCAAATTTGTATAAGACTTTTCAGGTGACAAAACTTAATTTTTGAAAGGATTCTTTTACCAAACACAATTCTAATCTCTTCTCTTATGTATTTTTGTGCACTAGGCGCAGTTGTGTAGCAGTTGAGTAATGCTGGTTAGCTGTTAAGGTGGCGTGTTGCAGTGCAGAGTGCTTGGCTGTTTCCTGTTTTCTCCTGATTGCTCCTGTGTAAAGATGCCTTGTCGTGCAGAAACAAATGGCTGTCCAGTTTATTAAAATGCCTGACAACTGCACTTCCAGTCACCCGGGCCTTGCATATAAATTACGGAGCATACAGTGAGCACATCTAGCTGATGATAAACACACCTTATTTTTTTTCCCCCCCAAAAAAAATGGTAAATCTGATCATCTTCATGTATGAACTTGGCATATGAAAAATGTAACATTAAGGAAAGCATTCCTTTGTAAGTACTGATAACATGGTGTATCTTTTGCTTATGGTATTCTGTATTATAACCACTGTTTCTGTAGTTTACAATTAAAACATTTTTCTTGATGTTAGCTTTTCTCTAAACTCAATGTCTTGGTCTTAATTTTTTTTTTAGTTTGAAAGACCTATGCAACTAACCTGTGAATGTCATTATTGACTGTACTAAAGTAAAATTATTTTTTTTATTTTTTTTTTCAACTGAGCCTTTTTCTCCCCATTGAGTTATAATTGGGTACTACTGCCAAATTGGCACATACCCAAGTTAATTACTAAAACCAAGGTACCAAAGTAGTCTTTATCAATAGCTCATGCATTGGCCATTTATAGTTTTCACCTGTTAAAAAGGTGAAAGTCACCAAGTACTTCCTCTTGGGACTAAAGATTTAAGTCTTATAATTCTTAGGTAAAATTCATTATGGTGGTTGCATGCTTTGGTTTACACTAAAGCTTTATTTTATCCGAGCCAAGTGAATAAATATAAAAATGGTTAGCAACTTAGGGTTTTTTCTTTTTCCTTTTTTTTCTTTTTTTTTTTTTAACACAATACTCTGCAAATTTTTATTCCTGGTTCCTACTGAGAAGGGTGGGCTTGTTAGTGGCTTTACTATGCAGCAAGCACACTAAACAAAATTGTGATGTTGTTCAAAAGAAGCATATAGGACTTAATTGCTGGAGACATAGGAACACTTCAGAGGACATTCTTTGCCAAAGAAATGATCATCATTTCAACAGTATGTCTTCCTGGAAGGGCAGATTCTGCTAGATGTTCTTTGTCGGCACCAAAAGACTCCAGAGGAATATGGATACATTGCAGCTCCCACTTGTAGAGCAAAGCTTCAAGTGAACATTCAGCACTAAAGAAAATAAAGATTTTTCTTAACAATGCAGTTGGCTCCCCCATTCAATCATTAATTTTTTCTTAATTATGCCAAGCCTACTTTTTAATTTGTTTATAAAGTTTAGGGGTGCTTTTCTAAGTTTATTACATTTAGAATATTGCCTAATTTGCACAGTAATAACCTAGATGCAAAGCTGCTGTGGTGTGCTAGTAGCTCTAATGAACAATTCTTTTACCCTTGTAAATTTAAAAACAGCCAGGATGCACAGGACAAGAATAAATTAGTTAATATGCACGATTTCTAGGTTACCTTCGAACTTGGTAAGTAGTCCACAACTGAACATGAGGGTTCCTTTGTATTAGGTAGTATACTGTAGTTAAAATGTCTTCAAAGTCTGTAGGAACAATTTAGTGAATAAAGGTTTGCTTTTTCTACTATAAAATATGGGTTTTTAAGTTTATTAAACACCTGAATACTTAAGATTTATTTTTAAAGGAAACTTAAAAGTAAATTCCTAAAGTCACTAAATTAAGCTTACCTTCAGGTTCAAAAAATACATCAGAGGCCAGAATGATATCCAAGGCAGGTAGAGTCAACAGTTCTGGGGAGATCTGACCCCAGGTGAGCCCAGTAATGTGTATGTTGGGTAGGTCATTCATCCAGCAGCTTTGCCGACAGTTTTCTAGACAATGTGGTAGCTCTGAGCTGTCAGATAATATTACTTCAGCACCACATTTTGCTGCTACTACGCCAGGGAGACTCACTCCTGCTCCAATCTGAAACAGCAAACTAAGTTATTAAATGTAAAAAATTAGGCATGTATACATACTGGACAACAGTGATGAAAAGCACTGAGGTTGTGATAAAAAGGTGAGTAAAAACTATTCATAGTAAAGTTAGTGCAATCTGATAACTGCCTTTTGAGGAAGTGTTTCCTAAATCTGGGAGTTCTTTTAAGTCCTTTTCCAGTTTAACAACTCAAGTGGGTAAACGTCAGCAAGTAATTTTGCAATCTATCTCGCTGGACAAGAGTAGACTTGCATGTCTATGGCCAGGATTTTGACGGGTTTGCAGGCTGTCTTATTGAGGGTCAAGCCCACAATGGATTTGTCTGAGGAAATTCAGAAGGTGCTATTTCTGGAGGAATTTAATAACAAAGTACTTCACTAGTGCCAAAATACTTGGGAAATTATCAAAGGCAAGGTCATTTGTAGTTAACAGGGAAGAACATCTATAACAATAATTGTTGGTCTCCTTTAAATTGCCTTCTGATGATTTCCCAAATTCATAGGACAACGTGAAGACTGGCCCAGTTTTTGACATTTTGTGATCCCATCTGGGGTTTTCTTGGCAAAGAACTGGACTGCTTTATAAAGCCTGAAAGGAGTATGGAATGGGCCTAGAAGAGTCCTCTTTCTTGCATGATGGAGTGGCAGTTAAAATTCGTTTTCAGTAGAAATGTCAGGATTAGGTTGCGTATGTTGATATTCATCTGTCAAAATCTTAAAGGAGACTCCTGTATTGTTAAAGAAATGAATTTAAAATTTTGTTTAGGAAATGAAACCAGTCTTAATAGAAAACTCCATTTTAAAAGAAAATAGAAGCCTGCTTTTCAACAAGTAGGTCAAATGGTAAGCTCCAGAGTTGCAAGTATATTCTGTCTGGGTCTGTGAACATCCAAAGAAAAATATGAAAGTGTTCTGCTTTCAAGGAGCTTATATTCTATTGAGAGCTATTACATGAAGTATAAAAACATTTTTAGGGATAGTGTTACCATCTGGAGGAATTAAGAAATTACTTATGTAGAAGCGCTTGAGCTTTGAAGGAAACTAGAGATTTTAAAACCTGATAACTTTTACCTCTAATACAGTTTTGCCAGTCAGATTACTTCTGTGATACCAAATGTATTGAGCCAAGACCACAGCACAAGGCCAGACATACATGCCATATTGGAAATGCAGAACCTGAAAAGGCAAAAGTATTGTCATTGGTTAGTCTCCAGGTGGTACAAAACTGTCTTAATAACTACTGCGTGTATGTAAAGACAAACCCAACTCTGTTCCACATGTCACTTGGGGAGGGGGAACTACCGAGTTTACAGGCAAGATGGAGGGAAATGGAAAGAATGGAGACTTAAAATAGTAAGTCTTCCTTCTGCCCATTTTTTTTACTTGGTGGCAATGTGAATATAGAGATCTGGGACTGGAGTCAGGAAGACCCAAGTTCAAATATGACCTTAGACTAGCCATGAGTCACCAGTAAAGTAATGTGCTGATAAAAATCCTTCTCCTAGTTTGTACTCGTTACGTGACTGGCCGGTTGGTTAAACATCAGCTTCATGTTTTCTTCCCCATGAAATTGGGTTAATAATGGCACCTTCCTGTCAAGGTTATGAAGATTAGAAGAAACAATGGTTGTAAAGCATTTTGTAAACCTCAAAAAAGCTACATAAATGCTACTAAGTGTCTGTTTTATCACTCAATATTAAGCAGCAGGTACTGGGCATACAAAATGAAACAGTCCATACCCCCAAAGAACTTAATTGGAGGAGGTTGAATGGGACTGAAAATACAGGCAGGATAATTTGGAGAAAGGATTTTTAACCTCATTCACTAGTTGTGTGACTTCTAGCAAACCTGGCCTCTTAAACCTGGCCTCAGTTTCCTTATTTGTAAAATGGGCTAGAGAAGGAAATATGAAACCAGTCCAGTACCTTTGCCAAGAAAACCCCAAATGGGATCAAAAATGTCGTACACAACTGAACCACAAAATCTGGAAAAGGGTTTTAAATAAGTGCGTTTCAGACATGGGACTTCTCAGCCAGTGCAAAGACATGGAGAGGGAAAATGGGCCGAGGAGGAAACCAAGGCTGAGGGAGGTTTAGTGAGCTGCCCTGGGTGCAACAGCTGGAATTCGGCAGGCCTGCGATTCAAACTGAGTCCCTCCACTCCACCTCCTGGGACACAGAAACGAACTTACTGCTAGGGACCTAAACTGCCTCACCAAAAAGCAGGGAGCCAGGCTCCTCCACCTGTGAATCAGCCTAATTCAGGAAAGCAGTTCAGCTGGACTCCAATTGTCCACCAGCCCAAATAAAGTAATGTCACAGCGGTGGGGAAAGTACTGCCCTTTATCTCGCCAGCCTACCCACCTGGGGAATGTGGACCTCCAGTACTGCCCTTTCCCCTCCAGGTCCTGACTCCTCAGAGAACCGGAACCGCTGGGCCCGAACCACAGGTTCTTCCAGGGATGTCGCCTCCTGATGAGTCATATCTGAGGCACCCAGAGTAGAGCTAACCCTCCATTAAACGTGCGCAGATAATCCTCAAACACTAGAAATGGGGTAGAGACCCGAACAACCCAGACAGGACCCTAAACGTAAAACTCGATAACACGTGGCTAAAGCACCCACGTGTCGGCTACTCCCCCACCCCTCAAAATGATCGGTCCCAAACCTGCTTGGGCCTCACCCCGCTTTGCAACAGAATGCGTTAAAAAGACAAAAAGAACAAGCGGTAGGGCGGAAAATGGATCAAAACCAGATCAAGACCCCAGTGAACAGGGTTAGGGATAGTCGGAAACATAAAGAAAGATGTCGAGCGGAAGTAGATTGCTGAAACCGGAAGCAAGAGTGAGGGGCGACGATGGCAGGCCAGTTTCAGGCCTTAGCCTGTTCGCTTTCAATTTGACCTTCCCAACATGGCGGTAGAACCAGCGGTCAGAGGGCGTGCCTGGAAGGCTCCAAAGCCAATGAACGGCTCCCTAGGACTTGTGGGTGGTGCCAGAGGGCCTCGTCTGGCCAATCCGAGCCTGGAGATAGGGGAGAGGCAAGTGAACTGAATTTTCTGGAAGGTACATTTAAAGGAGCCGGTGGAAAAGGGAACCTAGTAGGGCGCTATTGCTCCTTGCTCCTTTTCTCCGGATCCGGGGTAGGGGGCGGATCGCGGAACCTCCTGGAGCTTGTTGAGTGAGGCGAAGGCATAGCAGAGACAGGCGAGGGTTGGCCGGGTCCTCCTGCAGGATGAACCACAAGAGCAAGAAGCGAATTCGAGAGGCGAAGCGCAGCGCGCGGCCCGAGCTGAAGGACTCTCTAGACTGGACCCGGCACAACTATTTCGAGAGCTTCTCGCTGAACCCCGCCGCGGTGGCGGTGAGTGCGCCCCGGGGCCCCGCGGGGTGAGGGGGGGAGGCCGCAGCGGCCCGAGGCCCCAGCGCTGTGCTTGGGGCGGAGCCTTCCTGAGCGGGCGGGGAGGCAGCCTGGACTTCCCCGGGCCCGCGGCAGAGGAGCGCGGAGCAGGACCCGCCTGGGCCCGTGCCCCGAGAGCGGCCTGGAGGAGGACTAGCAGGCGGGGGAAGACGTCACCCTCCCGCCGGACAGTTTGGCCGGGAGGGGAGAGGATGACAAGGGGCCGCTGTACCCCACGTGGGAAGGAGCCCTGATGCGAGGGGCAGCCTCCGCGGGGTGGGGGGCGGGGGCAACAGGCCCCCCGGGTAGGTGGGCTTCCTCGCGGGGGCGGAGAAAGAGGAGAAATGTGACCGCCTACCCAAGCCCTGGAGAATCGGGCCCGGGGGGTACCCGCCCTTTGCCACTCTTTCCCTCTCACCCGCTTAACCGCAGTGTCTGTTGTAACGTTTTTCAGGATAACGTGGAAAGAGTGGATGCTTTGCAGCTCTCTGTAGAAGAATTTGTGGAGCGCTACGAAAGGCCTTACAAGCCCGTGGTCCTGCTGAAAGCCCAGGAGGGCTGGTCTGCCCAGGAAAAATGGACTCTGGAGCGTCTGAAGCGAAAATACCGGAACCAGAAGTTTAAGTGCGGGGAGGATAATGACGGCTACTCCGTGAAGATGAAGATGAAGTACTATATTGAATACATGGAGAGCACCCGCGATGATAGTCCCCTTTACATCTTCGATAGCAGCTATGGGGAGCACCCCAAGAGGAGAAAACTTTTGGAGGACTATAAGGTTCCCAAATTCTTCACGGATGACTTGTTCCAGTATGCAGGAGAAAAGCGCAGGCCTCCTTACAGGTAGACTACCCAGTTTTCAAAATACCCGTAGATATTACTGAGTGACTAAAAGTTTATTGCAGCCACAGTTTTTCATAGTTGCCAGGCGCTTCATTTGGCCATTTTCAATTAATTACCCAGAACAATTGACAAGCATCAGTATTGACCAGGCTTCAGTCAGCCTTTTATTTATCTTACCTCCACTCAAACAGGTAAAGTAACTGCTAAGTGTACTAGCAGCCACTCTGGAAAGAAAGACGATATTCAGCTTCCAGCAGCATCATTGGACTAAGTACTTAAAGTTGACTGTCTTAAGTGATAGCTTTAAATTCATTAAACGTACTTTCCTGTACGCAGCTCTGTCAGGAATGGATTTTTTGGTTTGGTTTATTTGTTCTGAGTGATAGGGAAAAGGGTAAGGAAAGTGCATAGGTGAGACAGGATTGTAGATTTAGAGGTAGAAAGGACTTTATATTGAGATTATTTAGTCCATCTTCCTCCTTTTTGCAGGTGAGGAAATTTGTACCCCAAAGGGTTAAGTTACTTGCCCTCATGGGCATTAACTTGCAGAGCCAGGATTTGAACCAGGAACTCTGAATTTGGTCTAGTATATGATTTATTATTTTCAATGCATATGTCCAGAGGACAAGTAGGGCCCCTTGAAGAGAGACACAGTATTTTAACTCCTCTTCCATAGTGCCTTGCTCCCAATTGGCACTTAAATATTATAATTGTGATCTCCATAGGAGCAAGGGGAAAGAGGGAGATTCTTTTAACACTCTTCTACACATTCCAGATATTTGACAAAATTTGAGTAACAGACTATGTTAAATATTACTTTGAACTGTCAGAGATTTGACAAGCTTCCTGATCTTAAAATGAATATTGTCTGTGTGTGTGTTGGATGATTACAATTTTTGCACCATATTTAGATTTTTTTTTTTCTTACTATAGGTGGTTTGTGATGGGGCCGCCACGATCTGGAACAGGAATTCACATTGATCCCTTGGGTACCAGCGCATGGAATGCCTTAGTACAAGGACACAAACGCTGGTGCCTATTTCCTACCAGTACTCCCAGGGAACTTATAAAGGTGACTCGTGATGAAGGTGGAAACCAACAAGATGAAGCTATTACCTGGTTCAATACCATTTACCCCCGGACACAACTTCCAACTTGGCCACCAGAGTTCAAACCCTTAGAAATCTTACAGAAACCAGGAGAGACTGTCTTTGTACCAGGTATGAATAGACTGGTAAAAAAATAAAATCACAGGAGATTCAGCACATCTAAAATTAAATTAAAGCAAAACTTAAGCACATGTCCCTATGCACCCATGATATGATCAAATGACAGTTGATTTAGTGCCCATTTTTTAAAATATGGGGCACTTAACTTGTGTCTCAGAATCAAATACCAGTTTAGCTAAGTTTAGAGAGGCTATCACTTAGAATAGAATGTGATCTCCTTGACTGAAAATAGGAGGAACAAGTTTTCTATTTGTATCCCAGTACTTTGTACATGCTAAGTACTTAATAAATGCTTTTTATTCATTATCAAACACAACCATTTTCAAAACATGCTATAACTTTTTATTTGTAGGAAGTACTTGTGTAGAGACTCTGATAATACTTAAGGTTACTACACAGAAACTTATGATAATTGAACTGATTTATTTGTTTTTCAAGGATTAATAAGTGCCTACTCTATAAACTAGGGACAAATGGAACTGAACTAGACACCAAGTATGCAAAGACAAAATGAGTTCTTTAGAAGCTTGTATTCTACAGGAGAGGATGCAGCATATAAACAAATATATATTTCATAATTTGAGGAGAGAGTAAGCACTGACAAGGAGTTTAGGAAAGACTTCTTATAATAGAAGGTAACACATAATCTAGCTTTAAGGGAAGCTTGGGATTCTAAAAAAGCAGAAAGTTGAGGAGGGAGTGCTGGGCATTGAGGCAGCCTCTGCAAAGATGCAGAGTCAGAAGATGCAGTGCAGAGAAATGACCAAGTTGTGCTGATTGAAAACAAGTATCTTTGTGTACTGATTTCATATGGGTTGGGGAGGACAGGCAGGGAAGGTGACAACAAGAGTATTTTAAAAGCTTTTTTCAAGTCACTTGTTAGGAAATTTCAACTCTTGAAATCTAAGGAGATTACTATAATGCCCTAAATGTGGTGCAAGGACCTAGTTAACTTACCCATCCAAAATTATTGAGGTTTCTGGGAAATCCCTTTCAGTAAGAAATACATTTTTCTCCAAAAGCAAAAGTTTTTTAAGTGACAAGATGAATTAATTTCTGTAGCTGTGCAGCAAATCAAAATTCAAGAGATTCTGACACAGAAGTGGCTTTGATGTTCTAGTTAATGTGACATCTCTGTTTAATGGATGGACAATGTTTTTTGCATTTCAGGAGGTTGGTGGCATGTTGTTCTCAACCTTGACACTACTATTGCCATCACCCAAAACTTTGCCAGCAGCACTAACTTCCCTGTTGTGTGGCACAAGACAGTAAGAGGAAGGCCGAAGTTATCAAGGAAGTGGTACAGGTGAGAAGCGTCAGATTTTTCTTTTTGCCATGAACACATCTCTACAGAAAACTAAACGGAAAAGGCCCAGATTTCTGCCCTCATTGCTGAAACAAAATACGTCTGCATTAAATAGGTCTGGGAACAGTTGGGACTGCGAGAAAAGTATTTGGGGTTGAAGAGTTTGGGTCCAAAATCAGTTACTTCTAAGTATGTCTGGCTAGAATTTTTTGTGCATGCTTTGGATCAGGAATGTATTTTGGTTTTTTGTTTTCATTTTATTTTGAAATTAGAACTGGGAAAATGAGCTTATTAGTTTTTGGTTTTTTGTTTTGTTTTGTTTTTTTATTTTTGTTTTTTTAACTACCAAGAAGCATTATTCCCATTTGAACTATTGCCTTCAATTCTTGTGGGGTGACTGCCCTGGAGACTTAGCTCCTCTATTTATCCACAGAACAGATACAGCACGGGCAGCGGCAGTGCAAGCCACCCCCGTGCCACTGTGTCCCAACCCTGACCTGGAGGGACCAGCACTCGGGGTAAGAGGGGGATTCTGGCTCACTCAGCCCTCAGCTTCCCTGCTGAGATGGCCAGCAAGGGTGGTGGCTTTTGTTCTTCCTTGGATTCTTGAGTACCTCAAAGGGCTGAGACCCATTGACTCTATTTATATAGGCCACTGCAAGGTGTGATATGGGCTATCCAGAAGCCCTCCAAAGAGAATGGGATTTTTGCCATCCATTAATGTGGATGTCAGACCAACTTTTCTGAAGATGGAAGGCTCTCTTTAGTCCAATCTCTGAGCTTTCTGCCCCTGTTTAGTACTTTATAATTTTCTAAATGATAACCCCCTCAATAAAAGGAAGGATACCAGTCTGCCACATATAACTCCTTTTTCTTATATGGCTAATTTTCCCCGGTCAAAATTGAGTTTAACCAAATCAATGTCAGGCCTTTAAATGCTGTGCTGTGGAAAGGTGACTTTCATTAAAATGACCAGGAAACCTAATTTCCCTGTGCTTCTTGTTTTCTTCTCTAATGCCAAAAAACTTCCTCACAAGTATAGTCCATTTAGCTCTTTTCCCTACAGTGCAATATAGTGGTGTATGTAGCTGGTTAAACAAGCAGTTTCAAAAAAGCATAAATTTTTCCTCCCCAACTTCTGCTTTGGTCTGTGACTTTACCACTATCAAAAAATTCCCTCTGAAGTAGAGCATATATTGGCATTCCTCGGTTCAAGGTGTCTAAGTCTCAACTCTAACCCTGCATCCTTGTTTGTCATCATTGCTTTTTGTTAAAACCACACAAACATGGTCTCTCATCTCTTAGGATTTTGAAGCAAGAACACCCTGAGCTGGCAGTCCTAGCTGATTCCGTTGATCTCCAAGAGTCCACAGGCATTGCTTCTGACAGTTCTAGTGACTCCTCCAGCTCTTCCAGCTCTAGCTCTTCTGACTCTGATTCTGAGGTAAGGCTTACCAGAAAATCTGCTGTGATGATAGCTTGGAACTATCTTGACACTTGGTATCTCTTTCCTTCTCTTAACATGGATGTTTTGGGGAAGTTTATAGAATTGGATCTTTGTCTAATTCCTCCAGAAGTCATTGTCCATTCCAGTAGGTTTCTGGAACAAAAGCCTTCCTCAAGATGATGAACTACAAGAGGGCAGAGACAGTATCTCCTTTTATATAATTAATATCTGATGGACTAGGCACTTGTGTTTTACGTAGAGATTTCTGCTACTTTGTATCACTGAGTAACATTTCTTTTTAAAGATAAACTAAAAACCTAAATTCCATGCTTGTTAGCTGTTTTGTTTTTGCTTCCTGTATTATGGGACTAAAATTATGAAGTTTTCTCCATGGTAATTGGTTGTATAAATGTCTTAAAGATCATATCTTCAATAAGTTCCTCTAAGCTCTGATCTTCTCATGATGTGAGGTTGAACTGAGTTTTCAAGAATCATGCCAGAAGAGCATGGAAGGTCGGGTTGGGGGAGGGGTTTCCCATGGCCTTGCCAAGCTTGAAAAATTTGGAATATAATGCTGGCACTAAGCTGTATCTTTCACTTAAAGACTAGCTTAGCTAAGTTTAAGGAGGCTTATCACAGGAAGGTTTCCTCCTAAGTTTTTTTTTTAATTTATTTTTAGTTTTCAACATTCACTTTCATAAGATTTTGAGTTCCACCTTTTCTCCCCATCTCTTCTTTCCCCCCCACCCTAAGAGAGCATGTAAATTATGTAAATTGATAGAGGCTCAATATGTACATTCATATTAAACCTATTTTCACCTTACTCATGTTGTCCAGAAGAATTAGAACCAATGGGAGGAACCACAAGAAAGAAGAAACAAAAAAGAGAGAAAATAATATGCTTCCGTCTGCATTCAGATTCCATAGTTCTTTTTCTGGATGTGGACAGCATTTATGAATCTTTTGGAGTTGTCTTATATCCTTGCATTGCTAAGAAGAGATAAGTGTATCAAAGTTAGTTACCATATAATATAGCTATATATATAATACAATATATACAGTGTTCTCCTGGTTCTGCTCATTTCTTTCAGCATCAGTTCATGTAGCTTTTGGTTTTTTGGTTGGATATGGGGATAGGGGTGGTGGAGGACTGGGCTGGGGTGGGGAAGGGCACAGTAATTTAGGAAGCCATAAATAGCCTACTGTTGAATAATGAGTTAAAATGTTCATCAATCAGAAATTGAAATAATATCTTTTAAAATATTGAAATGTACTTACAATAAAGGGAAATTTAAATGGAGGATAATTGTAAACCTTCTGGCAAACAGAACATCTAAAGAATTTTATTATAGAATAGCTTCAAAATGATTCTACTAGTAAAAAGTGCTGGATGGTTAGTCTCCTGAGGACAGAGGAGCTTATTGAAAAAAACTAGTGTGGACCGTATTGAATTTATTTTTCCCTCTTTTATTTAAGTGTGAATCTGGCTCTGAAGCTGATGGAACAGTGCACAGGAGGAAAAAGAGGAGAACCTGCAGTATGATGGGCAATGGCGACACCACCTCTCAGGATGACTGTGTGAGCAAAGAGCGCAGTTCCTCCAGGTGACCGAGTAGGATGGCTGTTGATTTTGAAGGACAAGCTCACACAGGGTGAGGGTAGGGAATCCCAATGGATCCTGCAGATGAGGTGAGGGACAAAGAATACCAGTCAACTGAGGACTGCCCTCAAATGTGAATCCGTTTGCTTGCCAGTTGATTTAAATGGCCTTCTCCACCAATTCAAATTAACATGGTTTGTTCTACAAAGGAAGCTAAGAACCGCTGTCTAAATGGTGCCAAGAAAAGCATTCACATTATTTAATAAAAATGGAATCCGTTTTATAACTTTCAAATGTTTCTTGCCTTTAGTCTATTAGAACCTTCCCCTGGTGCCCTTTTATCATGGTACTGGAGGAATGTTGACTTGAGATTTGTTTCCTTCCCTTTGCTGCTGGGATTTATAGGTCCTTGTTGCTTATGGAAAGCAACCAGGCAAATAAGGGATTGGGGAGTGGAAGTTTCTCACTTTGGCTGCTCTATTGCTGTCTTAACCCTCCCCTTGCCCTTTCCCCCCACCCCCATCTCAACCTTAAGCCTTGTCTGCAAGCAGCAATGTCAACTGCTTCTCATGAGAAAAGAAGCAGTTCACAGCCCTCAGACCTTTTCATTATATAGAGTCACAATTTGAAATAAAAGAATTGTTCATTTTTTCTTTGTACATCATGGAAAAACTAAAGTCCTTTTCCTCTTGTGCAACTCAGAATATGTTTGTCAAAAGTAATTAGGAGTTTTGGAGGGGTTGGGAAGCATGTTAGAGAGTTGATGTTTGTTTCTAGATGTCTATAGCCTTTGTCACTGAAATGCTTTTTGCCAGTGAGATCTGTGCCATCTTGTTTTACTTTTTCCCCTGACTTATAAAAACTGTAGAGGCCACACATTTATCTTCTATTTGTGAGACTGGAATTACTTGAGGAAGTTGGCTTTTTAAAAATTAGGTGAATATTTAGTGAGATAAGTTTCTTGAGTTAGCTCTGGCACTTATAAATATTATTTTGTCAATCAAAAATTAACTGCATAGTTGTCCCTTTTATAATCTTGTACCTCTTCTTTCCTGTTTTCTTTATGCTTTGAGCCGTGCTAAAGTTGTAATTTATTATTGAGCACTTTATTGTATTTATTGGTTTGTAATATGTTGCTCTCATCTCTCAATCCAGACCTTAAGGAATTTAAGCTTTCACTTAAGTACCTATGATACAGAATACCTAGTATTCTGTAATTAGCCATCTCCTTTAGCTTTTCTCAAACTTGTGTTATCATCATACTGATTTAGGCAGTTGTACTTTCCTTGACAGGATTAGGGAAACTTTTGGCTGCTGTGCTCAACTGTGAGCAGTATTGAGACTTGCCTAGAGGTGGCTGCCATGTTAGTAGCCACCCAATCTGGTTGTCACCTCCTCTGCTTCTACCTACTCCTTAATCTTCTTTTAATCTGGACAGCTCATTTCTGGTCCAAGTTTCTGTCTTCCATCAAATGCTGCTTAAAGGGTGAGAAAATCTAAGAAAAGATTAAGAAGCCTAAAATCTTCATGAGTTCTGAAGGCTAATATGGTATTGGATAAGAAGATTTAATACTTTTTTTCCATTACTTTAAGGAGGGTAAAAATGATTTGTTTAAAGACAAATAGTGTTGCTATTTTCTTCTTACTTGCACCTTTACATTTAATCAATTAACATTAAGGAAACTTCCTTGACTGTCAGTGAACGGAACTAGTCATTTAATTTTCATTTGAATTGACTTTATGATTATTGGATGAATAAATTCTGCTCAAGATAGGATTTTTGCTAACTTATTGAAGTTCAGATAGACAGCAGGTCAACAAAATTTTGCTCCATTCTGAACACCTTATCCCCTTTTGCCAAAAAATCCATAGGTATGTGGGCTAAATTCTGATTATTTTTCCATTTGATGCTTCAAATGTTTTGGAGTCCATTTTCATTCAGTTGCAATGCAACACCAACATATTACTTTGGGACTGACCATCAGGTTCCATCTTTCCCCTCTGCTGATTCATCTGTTTGCCTTAACCTGTTCCCTGTGTGTGATCTGCTTAAGCAGTGTAAGAAATGAGTAAGGGAGATGAATATGGGGCAATAAAAGGAGCCACTTGGCACAATAATAGCCACTCTACATCTTAGTGTAAGAATTTTAATTTTGAAATACTATCTGTTCACAAAAAATGTTTCCAGTGTCAGTGGAGTTTTTCTGTGTGTATTAACATTATCTGGTTTCATGAAAGAAACTTTCTGTAAGTTTTGAATAGTTTGAGTACTTTTCAGCACTTGGGAACTAGGGGTGTCCAAAAAAAGTTGTATTCATTTAAGAAATTCAAGTCATTTATTGTAAAATAGTAGATTGTAGCTGTCTTAATTACTTTACTATTGGGCCACTGGCTTTATTCTGAGGAGGATGATCTCTTCTGTATAAGATTGGTTCTGCTGTTAAAGTTGCTCTTTGCTAAGTAGTTGCTAGAGCAGGGGTGGATTCCAGTGGATACAGTTTCATGTTGGGAAATGAGGGAATTCATGTCACCCTGCAAACTACATGGTACCTGAAGCTGTGGTATGCAGCTGCAGTCCCTTCTAGTTACATGGAATATATTGCAATACCCAGGGATGAATGGACAACCTTTAACTGTGAATGTTTGTGGATGAAGTAAATCATTGGGCATTTAAACTGACTTTGTATTTGATATCTAATAATGCTCTTAAGTACCCTAAACAGTACCTTGTATCCACATTTCTAGTAGTTGTACTTGCCTTTTTAAATACCTTCCACTTAAGTTCCTACCAACTAAATTCACATCTACATTTATTTGAAAATAAAAGCTGATTATCAGTAAATAAAACACTTTGCTACCAATAGGGGTAACCACCTTCTTACTAGTTTGTTACACAACTTGAAATTTCTTTCATTAATTTTTCCTACTAAACCATTAGCATGGACTGCTTAGGTGTTATCTTGGAAAACAGAGACCAGGGAACCAGAGAAAATGGAACACAGACTTTGTAAATCTTGGGGAGGGGGAAGGTTGAGGGGAAGAAAGGGAAGGAAAAAGTCCTACTGGAAAGGACAGAACAGAGGATGCTGCAGTGAGCTCCCAGACAGTTTAAGAACATCACAGAGACATCAAGATAACTTCATGTTTTGGGTTCCCAAAGACCAGATTTACTACCTCTAGGCAAAGTTGTTGAATTTAAAAAATATTTATATTTGTTATCACTTTCCTCCTCTCCCACTATTGAACGATTTAAAAAAAAAAACTGAAAAAAATCTCCTAACAAATATACAGTCTAGCAAAACAAATCCTTGTATTTGACATGTCCAAAACTAAAAACGAACACTCATTCTCTATTTTTAAGTCTATTTAACCCTTTGGCAAGAGATTGCAACCTATTTCATCAGCAGCCAACACTTGTTTCGTGCATCAGTCAGTAGTAAGAAGGTTATGTATTTATCTTACCCTGAATGTAGATCAGTTATAAACAAGGTACTATTCAGATTTTAATCTACCCCTGGAGGTATTCAAGTTGTGGTAGTGTCTTTTGCTAAATGGCAAAAGTGCACAAGCTAGTATCTGGACCATTGTATATCACAAGGGACACCAGTCAAAATGGATAGATATATGCAAATCTGTCCACACTATTGGAAAAAGAAGAATGAGCCCTACTGAAAGTAAGATCACTTTTTATATTTAAAAGAATGCCAATATGGTATTGAGCTTATAAATTGGACAATGAGAACAATGTTACAATCGTTTAGCCTGAGGATCAGACAAAAAGTGACAGTTACATACTGTTGTCTACTAGCTGAAAAAAGCAAAAACTTTGTGACTAAGACATTTTTAAAAGCTAAAGGTATTGGGTTTTTTATTTGTTTCACTTTTGAAAGTCATGGCCTGATTTATTTTTTAAAGTTCCTTTTAAAAAATTATTTTCTTAAATATTTTCCAAATACATGTAAAATTTTTAAAATAATTTTGAAAAACTTTGAATTCCAAATTCCCTCTCCCCTGTCTCACTTCTTTCCTTGAAAAGGCAAACAATTTGATATTGATTATACATATTAAGTGGAGCATGTTAGTCCATATTAGGCATATTAAAGCTAAAGTTAATGTAAAAGCATTGCTTTTATATATAGTACTGAAAAACTATTTCTTCAAGTTTTCACATCACACTTCATATGTATTCATTGTATAGAAAGGAACACTGCAAGAACCTGGTTTCTCATTCCATGGCAGTTATCAATCAGCAGCAAGCAGCAGTGTGTGCCCTAGGGCCTTTGTGCTTATTTTGGTAGTGTCCAGAGACAGTGTTTGCTCATGCCATGGTCAAAGTTCATCTGTCAGAAGAAACTTCTCCACCACCTCTCACCTGTCCCTGCCACAACCGTCAGATCTCTAACAGGAATTAGCAGTCCCATAAGTTCTCCATAGCGACAGGATATTAAAGAGGAAGTATAATTGTCTTCTGTTCATCCTCCCACATCAATCAGAACTTTCTTGTCTTAGCTGGGTTAAATTTGTTTCATAATTTTAAATAAAGTATTAATTTGGGGCTTGGGTTTTTTCCTTTGCTTCCCTTCATTGTTCAGTTAGGTTTATATGATGTAATTGCTGTTTATTTGTCCTCCAAATATAAAATTAAAGTCTGAAGACGAGCATCATGAGTGCTCTACACTTCAAGATATAGACCTAAAATTGCAGTTTTGTATTAGGATGACCTTTAAACTAATACTCCTGTCCTAAAGCATTATATATCAGCCCCCAATAAGAGGAGGTGCATATCTCAACTTTGGAAGGAACTGTACCAATGGAGGAAATTTGTTTTGGATGTGAATTTATTTGGTTTTGGTCCTTGAGGACAAAATCTTGTAGTGTAGAGCACTCATGATGCTAGTCTTCAGACTTCAATTTTATATTTGGAGGACAAACAAGCAGCAATTACATTGTATAAACCTAAATGAATAATGAAGGGAAGCAAAGGAAAAAACCCAACTCCAAATTAGTCAAAAATTAGGTCTTAAGTAATAATAACAACAAAAAGATTTGTTCCGTGCCTTGAGCCTATGTTTTTCAACTCCTTTCCTACCTTATATTCCCCCCACCATCACCACATCCTGAAATCTTATCCAATTTAACTCAGACTCTAATTTGCCAGATAGCATCAGATGCAATTTGAGGTAAAAAAATGGAAATCTTATTTTTCTACACAGGATGACATTACTTTCATCATAATGTATTTATAGTCTAATTCAGGGGAGGATGTTCACTAAAGGAGGTGGATGTAAATGTTAATTTACTTCTGTGTAAGACCCAAGACCAGTCAATTTAATGTGATAGGCCATTGAGGAAGAAATGCCTTATATTTTACTTCCCTCATTCAGAAATTGTGAAAAGGAACCAGTGAAAGGATGAAATTATTTGTGTTGACTAAGAAATTGTGAATAAATAGGGCCAAATTCCAAAAACCATTGATCAGTTTTGTGAGAAAACTGGTATTACCCTGAACCATGTTGTAGAGCCCAACAAGGGGCAGCTAGGTGGTGCAGTGGATGAGTGCACCAGTGCAGGAGTCAGGAGGACTTGAGTTCAAATCTCACCTCAGACACTTGACACTCACTAGCTGTGTGACCTTGTGCAAGTCACTTAACCTAAATTGCCTCATCATGGGTCATCTCCAGTCATCTTGATGAATATGTGGTAACTGGATTCAGATGGCTCTGGAGGAGAAGTGAGGCTGGTGACCTGCACAGCACTACCTCACTCAAAACAAAGTCAAATGTAAGTCTTGTTATGTCATGAGGCCAGCATGGTGGAACACAACCCAATTAATTGCTATAGCCCTGCCAAAAATCAAGAAATTATATCTGTTCACACAGATGCTCTAATCCCATAGAGTAGAATTGCTTTATCAATATCTCAGTGAATATTGCAATGACAGTTTTGGTGAGGAATGACTTCTGTCCTTTGACTGCTTAGAAACTGTCTGATTTTAGCTTCCCTAACTAGGTTCTTATTCTTAGCTCTTATTGAGCTTTGACTAACATCTCCTTTACTAAAAAGTATTCTCAGAATAAAATTTTTAGCATGGTATAATAAAAAGCAGTGACTCTGTAGTTAGGGGTTCAATTCCCCTCTGATGCTATCTCTGTGACCTTGGACAATAATAATACTAATAATAGTATTTATGTAGCATTTGAAGGCTTGCATTATTGTAGGTGCTATTCCACTTTTGTAGGTAGGGAAAGGGACACAGGGTTCCCATGGCTAATCATTGCCTTGCAGGATTTGAAATGGGGACTTCCGGACTTCAAGTACATCACTATCCACAGCATCATCTAGGGACCTAAATCACTCAACCTCCTTGACCTCAGTTTCCCTATTTTATAAATATTTGTAAAATGGAGGGGGGGGGGGTAAGAGAAGGGCTGGATGGCCTCCTTTCCTGTTGTTGATCTGTGATCCTGTAGTTCAGATACTGGATCTGATCCTTCGGGTATCAACCTGAGTGTCCCTAGGCCTAGATCATACCCATATGGTCTCTATCAGTTGCTGGTGGGTGCCCACACCATAAAACTGCAGTGACACCTATCAATTCAAAACAATGGGAACAAAATTGCCCTGGGAAGCACACTGGACAGCTCAAAGTCGAGCATAGGCGAGCATAGGCCCCCAACCCAGAGGTTCACCCGACTCTTTGGGGGTGCGGAGGCCTAAACAGGTTGACGGAGGGGAAGGGGTTGGGGCTCAAGGAGAGTGGAGGACGGAACCGGACTGTGGGTGCAGGCAGAGCACGCCCGCGGGAGGACAGGCCCGCCACACTGCGGCCGGCCGGAATCCTGGCCCCGGAGTCCACGAGGGGCCGCAGTTCCCAACCCCGCCCAGCTCCCGAAGCCGGTCCCAGGGCTCCGCCTCGAGGAGGATCGGGATCCAGCCCCCCGCAAGCCCGGGCCCCCTGCCCCGCGGCCCCGGCCGGGGATGGAGGCTCTGGCGGAGCTGCTAGCCGCGCTGCCGTTGTGGGGGACCGCGTTGGCGCTGTTGCTCGCCTCGCTGTGGCTTTGGCGGAGCCAGGCCCGTGCGCTCCCCACCTCCGAGGTTCCTGCTCCCCCAAAGCAGGCCGGGCCCTCCGAGGGCGCCGGGGAGGTGCGGACGGCGCGGGACGAGCTAGAGGAGCCTCGGGCGGGGGCAGGAAAAGAGGAGGAGGAGGAGGAGGAGCTGCAGAGACAGGTACGGGTGCGGCCCCCGCTCCCTTCTTTCTTCCCCTGGGCCTGAACTCGCTGTTTTTTTTCCATCTTTTGTCAGCACCCTCTTCTCTCGCCCTCTCCTCGGGCTGCCCTTTTCTGGCTAGCAAGCTTGCGTCCAGAGCCCAGGCATGGCCTTGTGCGTTGTCCCTTCTCAGTCTTGGGGTTAGGGGATTTAATCAGGTTCTAGCCTTTTTCTCACCCTCCTTCCCCTCATTTCTTATTCTCCCCCTATCCCCCCTTCTACGAGGGGCCAAAGAAAGTGTCAGTCTATGCCTTTTATGCCCACCCCTCTGAGTACAACTAGGGCTGGCTCCTTTTGGAGGCAGAATTGAGCATACAGGCCATCCTTCCCCGCCTCTTCATCCCCATTACCACCCCCCCTCCACCCCACCCCCCCAGCAAATTTGCACCAGTAGTAACGATAGCGATTGAGATATTTCCTTTTAGGCTCAACCTTAAAGGAAACCCAGTGTCTGGAATGGACCAATCCTGAGTGTGGTGGAGTAATGTGGAAACTGAGATCCAGCCCAGTTAGTTCAGTCAACATCTGTACACGAAACAATGGTGTGTGGCATGTCTGCCACCCACTTCCCTGAGGTTGTTTCTTAGCTATTTGGGGAGGCTGTGTTTTTTCCCTGCATAAGTCAGTACTCAACTGTTGCCACTACTGGATGCTAGAAGACTTTGGCATTTCAACTTACATTACTTATCTTACACCTCCTACCTACAGTTTTACTTATAAAACTGTGTGAGGTATTTTCTCAGGCCTGAGATGAGAGTTTCTGATGGCCAGTACTGAAAAAGAATGGGGGGGTAGTGGCACAGGAGTGTTTGTTTTTTCCACAGTTTCAAATCTAGATTTAGGAAATAAGGAGCTAATTTGTAAAGCACATGGGATGTTAATGTAGAAGAAAGACTCTACATATGTGGCACTTATTTCACATTATTGTCTTAAAATTATAGATCATTTCTGAGACTGAGAGTAGGTGTCTGCCCAGTGTTTATTGTGTAAAGCAAGATGAGGACTACATAACAGAGCTGAGCGGCAAGCTTCCCCTATTCCTCTTCCAACATTTTGTTCAGAGATTGCTACTCTAATATTTAAAAAAAATTATTTTTATCTTATTTTCAATTTCAGATTCTCTCCTTCCCCTTGCCCCTTTTCCTACCCATTGAGAAGGCAAAAAATTTGTGTTAACATGATTGTGTATCTATAACCTATATACTTGTTTACTCTCTCAGAAAGGGGGGAAAGGGAGGAAGAGAGGGAATTTGGAACTCAAAATTAAATTAAATTAAAAATTACTTTAACATGTAATTGGAGAAAAATAAAATAATGTTATTAAATGAGAGAAAGCAGAAAATACCAAGCCCATTCAGATATGAAATTATACAAAACAAATTTCTACATTAGCCATGTTCTGGGAACAACAAAGCAAGAAAAAGAGAGAAAATTATGTTTCAATCGCACTCCGAGTTCATCAGTTCTCTATCAGCAGATAGCATTTTTCCTCATGAATCCCTTGAGCTATGGTAGTCAAGATGTCTGTTGATCAGAGTATTTTTTATTTCTGTGTAAATTGTTCTCCTTTTGCTCACTTCACTTTGCATCAATTCATGTGAGTCTTCCCAAGCTTTTCTGAAACCATCCTCTGCATCATTTCTTACAGCACAATGATGTTCTGTCACATTCACATGCCATAACTTGTTCAGCTAGTCCTCAGTTCATGGGCATTCTCTCAGTTTACAATTCTTTACCTCCACAGAAAGAGCTGCTATAAATATTTTTGCACATACCAGTCCTTTTCCTTTTTCTTTGATCTCTTTAGGGTATAGACCTAGTCATGGCAAAGGGGCCTTACTAGAGCCCTTCATTTAATAAAACAAAAGTCTTTATTAAACAAATTAAAAGTTTAATAACTTTTGGGAGCGTAGTTCCAAAATGCTTTCCAGAATGATTGATCTACTCCACAACAGTGCATTAGTGTACCTATTTTCCTCATATGCCCTCTAGCATCTTTCATTTTTCTCTTGTCATTTTAACCAATCTGATGGGTATGTGGTGGTATCTGACTAATACTTCCCTTTTCAGTATTTTGAGGAATGTATTTGATATCTGAGTAAATCCCACAGGGAGTAATAGCCATCTAAGAGTCTTGTTGATTATTAACTCCAGTAAATTATTAGATTCTGATACAGGTCTTTTGGTTTGAAATTTTTAACCTTTTGAACCCTTAAAGTCTGTACAGTAATGAACTATACAGCCATGGTTAAAAATGTATTGATCTAGAGTTTGTTTCCCATATCTTGCCCTCGCTCAATTCTCCTTCATGTATAAAGGAGAGATGCTAGGATGTTACAAATAGTTAATATGACATGTTGAGTCATTCTATAGAATGTCCGTTATGTCCATTGTCGCATCTGAACAACAGGAAGAAAAAATATATAATTCCTTTTCCTCCTGTTGTCTTAGATCCTATGTTTAGGATAAGAAAGTTGAGATATGAGAGACTTTTTTTTTTGATTGTCTGAAGGGCCAGCCCTGGTATGTGCCGGGACTCCTTGGATCAGGCAATTCAGTTAGCTTTATTATAGGCAACTATTTATTGGTCTCATTTTAGTCTGCCATTAAACTAAGGAAAGATCAGGTGTTTTAGGAAGTTAGTGCAAAAGAGATAGCCTCAGCATTTTAAAAAAATGCTTTCCTGCATAGGCCCAGTTATTTTTCATATGATAACTGTCAGAAAGTGCCCTCATGTGACAAGTTTTGTGCAAAGGTAATGCCTGAACTGACTCAGGATTTTTTCCTGTTTTCTATTTTTGAAGATGGGAGTAAAGAATAATTCTTTTATACTTATTGTTTTATGGGAGTGTGGCCTTATTCATTTTATTGAGTATATATGTCTCATGCAGATTTTGCTGAAAAATGTTCACTGCCTGTTCTATTTCTGAATACCTGGTATAGTTAAAAGATGGGGAGTTATTATACTATTTTGTTTTGCAGCAAATTAGGTACTCCTGACCTCTGCATTCTCTTTGAGATGGTAATTATTCTACTTGACATTTTGCAGAAGGGAATTGCCAAACAGTATTTGTCCATTATTACTCTCTGGAGAAGGAGTAGGAAATTAGCATTGATATAGGCAGGCACTGTGGTAAGCACTTTACAAATATTATCTCATTAGATTCTCACAATAACCCTCCAGGGTAAGTTCCCATTTTACAGTTCAAGAAACTGAGGCAAAAAGAGATTAAGTGACTTGTCCAAGGCCACACAGCTAATCTTCCTAACTCCAGGCCCATTGCTCTGTCCACTGTGGATCTGGATAAGAATTTAGAACCCTCTGATGTGGTATTGTTTAGTTGTTTTCAGTCATGGCAGACTCTTTGTGATCCCTTTTGGGGTTTTCTTGGCGAAGATACTGGAAAGTTTTGCCATTTCCTTCTCTAGCTCATTTTACAGATGAGGAAACTGAGGCAAACAAAGTACTAGCTCAAGGTCACATGACAAATAAGTGTCTGAAGTGGGATTTGAACCCTGACTCCAGGACCACTACTCTATCCACTGGGCCTCTACAATATCCCCTGATTCATAATTTTATCCCACTGAGTCATAATAGTACAAAAGGAAAAGAAAGATCCTGAACTCTTGGGGCAAATGATCTCAATTGTGTACCTACACATATTCAAAGGTACATGAATAAACATCATATCAGAATAAATTTAAAACATCATAGCAAAAATGGAAAGAAGCACCTGAGATCTTAAAAGATCTATCAAATTGTGAAGATTTTATGCACCAGGCACAGATAGAAGTTGCTATTTGACAAACAGATTTAACTTTTGATGCCAGCAAGTTGGATCCTGAAATACTGACCATAAGGCTGATTTGAGACTGGCAATGAGCAAGGCTTACATCTTTGCAAAACACTTGGACTCATTCAAAGATAGGTCATGTTCCCCATCTGTCTGCTAATCCTGCCCAAGATTTAAAACAATAATAACCTTAAACAGCCTATATTATAGGCTTCTTGGAATCAGAAAGAAATGATAGTAAGAAATGAGTTCTAGGATTTTTGGAAACTACCAGGACTGTGTCCTCAGCCTCCTCTTTTGCTGGGTGAATTGTCTAAGGCAGTGTGGTGTAGTGTCGATACATCCTTGAAAAGAAAAAGACCTGTGTTCAGTTATTGCCTCTGACACATAATGTTTGAGTCACTCAAGTCATTTAACCTTTCAGTGGAGACAACATATAATCAACTATGTACAAACAAGATCTATACATGATAAATCTGTGATAAACACAGAGGGAAGACAGTAAGGGTGATCAAGAAAGGCTTGTGAGATTTTAACTGAAACTGGAAGGAAGCCAGGAGATAGATGAGGAGGGAGAGAATTCCAGGCAGTAGGGGGTAACCAGTAAAAATGCCTGGAGTTAGAAGTGTTTTGCTTGAGGAACAGTAGAGAGGTCAGTGTCACTGGATCCCAAAGTATGTGGAAGGGAGTAAATGTAAGAAGACTGGCTAGTTTATGAAGGCTTTAAAAGCTAAACCTTAGGGGCAGCTAGGTGGCAAAGTGGATGGAGCACCGACAATGGACCAGAGTTCAAATCTGGCCTCAGATGCTTACTAGCTGTGTGACCCTGGGCCACTTAACCTTGATTGCCTCAATAAATAAATAAATAAATAAATAAATAAATAAAACAACCAAAAAACTAAACAGAAGATTTTATATTTGATCCTGGAAGTAATAGGGCGACACTGGAGTTTACTGGAGGGTGATATGATCAGACCTCTTTAGGAATTTGAACTTGACAGCATAGTGGAGGATATTCTGGAGTAAAGAGAGAATTGAGGTGGAAAGTCCAACCAGAAGGCTTTTGCAGTACTCCAGGCAGTGTTACAAATGGAACGTTATAATCTAAAAGAAGAAACGCATTGTTCCATTAGGTCTGAGTCCTAAAAGTAAAAATAAACAAAATTTTCTAAGTTTCTTTGAATTTTGGATAAAGATCTGATAACTTGGGGAGGAGGAAGATAGTCAATTCGTGCACTGAAATTTCACATCACTTCCAGGGTATAATTATCTACTTAGAACTGGTTTTAAATCTTCTTGGTACCGCAGATTTGCTAACATCCTCCCATAACGTAGTTTATGAATTTGTCAGAATTAACATTTATTTTCCAGACTAAAATAAAAGTATAGGCAATAGATTAGTATAATTTACAGCCAAAAGAGATTTCACTTCACACAGCAAATTTCAATGCTTACAGTTAAAGCAAGGACAAGTATCATTAATACTAACAAATACTGGAATTGTTTGCGTTTGTAGCCTATACAAAATAACTGGCCCTGTGATTTCATTGGTCACTCCTTAGTAAAAAATCTCCTTCTATAAATGAAGGTTGATACCTTCTCTTCAGGGCACTGAATTAAGTGCCTTGCCCAAGGTCACACAGTCTGGATGTCAGAGAAGGGTCTCAACCTCTGGATTTCCTAAACTTAAAGACTGACTTCCTACCTATTATGCCTCACCACCATGCATATTACATAATACTCAATAAATTCATCTTTTCTATCATTATGTTTATATCATCTTTCAGCTCACTTTTCCTTCTCTATGTAAATTTCCAACTCTAATCTCTTGCATATACCATACCACACCCTCTTCTATTATGCACTCCAAATCAAGAATCAATAGTACAAATGAAAATATAACAATAAAAAATTTTTAAATGACATTGTGAAATTTTAGTTTGAAAATTGTGGAGAAAGTTACTATTTTAAACAGCATGAGGATTACATGAAAATATATCACAAATTTATCATAATTTGCATTTCAGATCATAATGCAAACAGCTTTCTGGCAGGGATCACATCTAGTTCCTGGCACAGGCTCTGGATATATTGATCCAAAAGCTTCCCAAGTATCTGCTGTATATTTACAACATTGTTTTAATTCAGAAAAAGAAATATCAAATGAGCTACTATAGAATTATCATCCTCTCATTTGGGGGGATAATGGAGAAGAAAAAACCTCTGATATCTTTAGCTTCTGTATACAGAGGGAAGCCATGACAAACTCACCTGCAGATATATAAATGTCATATACACCCATCGACATATATATTTATATAAATAAAGTTCTTTTAGTCCTTTGGAACTTTAAAATACAAAAATATAAAAAATTTTAAAATCATTATTTAGAGGACCAGAAATAGAGGATACAGAAATTTTTATCTATACATGTAGATAGGATATTTTTTGTTTCAATTATTTTTGGGCTTCAAATAATAAAACATTTTCTCTTTTCACTGAAACTTCTCAGAATTAAAAACTAAAATGTTTAATTTTTTCAGTGTTTTTGTATTTTATCAGAATTAAATCAACTCAATATATTAGAATATACATATCTTAGACAATTTGTCAGAGGAAACATTATGTATTTTTTGAGAGGAATGAATTTTTAATGACAAAATGTGATCCTATGCAACTTACAAAGAGTCTCTGTATAGTAACTTTTCCATTCCAACTGTTTATACATCTATCCTGGGGGCACACAGATTTAGACTGATTATTATTATTTAACCTTTGTGTTCAAATTGGAAATTATAGCCTAAAGCACTTTAAAATCATAGAATTCAAAGTCTTTGTCCAGGGCACATGTGCAATTTTCATTCTTGTCTGGTACAAATATACAAACCACGAAGTACAAATTTCCTGAAATAAAATATACATAGGTCACATGGAACTTTCATTTCAAAGATAATTGTACAAGTAATTATTATTAATATGACTGACTGTCAATATTTTGTTTTAAGGTCTTTAATTTTGTTGGGAGATTTTTTCCTTTTCTTTTTTCTTTTTTTGACTTCTAAGGTTAGACTCCTTATCTTTGGAGATTTCCTCATGCCAATGATCATCCTGGACTTTAGAACCACTACTCAAGTACTTTAAAGTATAAGTACTTTAGCACTGGTACTCAACTATACTTTTCCAGAAAAGAGTAATTTTCTCTAAGTCAAAGGTACTTTGCGTTTTCTGGTTACTGTTTAGAAAGATAATGATGCATGAGAGAACTCCATGCAGTCATGAATCTCTGCATATCCTGTGATCCATAGGTACCAGTTGAACATAAATCATATTAGAATACCTTTTCCTCAAAACTATGGTAGCCATTTTACTTCTCAGTTCTTATCATCTTGCATGCAAAAAATCAAAGGATAGCTGGTTAGGAAGCCACCTCTGTTGCCTAGGTTGCGTACAAAAGAAGGTCACACAGTTCATCGCTGGGAAAAGAGAGAGAAACAGCTTCTCTTTACTTTTAACTCAGAAACACTTAGCCCTAGACTAGGGATCCATTTCTCTTAAAATTAACACTAAATAGGGAAAAGGAAATATTCCCTAACTTTCATATACCAAGGTTCTAGTAACAATGCTCCCTGTTCTCTAACACACTGTTCACACCTGTATGACTAGGTCAAGTCATTAAACTTCTGCTTCAATTTTCTCATCTGTAAAATGGGGTTAATAATAATACCTATCCGACAGGATTGTTATAAGAATCAAATAAAATAATAGTATTTGTAAAGTTCCAAATCTTAAAGTGCTATATAAAAGCTAACTTTTTTTATCATCGTCAAGATACATACTTTCAATTCTCACAGGGAAAACACAGTTTACACTGGGGTGAAAAACTCCTGGATATTACCTAATTCACAACTCAATTCATGCTAGGTGGCATAGTAGGTAAGAGAGTAAGACCTGAGTTCAAATCTTACCTCAGATACTTTGTTGGCTATGTGACCCTGGGCAAGTCATTTAACTTCTATCTGCCTCAATTTCCTCATCTACAAAATGGATATAATAATAGCACCTACCTCACGGGTTTTATTATTATTTCACTTATCATTATTTCATTTGATAAAATGAGATACCATATTTATAGTGCATTGCAAACCCTGAAGCACAATATTATTGCTAGCTTATATGCTATTAGTATTAGTGATAGATTAGGAAATTGGAGAAGAAAAACACCTCTTACTGGGTTAGGAAAAATAAATTCAAATGAGGGAATATTCACTGACTCTGCCAGAAAAAGATCAGACTACTCTCAGTGTTCTATTATGCTGGAAAACTTAACTGACTTCTAGTGCTAATCTCAATATTCTATTATAGTAATACATTCTCTTAACTTATATAAATATTGATCCCAACACATCCAAGATATACAAATTTGATCTCCTACAGACCTGAGCAACTTCTGGTAAAAAGAAACCAAAAACAGTTACCAAAACAACATTTTAAAATATCAAGTACGACCTATACTTTCATACAAAATAAGGAGGCAAAAAACTGGTTGTTATTTTTATATTCAGGGCATTATTCTCAAATATAGTTATATTCTTAACTTGTTCCTTTTTTTTCTTTTGTTGTATGAAATAGAATCAAAAAAGAAAAATGGACTTCATTGACACAAGAAGTCTGGATTTGAGAACCCTTCCAGAGAGTTCTAGGAATTACTTAACTTTATAGGGTTTGCATTAAAGTTATGATTGAAGAAGAATGTTTATCAGACATTAAAAAAAACAAGTCAGAAATAAACTTAGGATGTTATACCATACCATCAGACTCATACAACTTCAAATACTTCTCGGATAAGATAAAGTTATTGCAGATCACAAACAACCAATACACAAACAATAGTAGTTTTATGAAACTACTTTTAAGTCATAGACTTAATTTTGTCTAGTCATGTAATAAAATGTTAATATCTTCTGATATCTTAGAGTGTATATGAGCATTTGCACATTAACTTTGAAAAGTAAAGGCCTGGTAAATTGTAGCTAAGCTTTTTGCGTTACTTAATTTCAGTAGTCTATAAATCTCAGATGCCAGTGTTTTGCTTTCACTTTCTCAACCTCAGCATCTTCATTCTTCTACTAGGAGTGCAAAGGTGTAGCTTAAGTAATACCAATATAAGTAGCCACACCCCAAGTAAGTTGCTATATACTTACAAAGAAAGGTTGTAATGGCAAGCAAAGTAGAATCTTTTGCTGTTTTTGTTTTAGTATAATCAAGTGCCTCTGATTGAATCTTGCCTTTATCAACCAAGAGTTTTTACTAGGAGTAAAGTAAGGAAACAAGAGTTTCTTTAATTAGAAACACTATATGTATTTGTATTGTTAATTATTTTAATGTGATTAAAAAAAGATTTTCCTCACCTATTAATGGGCCTGCCCATAAGGGGGAGTTTGATTAGGGAAGATTTGTAGGAAGGCCCACACCTTTTGTTATAACCAATGAGGCACTGGTTCTTAAGGGTTGTGATGTCTTCTCTGGCTCTAAAAAATGTATAAATACTCTGAGGGTGAGGTTTCACTTTGGAGCTTACTGACTGGAAGTGTTTTGTTTGACCAGATGAGATTCTGGGAAGCCACTAAGGAGCCCCCGGGCTTTGAAAACTCCGATGTTGGTGCTTTCCTCTCTGGTAACTATTGTCAGACAGTTGGACCTGTCTGTTGATTTGTGATATATGTATTGCTTATGGTCAGACAGTTGGAAGCATATCTGTTGATTTTGCTTTCTCTATATTTTCTCTGAAGTTCAGGGTACTAACTTTTTCCCCTGAACTAAGTGAATGATATATGTGCTTGATTGTTGACCCCTCAAAAGTTGCCTGTCCTTTGAGAAATGCAGATCTAAGAACCTGTGATAACAGGTCCTCCTGTATATGTTGGGGTATTTGCTACAAAGGTACAGCTAGAACCCTGGTTTTCTGGAAACTACTTTTCACCAACAAAATATAGCTATAATGACTCTGTCCCTTTGTCTTCAAATTATTTTAGAATTGTAAGCAACAGACTAGTCTGGCTATAAGATGTTTTGACTTCAAAGTTGAGACTCAGATGTTGTTTTTAGTCCTAGAAGACCTATACTGATCACCATTGTAATAAGAATAAACACAAAAAGTAATATTATCCATCAATTAACAAATATTTAGCAAGGTTTTTTTGTAAGCCTGTTATGTGCTAGACACTGTGCTAGGCACTGAGGATAGAAAAATGGGGGGGGGGAAGAAAGAAACAATGTCTTCTTTTAAGGAGCCTACATGACTGATCATTGGGGATCGGAGTGTAGAAATGTATAAATGTATAAGAATAGACAGAATAAATGCAGGGACGAGAGAGCAAAATCCAGAAAGGTTCTATGTAGAACCCAGGTTCCTAACCTGTTCTAAGTCATGGATGCCTTTTGCACTTTGCTAAAGCCTATGGACCCCTTCACAGAATACAGTTTTCAAATGCATAAATCCAAATACATAGATAGCATTATAAAATAAATTTACTTGGATGGAAATAGTTATCAGAATATTTTAAAAAAGCAAGATCACACAGTGTGAATTTAAGAACCCCTGTGTAAACTGTAGAAGGTGGTGTTTGAGCAAGATAGCAAGGGATTCTTCAAAGTAGAGGTGAGAGGAGGCTCCATTGCAGACATGAAGGATGACTGGTGTATCAGCACATTGACAAGTGGATAGAGTATTGTGTTTGAGGAAGAGAGAAGGAAGAGAGAGAAGAGAGAAGTAACTGTAACAAAGTTACTTTGTAACTTTGGCTACATCATATAATGTGAGAAGAAAAGTAATGTATCATAGTCTGAAAATATAGGTTAGAGTCAGATTGTGAAGGACATTAAAAGCCAGAGAGGTATATATTTTATCCTAGAGGCACTAACCACTGTAGTTCAATAGCAGAATGACAGGCCAAATCTGTACTTTTGGAAAATCATTTTTACAAGCTTGTTGATGATGAACTGGAGATGGGAGAAACTTGAGACAGGGAGAAAAATTAGAAAGTCATTGTAAATAGTCCAGGTAAGGGCATGAGGGGGTAGCCAAGTGAGTGAAGAAAGATAAGAGTTAACGGCAAGATCTGGAGAGAGAAAATGAGGAGTTGAGATAATACCAGTGGAAGAATTGTGGTATCCTCAAAAGAAATAAGAAAGTTTTTGGTAGAGGGCTAGATTTTCTGTTTTTGGCAGTTGAATTTGAGATGGCAGTTGGTGATGTGGGGCTGGAACTCAGGAGAGAGGCTAAGAACTAGATTTATGTAGATCTATGAGTTATCTGTATACATATGAAAATTAGGCCCATAGGAACTGATGAGATCACTAAGAGAGAGCATGTAACCAAGAGAGAATGTGACCCAGGACGGAACCTTGTGCTACACTTATAGTTAAAGGGCATGATAGGAGCAATCCATCTGCGAAGGAGACTGAGGAAAAGTCAGGTATAGGTTGATATAATTTATCATTCAACTCAGCAAACATTTTTACATGCAAAGTACTGTGCTAGTAATTCCAGGATCAAATAAGATACCAATTCTTTCTTTCAGCAGTTCACAATCTCTTATCAGACTAACAAAAGATGACTACCTAGTAAATTATTATAATGTGCTAATTAGCTAATGCATATTGCTTAATTTTATCCTCAAGAGCAGCCCCAGGTAGTAGGGAGTACAGATGGGACTGGTCTGTTTTAAGAATAAAGACACATAGGCAATGACAGTTCATCCTTAAAATCAATAATAGATCTGGAATGCTTTGATTTGAAGCAGCAGAATTCTTGGTAATAATGCTGAAATACTGATTTCCTAATTTTCCTAGTCTTTACTTTTAGACCTCAGTAGCCTTAGACTGAGAGTAGTAGCCTGGAACCTGTCCTGAGTGCCAACCATCAGGGAATCAGGTTTGGTTTGATTGGCTGTTCAAGAATTTTACAAATGAGAATGGAACTTAAAGTAATCTACCTTCAGGTGAAGTCTATGAAAAATAGTTAAGTTGCAAGAATTGGCAACATTCACAAGGACCTAGTATTGGAAGTATTAAGCAAATGGCTGAGTTATGAGGAGTGGTTTGTTGAAAATATGGATTTATAATGGTAATTCAGAACCACATCATTGCCACCAGAAATTAAAAATGGTTATCCTTAACAAGTTTAGATTTAATAATCAATGTTGGTTGTACAAGGAAATAGTAGAAAGTGAAACACATCAAAAGCTCACTGTCTTGCATGGACTGACAGCAAACAGTTCTCATTCTACAAATGCAGAACTGAATAGATCTTGGAGAACTCAACTGATAAATTTCTACCCCATTTTCACAGATTGAATCACCCAAAGACAGCATTTATCATAAAAATTTAAGCTCACCATTTAAAAAAAAAAAAAAGCTGTGCCAGTGTCAAATATTTATAATCTCCAAGCTACTGGGAACAAAAAGTTTTCACAATATAGCAAAGTAGATATAAATCATGTGGGAACAAAATGAGGTGCGTGTCATTCCCCGATATCCTGTGTTACTAAGGATGCTTTTAGCAACCTTACAGAGATCACATTCTAATACTTTCATTCAACTACAGAAAGCAGTTATTTTATCCACCTCTGCAATAGAATATTAAATATAAAAGAATAATTGCAGAGTTATTTGTCCAAAGATAATTTCTATCTGAACTCCATTGAAAAGGTGAGAATTTGTTTAATAATAATGGCAATAGTAATAACAATACTAACTTAATAATAGCAATGAATGTAATGATAACAATCAGAATAATAACTAACATTTGTCAATAAGTATTTATTAAGCACCTACTATGTGTCAGGTTCTGTGTTAAACACTGAGTATACAGATAAGAAAAAGACGATCCCTGCCCTTAAGCAGTTTACCATCTAGGGGACGGAGTAGGGAAGCTGAACAAAAGGAAGCTGAAAAGGGGTAGCTTTGCAGGGGCATAAGGTTCCTGGAAACCAAGCAGAGTTGCTGATGAAAAATGAAATTACCTACAAATCTCTGAACCCTCCATAAAGGAAGGCTTTGGGAGGAGTTTATTGCTGCAGTTTCCGTCCCTCCAGTCAGAGGGAAAAGGCAACTGAGGGGGCTGAGATGTTTAGCTGAGTCAGTCTGGGGAAGTCTTGATTTGTAAACTGCTTTAAAATTTTCAGATTGTTTTACATACTTACGCCATTTGATCCTCACAACAAATCCATGAAGTTATTCAGTCTAGGTATTGCTATAACCATTTTACAGAAGAGGAAACTGAGGTTCAGAGAGGTAAAACAATTTATTTGCCTGTGATAGCTCAGTCAGCATAGGTAAGAGGCAGGTTTTGAAATTAGCTTTTCCTGACTCCAAGTCTAGCATACTATCCATGATTATACCCTTAGTTACTGAAACACAAGTTTCTCTGCTCTGAATTCTTCTCCTTGCCTTTCAGGATGAAGAGCCAAACTCTGACAGTAAGAAGATCCCACTCCTAGCTGAACTAGAAGAAGATGGTGAGTAGTAGAAAGTGGGAATGACTTCCTATAATAACAGAGCCAAAAGGAAACTAAGTGATTATCTTGGTCAGTCTCCTTTGACTGAAATTGAGAAATCAAGAGGTTGATTACATGACTTGCCCAAGGTCACAAACAGAAAAAAAAAGCATCAGGGTTGAGATTTGAATCCAGATCCCCTGTTTCCAAGGGTAGCTAGGTGATGAAGTGGATAGAATGCCAGGCCTTGACTCAGGAGGACTCATCTTTGTCAGTTTAAATGTAGCCTCAGACACTTAATAGCTGTGTGACCCTGGAGAAGTCACTTAACTCAGTTTGCCTCAGTTTTCTCATTTGTACAATGAGCTGGAGGAGGAAATGGCAAACCACTCCAGTATCCTTGCCAAGAAAACCCCAAATGGGGTTATGAAGAGTCAGAAACAACTGAACAATAACCATCACTGATTCCAAACCCAATTGTCTTTGCACTTCACAAAGCAGTTACCTTCCATTTTAACCTAAAAAAAAGCTACGAAGTCGTACAGCTCTGCTCTTCTACTCCTTGCCTTGGGAAGCTCAATGGAATAGAAACAGTCCACAAAGATTTATTAAGCACCTACTGTTTGCCAGGCACTTGGCCAGGTGCTGCTAATACAAAGATGATTAATGAAACAGCTCTTCCTCCCAAGGGGCATACATTCTTTAGGGGCTGCAAAATTCAGCAGAGGAGAGTTTGTATAGTTTATATAGAAGGTATGGCAGCTGCTGACATTCAAGGTGTTACTGCTTTACGTGGGGAGGACTGGGGCAATGCAGATTGGATGGGAATTATAGAGGAGGGCCAAGAAATACAGTTCTACCATAAGTTTCAGAACACTGAGACAAAGCATTTGCTTAACCAGCATGCTATATGTGATAATTCACCGCATCTTCCTGCTTTTCCTTGTCATGCAACATCATCCACCTCCCCTGTAGTTTTTACCTCTATTTTTACCAATCTGTAATATGCTTGCCCCAGAATGAAGTCTCTATAGAAAGTTAAAGATCAGCTCTCCTAATTCCACTTTCCTTAATCAGTCCCTGTAGCAGTTGATACGATTTTCCTTCAGTGGTCATTACCCTACTCAACAAATTTCAAAGGGGTCAAATATATAAACTCTTCTGTTTGAGTTTTAAAGCCCTTCACAACCTGGCCCCAGCTTATCTTTCTAGCCTTATTACACATTACTCTCTCTTTCAGGGATACAACAGTCCATCCAAACTGGCCGTATTATGGTTTCATCTTCCATCCCCATACTTTTGCGCTAGCTGTCTGAATCCTCACCCTTCATAATTAGCCTTCTACATGAAGCCTTTCCTGATCCCCTCAGCTCATAGAGCAGGCCTGCACACCATATGGCCTAGCTGGGCCACTCGAGGCCCACCAATGGATTTCTGGTGGCCTCCAAAAAATGTAGGATTGCCACAGTGCACTCTCTCCTGTTTATCACATGACCTGTGGCAACCAACCATCATCATTCTGTCTCTAGTCTAACCTATCTGTGGCTCGAAGTTTAGTCTATTTTAATTTTGGCTCCTGCCTACTGCCAAGTTGTGCAGGTCTTGTCATAGAACTTAAATCCACTTCGCACACAAGCCAAACCATTGCCTTTAGGATGTCATTGGTCCTCTTCCAGATGGAAGGACAAACCACAGTGCCTTACCCCCAAATTATCTTGTACTTATTTTCTTTATACCTATGTGCGTATATCTTGTATCTCCTTCCATCTCTCTCCCTCACTGTAGTCCCTTCAAAACAGGAACTTTCACTCTTGTATTTCTTTTTATTTCCCTGTGCCTGGCATATATCAGGTGTTTTGTGCTTGCTTGCTGACTGATTTCCTCTTATTTTATAAATTAAAGATTTCTTCTCTATGAAAGTTTCTTGGACAGTCTTTTTAAAACTATTTCTCATGGTTGTTTTAGAAATTAAAACCCCAGGGGAGGAAATTCTTCATTTCTGAGTAGTTTATCCATCCTTTTTTTAGCCTGTGGGTCTTAACTCTTAGGAGAAGAGTCAAGGGAGAGGCAGAGGAAAACCAAAAAACTTAGACCTAACGTCAGTGAAAAGAAATCTGGCTGCATTGAGTTGTTGATAGGAGCTATGAATTCAAGCCTCTTTCCTTAATTCAAAGCCATAGAAGTAATGTTGCTGTAACTTTAAATTTGCAACTGGCAGCAGCAATGGAAACAGAATGTTTCAGGAATGCAATAACCTAGGCATCTGTGTTCAGTGAAGAGCTGGGATAACACAATCCTTCAGTCCTGGGGGTCTAAGGCAAGGCTGTCACTATCTATAAATACAAACCACTGAAGAAGGCCTAGGAGTTATGCAGGTTGAGTGGTTACAAGAGGAAGTAAGGAAGGGACTTAGGCACTCCCACTGGAGAATGCCTGCTTTCACAGTTGTTCGTTTTCTCTGCTGGGCCTATGAACCAAAGGAATGAACATTCAGAGGCTGTGGTCTCCAGAATCTGTTACTACTCTATAAACAAAGGCTGCTGGAAGGGAAACTGTCAGGATACTGTTCAGTGACTTGAGGGATTGAAAAAGAAAATAAATGTTTGATAGGGATCACCATAGGGATGATTGGGGAAAATCTCCGCAGGTCATTCAGTCCCTTCAGACTGGTTGGAATACACACACATACACACAATGTATATATGTATATATATGCATACATCTATAGACACATACATACATATGCACACACGTGTGTGTGTATATATATATATGTGTGTGTGTGTATATATATATGTATATATATATATATATATATATATATATAGAGAGAGAGAGAGAGAGAGAGAGAGAGAGAGAAAGAGAGAGAGAGAGAGAGAACTGGTTCTTTAGTGTCAATTGTTAATTTTTCACTGTGGCTATTTACATCTCAGAAATCAGCAGACTACAAATTAGGGCTCAGTTTTGTCTAGACTTAAGAATATGTTGATAATGCAAATTAAACTTAAAAATGTGTTGTGATCATTTTTTTTCTGGAGAGCTAGTTGTTGAACATTTATAAGTACACCACAATACAGCACAAATTATTGTCAAACACATCTCCTAAAGGATGCTTTGTTTTCTGAGTCTTTATCTGAGCTGTCCCAACTAAACATTCTGGTCTCATGAGTCTTCTTCCTACTAGGTTTGACATGGCACAGTGAATATAAGGGAAGTTTATGGATTTAGCTGTCAGAAGAGAATATCATGGGGCTCCACAGCTCCTCTTTTGTATTCAGCTAGGCCTGGGTAGGTAATTGATTTATGTCACTGACATGACTTACCCAAATATCTCCCCTGATATCAAATGAAGCTAGAAGAGAAAGTTCCTTTGATGGTATCTGGAGGCCTCTTGTCATTGAAACTACACAATCTGGCAGGATTGATTGTGTTTATGTGTCACATACTATGTTTGATTAAATTAAAGCCTTTTGCAAGGATTTGTGATGTCGTCTGATCAAAAATTGGAGAGCTGCAGGCAGTACAGTACATACTGGAAAGATTTGGAGTTAGAGGACAAGGTTTGAATCTAAAGGCTGCCATTATTAGTTGCATGATCTTAGGCAAATAACTAGTCTCTTTAAGGCTCCATTTCCTCACTTGTAAAATGAGAGGGTCAGACTAGATGAATTCCAAAGCCACTTGAGCTGTGGGTTCATAAATCCATGAGTCAGCACAGATCTGAAATGTAACTCACTGCTGTCCTAAGCAAGTGGTCTAAACTGCACTCATAATGTAGGGTCAATTAGCTTCCTTCTCATTTTTATTTTTTATTTATATTTTGATTCATTCCTTAGTCTTATTTGAAAATACAGCTAGATGAACTGGAAAAATCTGTTCCTAATATAGTTTGATTCTATAGGGTATTTTTGTGGCTTTGATGGCAATCCACAAAGAAGTCAATCTCCATCTTTCCACTCCAGGAATTTTTTCTGGCTTTCCCCTGTGCCTGGAAGGCTCTCCAACTTCACTCTCAATACTGACTTCCTGGCTTTTTTTAAAGTCCCAACTAAAATCCCATATTTTATTAGAAGCCTTTCCTAATCCTTCAATTCTAATGCCTTCCTATTTATCTGTATTTAGCTTGGTTTACATGCTGTCTCCCCCATTAGATTATGAGGGCAAGGACTACCTTTTACCTCTTTTTGCATCTCTAGCATTTAGTACTGGAATATAGTAGACAATAAATATTTATTGATTGAAATTTATAGATTATCAATCCTGTATTTTCTGTATACCCATTCAACTAATCTACACTTTGCAATTTACAGAATTTCTTGAATGAAAGTATCCTGAATAGAGAGGTAGAGGACTCTGAGTACAAAATGTTACATATGCTACTAGATATAGTCACTTTGTTGGTGGTTTTACTTGCCTGTTTTTTCTTTGTTGCAAAATAGTTTTCTTTGTTATAAGTCGTGTATAGTATTGAGAAATGACTATAATGTAGAAAACAAAAGTCTTTTTTTTGGTCTGTTTTTTTCCCCTCTTTTGTTCTTTGAACATCTGCCTAGAACAGAGTTAGTTATGAAGAGGCAGAATAAACCCTCAATCCTAGGGTAAGATGTGATAGTGAAAAGAGAAAATGCTTTAAAAAATGTTGCTCCAAGGTACAAAACAATACTAAATAATAGATTTTTTTGTCAGTTTAAAGATTCCAGTCATCTAGAATATAATGCAGAAAAATCCCTAACTTCAGAAACCACTTTTGAGGAAACAGGTCAGCTTCGTTCAGGTTTTATTGTCAAGGGTAAGAAAAAATCCCACATGCTTCAAATATATTTCTGGAATTGGTTCCTTTTACCCTCACGCTCCAGGGGGCTTTATAGATTTCTCCTTCCTTTATATTTCTTTGTCTTCTTATAAATGCCACACTTGAAAAACCCAAGTCTGAGAAGAAAAGCATGGCTTGACTTTTTGTATTATTGGGGCAGGGGGTATAGACATGGTTGAAATTCTTGATACTGCAGTGACAGAGAGATGAAGACTTCCAGAACAGCTGGTTTCCAGAACAAAGGTTTATCTTTTGTAGTAGCCTCAAAAGAGCAAAATGAGGAAGGAAATATGATTAGTGGAGCCGTGTATTTTACACAATCATGAAAATTAGAAATGAACTGATTCAAACACATTTGGACTGATTTAAATATGTTAAAAACAATGGCTATTCCCAGTAATTAGTGGTCAAATGATATGACTATGCAATTCTCGAAAAAAAAAGCAAGCTATAAACAACCATATAAAAATGCTGCAAATCTCTAATAATAAGAAAAAGGCAGATTAAAATAGCTCTACAGTTCTACCTAAAGGTACACAATCATAGTAGGCAATGACTATAGTGCTCTACTGTTTGATAAACTCAAAGACTTCATCTTTTGGAAGAAGAACTCACTATATGACAAAAACAGCTGGGAAAACTGGAAAATACTATTACAGAAACTAGGCATACAATGTATACCAAAATAAAGTCAAAGTGGATATGTGATTTAGATATAAAGGCTGATACAATAAGCAAACTAGGAGAGTAAGTTTACCTGTCAGATTTATGGAGAATGGAAGAATTTATGAACAAACAATGGATAGAAAACATTATGAAATTCAAAATGGATGATTTTGATTACATTAAGTTGAAAAATTTTTGCACAAATAAAGCTAATACAATCAAGATTAAGAGGGAAGCAGAAAACTGGGATAAAAGTTTTACAGCCAGTGTCTCTGCTAAAGGCACCATTTCTAAAATATATAGAGAACTGAGTCGAGTTTATAAGAATACAAGTCATTTCCCAATTGAGAAATGGTCAAAAGATATGAACAGGCAATTTTCAGGTAAAGAAATTAAATTTATCTATAGTCATATGAAAAAATGCTCTAAATCACTGTTGATTAGAGAAATGCAAATCAAAACAACTCTGAAATATCATCTATCAGCTTGGCTAATATGACAAAGCAGGAAAATGATAAATGCTGGAGAAGATGTGGGAAAATTGGAGCACTAATGCATTGTTGGTGGAGTTGTAAACTGATCCAACCATCCTGAAGAACAATTTAGAATTATTCCCAAAAGGCTATAAAGCTGTGCATACCCTTTGAGCCAGCAATACCACTTCTAGGTCTGTATCCCAAAGAGATCATAAAAATGAGGAAAGGACCCACATGTACAAAAATATTTATAGCAGCTCTCTTTGTGGTGGCCAAGAATTGGAAATTGAGGGGATGTCTATCAATTGGGGAATGGCTGAACAAGTTTTGGTATATTAATGTGACAAAATACTATTGTTCTATAAGAAATGATGAGCAGGCAGATTTCAGAAAACCCTGGAAAGACTTACATGAACTGATACTGAGTGAAGTGAGCAGAACCAGGAGAACATTGTACAAACTAACAGCCACTTTGTGTGAAGACTGACTTTGATGGACTATTTAGCTCTTCTCAGCAATGCAAAGATCTAAGATAACTCCAAAAGACTTATGATGGAAAATGTTATCCACAACCAGAGAAAGAACTTTAGAGTGTGAAGGTGGATTGAAGCATACTATTTACTCTCCTTTTCTTTTGTTGTTTTGTTTTGTCTTTCTTGTGGTTCCTCCCGTTAGTTCTAATTCTTTACATCATGACTAACGTGAAAATACGTTTAACATGAATTCGTAAGTAGAGCCTTCATCAGATTGCATGCTGTCCTGGGGAGGGGAGAAAAATGTGAAATTTTATTCACTCTTGGAAGTGAATATTGAAAGCTAAAAATAAATAAATTTAAAAAACAAAATGAAAATTTTAAAAAATGCTCCAGTTCTACCTCATACCCACCAGATAGTCAAAGATGACATTGAAAGGTTGTGGGAAAGATACACCAAGTCTGGTTTTGGTGAAAATGATAGCAAACAAAGAAAAAGAGAGAAATGAAGTATTTAAAAAATCCTCACAAAAGAACACAAGTAAGTTCAAAGGAATAACAGCTTTGTGGATGAGATTCTTGATCTCATATGCAATCATCTTTTTAAAAAAAATGTTCTTTGTGTACATAAATGTTTATAGTTGTTGCTATTTAAGTTCAAAGTAAATATTTTATTAAGTAAATATAATAAATAAATATACAAAATAAATAAAAATTAAATATGACAAGCCATTCAGTCCTTCCCCCCTTCAGATTCGAGAGGAAATTTCCTATCATACTCTTCAGTTGTATACTGTTGAACTTCAAGTTCACTATCCCAAGTTTGTCCTTCTTAGTAACCCTTCTGACTTTTCAATATACATTTTCCTATCCTTTCAGGTCTTTGTCATCCTCTTCATTACTATGCATTCACTGCATATAACTTTTCTTTCTGATATTCTTTGTGTGTATTTCTCATTTGTTTTCATTGATTTTTCTTTTTGCATGTTTTTAATCAATTAATTAGTCAATAAATATTTCCTGAAGTGCCTATTATGTACCAGGCACTGTGTTAAGCTGAAGTGGTTATTGTATTTGCTCTCTTATTTTAAGTTAGTTTATGACACTTTAGTAAAGGTGTCTGGATATGGGGGTGCCATACTTAGACTGTGGTCTTGGTATAGTTGTTTAAGTCTCTCTTGTTGAGATAATGACACCCTCCTCTGACTTATATCTTTTAAGTTTTGTCCTTAAATGTTTGTCTTGGAATCTCCGACATTACACTATCTTAGGGTCTATGGATTGTTGGACATGTTCCCGAAATACCAGGGAGACTTGAGGAACTTGTCAAGTGTTCTTTTGACTCCCTGGTGTCAGCAATGAAACTTTGAAAGAACTAGAGTTCACATAGCTAGATTGTCTCTAGGTGGATTGATCTTTAACTCTAAATTTGTGTGGACTTGGGGACAGAATATAGGGCACTGTACAAGTGTTTAGATTTAGAAGTGAGGAATCTTGAAACTTTATTTGGAAAAGTATAGAACTGATGGCAGACTACATTCAGCTGGTGGGACTGAGAAGTCCATATATTACCCCAAGTCAGCCGTGTCTCTAATCAATAATGAGAAATACTGTATCAACTACACTTGAATTTGAAGGGGGCTGAATGTGTTAAAAGAGGAGGTGGATTTTCTTCGATAGAAATCTGCTTATTTTGTAGTTGGCAAAACAATAAAGCGACCCTTTCTGATATTTGTGTTTAGGGACCCAGAATTTAAACTTGTGTCATTACTCGTATATATTCTCCCTTTCTGCAGAAGAGGAGACATTTTCATTTAAATATAGTCCTGGGAAACTTCGAGGAAACCAATATCAGAAGATGATGACCAAAGAAGAGTTGGAGGAAGAACAAAGGTAGGTTGTGCTTCTCCCCAACATGTGTGTTAAAGAGCCTTTTCAGCTTTTCATGTAGTTTTGAGAATATTCAAGTGTCTGCCATGTTCTGTCAGGACCCAAGAGGGAGATGTATCTCTGAATCCTCTGGGACATACCCCTCCCTTACACTTACCCATTTTTATATTTCTGGGCTTCTTTTCTACTAGCTCATCTTTTCAGTTCTAATAATTTTTATCCCTGAGAATTCCCTGAGCATCTTTGCGAAAAAGAGCTTCCTTTACTGTGCTAGGAGGCAACCTTTGAATTGAGGGGCAGGACCAAGCTCTTACAGCTGAAAAGAGTCTGCTTCTGGGGGGAATTAGAAAACTGTGCCCATTCCTACTTCTCACCCTTCCAAAACTTGCTGTTTCTGAAAGGATAAATCCAAGGAGCTCACTTACATGGGGAGCTCATGACAAAACCAATTTATCACTTCAGTGCAGTGTAGTATTCTTCTAGCTCAAACTGGCTTATCAGAATGTGCTCCTTCCTCCCCATCCTTATTCCTTGCTCAGTGCTAGAAGTGTCTCTTTTGTTCTGAATTGTGGCACTCAGAGAGCAGCTGCAGCTGCTCAGATTTTCATTCCAGTTATTGTCCCACCCCTTGGTCAAGGACCCACTGGGTTCTCAGAGTCATCTTGTTATTTCATTTACCTTCATTTAGTCCTGCCAGGGCAGCTGTGGATAATATTTGCAGGATTTGGGAAACAATGAGAAAAACCAGGGAGGGTAGTGACAGAGAAATGACTGTTTTAAAAAGTCTTCAAATTTTCAATTTGTGTACATATGCTGTTATTCTACACTGGTGGCCCTTCTGTGTGCCTTTGGTTCATTTGGTAAAGTCAGGAGCATCTATGGTAGCTGTATAGGTCCTTGGAGTCTCTAGTATCCCACAAGTGTTTGCTGTGATACTAATCCCTTCCCTACCACAGACACATTCATCATAACCATGAAATGATGTCCTAGAGTTCAAGTGGAATGGAAGATAATGTTGTTGCAATAATGCAAACGTAGGTAACTGTTTTTATTGTTTGTTAGGATGCTCATCTTACCCACTGACCCCTCCAACCTTTCAAGTATGAGAAAATATTGTCAGTAATAAACATAGTGTCAGGGATCTACTGTAGCCTTTAGCTCCCCCTTAGCAGTTTTTTTTCAAACTGCTACCAGCACATGTTTCTCCATAGAATAAAATAATAAATACATCTAGGAGAGCAGTACCTCAAGTACCCCAGCCCCTACATCAGGCCACCTTTGCTAGTTCAAACTACCCTTTACTTTCCCTCAGGTTTTAACCATGCTGCCTCGTTGGTCTTATCAGGTTTACTCCCTTTATATTACAGGATTGAGCTGACCTCTGACTTCACTTGCCTGTAGCAAGTACCTTAGTTCTGCACCACAAATACTCTCTCAAATATTTTTGGTAAGGATACTGACTTCTTAGACTAGTGGTGCTTCATTCATTGTCTGTGAATGTGTTACACAACCTGACATGGTCTGTTTTCCCCTACTTCATTCATAACCAATTAACAGACTATATCTCTCATCTGAACCTCATTTCATCCTTCATAAACATCAAGAATCACGAGCAAAAGCAGAATCTGTAATCCCCTTGACAGCTGTGAATGTCCATGGGATGTGTGATGACTCCATTCCACATTCAGGCTTAATGGAACAGCTGGATGGAGGATCTAGTCTGTTCTGGAATTATTGTTCCTAGAGAAAACAAGAGAAGAATCTGGAAAGCAAATGGGATCATTTCACCTTCACCGTATTTTATAGGTATACCTTGCATTATGTACACGCATGCCGGTGAGCGCTGTCATGGTATGCACACATGCACCCACTGGGGAGATGGTCCTTTTCTATCATTGGCTTTTAATTTTAATCCCTGTGGCAGCTGCATCTTACTAAAAGCAACCACAAAGAACATTGCCACTACAGTGTACTGTGGAAAAAGCACATTGCACCAGAACCAAATTGTAGTTCGCAAGGCTTTAATATAAATAAATGATGAAGGAGATAAGGTCCCCCTCTTCCTGTAGATCAGAAATATTTTTGGATTAAAAGATATTAGAGGATAATATGATTTAGCATCAGGAGGAGCCTTTGAGATTGTTTAATTCAATTTCCCTATTTTACATGACAATAGGGTTTCCCAAGAGACTGGCTGAGCTCAAATGACCTTTCTACTATAACCAAATTATTGTAGATTGAGGTTTGGAAAATAAGGTAATCTTATGGCCGGGTAATAGGAAAGCATGAATTAGAATTTTAGTAGAAATCTGGTCTTTGGGACAGTGATAAGCTTATGTAAGAAGGCAGAGTGCCTTGGTTGCTTTCAGAAAGATCACTTCATTTGCACTTTCAAGGATTCTTTTCTTCCAGTCACTCAAGGTCTTATCATCATAATTCAAGTCTCTCCGTTGCAGGGTTGGAGACTTGGATACTTACTCATAGTGTTCTCACTTTTGTATGGTAAACAATTTACCCCCATTTTCAGGCTGTCCTCAACACCATCACCTCTGTAAGAGAAGTGAAAGTGACTAGTAGATCAAGTCCATCAATCATTGGTTAAAATTAACTGGTGAGGACTTACATTTTCATATATACATACATATACATACACATACTCGTATATATATATATGTATGTATGTGTAGTTTCCATTACTGCCATCTTGGTCAGCATGAATCTTTTTAAGTCATCTCTCTGAGTATCTTCATATCTTCATCTATGTCTTTTTGTCTATAATGTTTGTTTTTCTTTTCCTTCCCTTCCCTGTGTGTGAGTAATGAAGGTGACTTTACCTCTAATGCTTCCTTGATTCCACATTACTGTCACTTGTTTTCCTTCACAGCTTGGGAATGCTTGGGGATACAGAGGCTAATAAGTATGGCTTTTGACTTTTCATCTTCTACAGTATGGTGGTTTTTTGGGGGTGTAGAAGTCATTGCTGCTATTAGTTAATTTATAAGCATTTATTATAGTCCTACTATGTATCAGACACTGTGCTAAGCAATAGGAATGCAAATACCAAAAATGAAAGTCCATACTCAAAGAGCTTACGTTGTAATCAGGAAATGAGTACATATATGTGATTTTTTTTTTGTTCTGTCGTTTTCAGTCATGTCTGACTCTTTGTGACCCTCCCACTCATTTTGCAGATGAGGAAACTGAGGCAAACAGAGTTAAACAGCTAGTAAGTGTCTGATGTGGATTTGAACCAACACTCTATCCACTGCACCACCTAGCTGCCCCTATCTAAGAGATTCAGCGTAAATATAAGGAGAATAAATGCAACATAGTTAAATCAAAGGATTTTAAGAGGAAAGGTACCAGCAGCTGGGGGAATCAAGAAAAGCTTATTGTAGAAAATGAGAGGATTGTTGAGATGAGAGCAGGAGCTGGTGGCAATCATTCTGTGCCTTGAGGACTGCCTGTGCCAGAAGTACTTGTATTGCAAGGTTCAGGAACAAAAACAGCATACTTTGAAAGAGAAAAGGCAAGAGGTCATGGCAGCCCTCAATGAGAATCCATTGATCCCTTGGGAACTCTGCAAGAAGCCCTTGATCCTTGAAGGGGTGCCAGCATGATGAGTATCTCTGTGCAGGTGTAAAAAAGTTTAGAATCATGAACACCATGTCCCAAGACCTCAGCTCTCAGTTCAAGATGTTCACTATTGAGTTGAAGCTGCTATTTTCTGATGATTCCATCAATGAGCCAGCGACAGCATGAAACAGATGCTCTGGTTTATGCCTGCAAACACAAGAGAGCCATAGATCTGTTGCTGATGTACAAGTGACACAGTTGGTCTTATTGTGAGTCAACTGGTCCCACTGCATATTTCACACTGTGTAACATGTCAGTGATGATATCTCTGACCTGGGTACAGCCTCAGTTGCTCTGCCTCACCTTATTCTTCAAAGTCTTCCTGCCTAGCTAACAGCAAGTCTCAAATATTCTCCAGTTCCTTTTCCATGTAAGGATGACAAGCCACCATGTCATCACCTTTGCCAACCAGGATGACTACATTTCTTTTTGAAATCACATGAACCAAAAGCTAGATTGTTGTACAGTGGAACTGATGAAAGTAGGGCCCAGATTTTAGAAGAAGTTGCACTTGGGGTTGCAGGAAATCATAGCAGATATGGGATGGTGTTGGTACCCATATACCCACACAACCCACAAGAGGACCTTTCTTTAGTATGCCTTCCTTGACTACTTCCAGGAAAGAAATGCAGAGCTATCCTATGAATAGGTACATATTCATGGCATCATGACAAAGACCCTGTGGGAACTGACCCTGTCCAGGGAGTGGCCAGCTCTAGTACAGTGTCTTTAATAGAAGAGATCTGATTGATGTTTTTATGGGGCTGTAGTTAAGGTATATCCACTAAAACATATGAAAGAAGAAAGAAAGAAATACCCTAAAAGGAATATGAACTGAGATTTCTGGGAATGATAGAAAGTTATAACCCACTAAGTAGCACTGAAGTTCCTAGAAAGCTCACCCATCTCTTGCAAGAATAAAAAAGAAAGACAGAAAAGAAAATGGTGTTTGAGCTAAGCTAAGTCTTGAAGGAGGAAAGGGATTTTGTGGGTCTGAGACTAAGAAGGAATGTATTCCAAGAGTGGAGGAAAACCAGTGCAGAGGCACAAAGGTGGGAGATGTGTAAGAAATAGACAGAAGGACAATTTGGCTGAATTGTAGCATGCATTAAATGGAGCAAGATACAGTGGGACTGGAAAGATAGATTGGGGCCAGTTTGTGAAAGGCTTTAAAAGTTAAACAGAGTTTATATTTTAGCCTAGAGTCAACAGAGAGCCACTGGCATTGACTGAGTAGGCAGTGACATGATCATTCTGTATTTAAGGAAAATCACTTTGGTAGCAGTGTGGAAAATTGACAAGATTTGGGAGTTGAGGCAGGGAGTCTATTTAGGATATTGCAATAATCTATGTGAGAGTTGATGAGGTCATGAACTCAGGAAATAGCTGTGTGAGAACAAAGAGGTATTTTTCAAAAGGTCTTTCAAACAAAGATTATTTATTAAAAGATTAGCATTGACCATAAATTTATCCAGTCATATTTGCTTAATAACTATCTACATTTAAATTAATTTCCATGTATATAGAATTATTATTTTTAAGTCACTGAGTTTTTGTCATAATTTGCTGTTAGCACATTCATTCTCATTTTTCCTTATCTTTAAAGTTTCTGACTTTTTAAAAAAATTTTAAACTTTGAAAGTTTTATTATTTATTTTTAACATTCATTTAAAATTTTTTTGAGTTCTGAATTCCCTCCTGTACCCCACTTATTGAGAAGACAAGAAATGTGATATTAATTATACATGTTAGAACCATGCAAAACATTTCCATATTAGCTACGTTGCAAAAAAAGCAAGAAAAATTTTAAAAAACTGAAAAAATTATGCTTCAGTATGCATTCAGACTCTGTCAGTTCTCTCTCTGGAGGCAGATAACATTTTTCATCATAGGTCATCATTGTGTCTTGGATCATTGTATTAATCAAAGTAGTTAAATCATTCACAATCAATCACTATTACTGTGTACAACGTTCTCTTGATTCTGCTCAATTCACTTTACATGAGTTCATTTAAGTCTTACCAGGTTTTTCTGAAACCATCCTGCTCATCATTTTTTATACCACAGTAGTATTCCATCTTAACCATATACCACAACTTGTTCAGCCATTTCGCAATTGATTGGCATCCCTGCAATTTCCAATTCTTTGCCACCACAGAAAGAGTGCTATAAATATTTTTGTACATATAACTTCTTATAAAGAGATATTGTAAAGGTAGAAACAGCAAGATTTAGCTACTGAGGAAGAATAAGGAGCTAAAGATAATACCAAGTTTAGAAACTTAATAGACTGGAAAACAGAAGTGCCTTAAACATTAAATAGTGAAGTTTGAAAGAAGGGAGAGAGGGTTTGGGGTAAAAGATAATGAGTTCATTTGTGGGCATATTGAATTTGAGATGTCTCCATGATGTCTGGTTTGGAATGTCCAATTAGCAAAGCAATTAAGGGAATGGTACCAAAGCTCAGGGCAGAGATTAGGGCTACATATATAGATCTGTGAATCATCTTCATGAAAATGATAATTAAACTCATAGGAACTGATGAGTTACTAAGAGAGAGAAGAGTAGTGGGCCTAGGAGAGAACCTTAGCAGCTGAGAAGAAACCTAAGTGGAAGTTGGAAATTCAAAAGCAGCAGGGGAGGAAAGAAAAAGAGGAGTGCAGTGATTAAGGTTGGAGTCTGCTGGAGAAAACAGGAGATAGGATCAAACACGCCTAAGGAAGAATAAAAGGATAGCCCTGCTTCAGTGAAGACCCAGTTGAAGTTGCATCATGTGAATTTATAATATGCCCATTTAGCACAGTTCCATGACTCTTTCAATTGTATGCAAGAGCACTTGAATAGAAATGAAGCAGATAATAACCATAATGTGGGGCTGAGATGGCAAAGGATGAGTGATGATAGGACAAGAAAGCACAGAATTTGAGAATAGAGGAAAAAGCATAACTTTGGCAATTGAAGAGATATGAGAGGACACCTTCAACCTACCCCTTCATGGAGGTGTGAAGTATGCAGGTATTACACATTGCAAATGGTTTTGGACTTTTTCAATGTATTGATCAGTTGTGTTGACTTTTTCCTCTCTAAAAATATTATTTGTTATGTGGGATGGCTGTCTGGGAAGTGGATGATACTTGGGATAATTATAAAGTAAGAAACAAAATTATAATGTGAGAAACAAAAAAAAAAAACAATAAAAAGTTCTTTAAAAAAAGAAAAGAAAGTGTAAAGTTGAATTGGCTAACTATAGGATCAAGTTTGGAGAGGGGGACAAGTGAATTCAGAGTAGGGATAATAGCCTGAGAAAGTACTGAGGAGGGAAAGGATTAGAAGTCTAAATGAGGATGGAGAATGGATGATACATAGGAAGTTATGATCTGATAGAGTAATGTCATAATTTTTCATTAGAGATGTGAAATTCTTTTTTATTTTATTTTATTTTTAATTTTTAATTAAATTTATTTATTTAACTTTTAACATTCATTTTCACAAAATTTTGGGTTACAAATTTTCTCCCCTTTTTTCCCCTCCCCCCCCAAACACCAAGCATTCTAATTGCCCCTATGACCAATCTGCTCTCTCTTCTATCATCCCTCTCTGCCCTTGTCTCCGTCTTCTCTTTTGTCCTGTAGGGCCAGATAGCTTTCTATACCCCTTTGCCGGTATTTCTTATTTCCTAGTGGCAAGAACATTACTCGACAGTTGATCCTAACACTTTGAGTTCCAACTTCTTTACCTCCCTCCCTCTCTACCCCTTCCCTTTGGAAGGCAAGCAATTCAATATAGGCCAAATCTGTGTAGTTTTGCAAATGACTTCCATAATAGTTGTGTTGTATAAGACTAACTATATTTCCCTCCGTCCTATCCTGTCCCCCATTACTTCTATTCTCTTTTGATCCTATCCCTCCCCATGAGTGTCAACCTCAAATTGCACTCTCCTCCCCATGCCCTCCCTTCTATCATTCCCCCCACCTTGCTTATCCCCTTATCCCCCACTTTCCTGTATTGTAAGATAGGTTTTCATACCAAAATGAGTGTGCATTTTATTCTTTCCTTTAGTGGAATGTGATGAGAGTAGACTTCATGTTTTTCTCTCACCTCCCCTCTTTATCCCTCCACTAATGAGTCTTTTGCTTGCCTCTTTTATGAGAGATAATTTGCCCCATTCAATTTCTCCCTTTCTCCTCCCAATATATTTCTCTTTCACTGCTTGATTTCATTTTTTTTAAGATATGATCCCATCCTCTTCAATTCACTCTGTGCACTCTGTCTCTATGTATGTGTGCGTGTGTGCATGTGTGTGTGTGTACTCCCACCCAGTACCCAGATACTGAAATGTTTCAAGAGTTACAAATATTGTCTTTCCATGTAGGAATGTAAACAGTTCAACTTTAGTAAGTTCCTTATGACTTCTCTTTGCTGTTCACCTTTTCATGGTTCTCTTCACTCTTGTGTTTGAAAGTCAAATTTTCTTTTCAGCTCTGGTCTTTTCATCAAGAATGCTTGAAAATTCTCTATTTCATTGAAAGACCAATTTTTCCCCTGAAGTATTATACTCAGTTTTGCTGGGTAGGTGATTCTTGGTTTTAGTCCTAGTTCCTTTGACTTCTGGAATATCCTCTTCCATGCCCTTTGATCCCTTAATGTAGAGGCTGCTAGATCTTGTGTTATCCTGATTGTATTTCCACAATACTTGAATTGTTTCTTTCTAGCTACTTGCAATATTTTCTCCTTGACCTGGGAACTCTGGAATTTGGCCACAGTGTTCCTAGGAGTTTCTCTTTTTGGATCTCTTTCAGGCGGTGTTCTGTGGATTCCTTGAATATTTATTTTGCCCTCTGGTTCTAGAATCTCAGGGCAGTTTTCCTTGATAATTTCATGAAAGATGATGTCTAGGCTCTTCTTTTGATCATGGCTTTCAGGTAGTCCCATAATTTTTAAATTGTCTCCCCTGGATCTATTTTCCAGGTCAGTTGTTTTTCCAATGAGATATTTCACATTATCTTCCATTTTTCCATTCTTCTGGTTTTGTTCTGTGATTTCTTGCTTTCTCATAAAGTCCTTAGCCTCCATCTGTTCCATTCTAATTTTGAAAGAACTATTTTCTTCAGTGAGCTTTTGAATCTCCTTTTCCATTTGGCTAATTCTGCTTTTGAAAGCATTCTTCTCCTCATTGGCTTTTTGAACCTCTTTTGCCAGTTGAGTTAGGCTAGTTTTCAAGGTGTTATTTTCTTCAACATTTTTTTGGGACTCCTTTAGCAGGGAGCTGATCTGCTGTTCATGCTTTAACTTCATGTCTCTCATTTCTCTTCCCAGCTTTTCCTCCACCTCTCTAACTTGATTTTCAAAATTCTTTTTGAGCTCTTCCATGGCCTGAGCCCATTGGGTGGGCTGGGACACAGAAGCTTTGACTTCTGTGTCTTTGCCTGATGGTAAGCATTGTTCTTCCTCATCAGAAAGGAAGGGAGGAAATGCCTGTTCACCAAGAAAGTAACCTTCTATAGTCTTATTTCTTTTCCCTTTTCTGGGCATTTTCCCAGCCAGTGACTTGACTTCTGAATATTCTCCTCACACCCACCTTGCCTCCTGATCCTCCCAGCCAGCGTTTGGGGTCTGAGATTCAAATGCTGCTTCCAGCCTCAGGGCTTTGGGTGGGGGCAGGGCTGCTATTCAGTGTGAGATTAAGTTGAGGTGCTGAGGTTGGGGCAGGGCCGCCTCTCAGGCTCAGTTCCCTCAGGGAGTTTATGCAGAGAACTTCAACAATGGATCCAGGCTCCTGCCTGCTTGGGGAGCCCCGGTCTGCCGCCGCCCCTCAGCTTCTGCCTCCTGAGGGGGCCCGAGCCATGGGGGCACCCCACTCCCCCCTCGACCCGCCAAAGAGACTGTCTCACCGACCCCCGTCACCTGTGGGTGGAGGGACTTGTGCGGCCGCTGGACATCCCGTCCCTGAAGCCTGCTCAGATCTGTTTCTCTCAGTGCCGCGGCCGCAGCAGGTCTGGGCTGGACTCTGCGTCTGCAGCGCGATGGACCTTTTGCGAGAGGTTTGCAGGTCCCTCTGTGGGTGGAGGGACCCCCGTGGCCGTTGGAGATCCCATACCTGAAGCCCGCTCGCATCTTTTCCTCTCAGTGCCGCGGGCCGCGGCAGGGCTGTACTCAGCTCCCAGTCCCGGCGCCCAGTCCACGGCGCGAAGGACCTTTTGCGAGAGGTTTGCAGGTCTCTCCAGAACAGAATTCTCCCTCGCTCCAATGTTCTGTGGCCTCTGGGTGCAGAATTCGCCGTGAGTTACTTCTTTGTAGATGTTCTATGGGTTGTGGGTTCGGAGCTATGTGTATGTGCGTCTTTCTACTCCGCCATCTTGGCTCCGCCCCCGAGATGTGAAATTCTTGTGAATAAGAGTGAAATCCCTACAGATACTCATTTCTAGACCCTAGAAGTCCTAAACTTGACTTACTATAATAGATATATAAATTTATGCAACCCCATTTCTGCCAACCCCATTAAAACTGCTGCTCAGTGAATGGATTTGTAACCACTGTTCACTTGGTCCTTGATGTCCCTACTTATCAGTTTTTTTTGTTCTTTCCCTTACCCATTTCAACTGCTTCCTTATGTAACAGCTCCCACAGTTTCAGACTGATAAATGGATGTCTCAAATGCCATATGTTTCAAACTTTCTAGGAACTTCACAGTACTTAGTGGCTTATAACTTTCTATCATCCCCAGAAATCTCAGTTCATGGTCCTTTTAGGGTAGAGACCCCAGATTACTTCTTTTATATGTTTTAGTGGGTATACCCTAACTATAGACCCATAAAAAATGTCAGATCTCTTCTACCAAAGACAATGAAAAGAGGATCTCTCTACCATATAACTTTGAAATGTGTCAAGCTTGAGGAGATCGAAGAGTTTACCTTCTTCATTCTATAGGTACTATATAAATAAGATTGAATGGTGCTTAGTGGTTGATGCTTTGTCACTACATAACAACCTTCTCTTATTAGCTCACCATTTTTTTTCTTTTTTGGTGAATTTTTTATTCATTCTAAACTTAAATACAGGATGAGAAAAAAAACATTTCCATGTACACAGCAGAAGAGGAGATTCAATATAGAGCAATATCTATTATAAGAAAACCTATATAATAAATACTACACATTGTTTTCAAAGCTATCTAGCTATTTTCCTCCTTCCTATTTTTCCTCACTGTCTTTCTCATCCTGTATACCTGTCCCTCCTCACTCACACCATTATTTTTCTCATTCCCCATGTCTTCTCTGTCTCAGGTCTTCAGCTTTTTCTGTGGGGCATGCTCACAGTGGTCCTATGTTTATATCTGCATCATAGGAGTTTGGAGTGCAAAAAATAGGAACTAAGTGAAAACCTTCTGGGTTTATATTGTTCCCTGGCACAGAGTATCTTTAGTACTAGACTAAATCGTGTCTAAATAGAGCACCAGTAGCCTAAGAAGTTTGACCAAAGGTCTCTTTTTATCTATTGCCTTTAAATATGGCCAGGTATCCCCCATCCTTTTTAAATTTTTTATTTTTTTAATGTATCCTAGTTAGGTTTATTGAATATATTTTTTTTAATCAGAAATCGTCTCAGGAGAACCGAAAATGGGAGTGTTATGGTTGCATGGGTCCATTTCTCCATTTGGATCTTTGCCATCTTTCTAGGCATTGCAGAGAAGCCTTTGTTCTCAGATCTCCTCAAGGGGAATTACAGCTCCCCAGATGCCTCATGGAGATTGTAACATCCCTAAACCTAGAGGGTTATCTCTTTTCCTTTTTAGAAACATAGCAGTGGTTTTAAAAAGTTTTTGTTGATGTTTTCTGTTTCTTATATCCCCATAATTATCCCAAGTATTCTTCCCATTTTCCCTCCCAGAGAGCTGTCTCATATGACAAATAGTATTTTTTTAGAGAGGAAAAAAAGTCAGCACAACTAATTAATACCTTGAAAAAATCCGAAAACATAATATCTATTGACTTCCCACCTCCAAGAAAAGGGTGTCTTCTCATCTCTTGATTTGAGTCCTGTTTTATTGACTACCAGGAAGCAACAAAGCATAGTTATCATTTACTGATTTTGTATTCTTGTCTATACCTAAGATAAGTACTTTAAAATTTTGAGGACATTTTGAAAAATAGCTCTGTTGATTAACAAGAAGCTTCTTTGTGGGAATTCATACCAGCTAAGTTCAATTACTATTGAAAATTTTGTAGCAGTAGTAATTAGAATATTATTTTAAAGTTGGGCTTGTGGTTTTGATTTTACCTGAAAAGCAGCATGGATTGACTAGATTTTTACCAGATAGAATACATGGCCCTGATTAGATTGCTACATTTTCATATATTCTCTCTTTGATAGTATTCATATCGCACTAATTTCCCGGTCGTAGAGTTGTTAGATAAATACTTAAAAAATCGGAAAGTTATACAGAGAGCTTTTTCTATATAACAGAAACCCAAAAATTCCGTCAGTATTACCTTATAGGGCTTATTCCACTGCCCATCCATTCCTGTTACAAGTCTGATACTGTTGGAATATATAACCTCCATTAGAAAACCATCCTACAAAGTATCATCCATGAAAAAAATTGCTTTATACACAACTAAATGATGATTATGAGAGGTACCTACTTAACCATGCATGTGGCCAGTAGACAGTGTTGTGTTTTTGGTAGGGTCTAAATCTTGTTTGTTGCACAAAGTGGAGAATTCCTTCTTCACATAGCTTTCTAGGTTTGTCTGTTTTTATAATTAACTTTCTTTTTTACATATCTGAAAGTTACTCTTTCACACCAAACTATTTCTAGTGGCTTCAATCTGTGTATTTAACCTTCATTCAGTCTAATTAACCTGTGAATAGCTAATCTGCCAGGCCTAGAGGCCTGAGGGCTACCCAAGTCTTACCTTACCTATCGCAGGTCTTCGGCTGGCCAAACCGGATAAACGTATGAGAGAAGAGACTTTCCGGAGTCGAACAAGGGTTAGGCTTTATTCAGGGTCTTGGTTACATGTGCAGGGGGATTTCTTCCTGAGGAGAGAGGAATCTCCCCAGGAGGCAAAGATCTTACAGTAAGAGAATGAAAGCAGAAGTGGAAGTGGGGAGAGAGGGGAGAGGGAAGAGAGAAGGAAGGAAAAGGGGCCTTCTGTCCTGTAAGGGCCCCTCAGCGCTAAGAGCGGCTTCGGGCTTTCCTGACCCTACTTAAGCTCTCCTGCCGCATAGTTTGCACCTGAATACCGTGCCTGTTAGATAACAATAGGTGTGCCCAGATCCGGGCCAGTCTCGAGGGCGGGGATGCTCTCTCCCATCACGTTCTCGCGGGAAGAGGTGGAAATACATGAGATCTCACTCCTCAATTCCCTGCTGTTTCCTGGGGGGCCTCATGAGAACTCTAAGGTTTAGAAGCTCTCACCTTTACCCGCCCGAGACTGTCCACATGGAACTGAGCTTACACCCCCAACACTAATCTGTATTGTTACATGTTTTTTCCTCCATTTTTTGTTGACATCTTTCTTTTGAATATACTAAAATTTGGGCACCTTCCTCCTTGTAGGGATTTAGTTACCCTTTCGGTAGTATAGGGCATTGTGTCAACCCTCAAAATGTATTTGCCTCTTTCATCCTCTTGAAATAATACCTATTTTTATGAGGCTCCAGAAATCTAGGTCAATGTAGTTGTGTAGGACCTTCCATTTCAAGTAACTCAAAGCACTTTACACAATCCTTTTATTTATTTTTCATCATTTCCCAGTAAGGATATAAGTGCTGAGTCTTTCATTGTCCCCCTGTTTTCCACATTATTTATGTCTTATTTTTCCCAAATGATCATGAGAGCTCTGGTATTGGAACTTGGGTTTCTCTTATTCCTACATGCTGCTATGTTTATAAAATAAGTTGTTTTTGGATACAAGATACATGCTTCAGGGACTATGGAAAGACAGATATGTATAGTAAGGAGTTAACTTAGAGGTTCAAGAGGTATAGTTTAATATATATCCTATATAAGTAACCTTATATAAGTAAGCTTAAGCCTTGAATTTGTATGAACATGGGGGAAAAGGCTAGGCCAGTATTGGAAAATACTGCAGGAAGGCAGTTAACTACTGAGTCTTTATGGCAGTCACTTATCTCTGTATTTGTCTAAGCCAGAACATCAATTGAATAATTAATTAAAACACTGCAGGACGGTAGTTAACTGTTGAGCAAACTCTATGTTGCCTGTGTCAAGCTGTCCTCTGAACTTTAATTTCCTTATCTGGAAAATGGAGATAGTACTGTCACTTCCTCATGGTATTGCTCTGAGGAAGACAGTTTGTAAACTTTTAAAGAACTATGTAAAAAAAATCAATCAATAAACAATCAATAAACATTGATTAAACACTACTATGTGTCAAGCACTATACTAAGCACTGGGGAAAAAGATAGCCTCTGCTTTCAAGGAACTTACAGTTTAATGGAGGAGACAGCATGTAAACAAATATGTACAAAATACGTTATATACAGTATAAATAATTAACAGAGGGAAGGTATTGGAATTAGGAGGGGCTGAGAAAAGCTTCTAATAAAGGTGGGACAAAGAAGCCAGGGAAGTCAATTGGTGGAGTTGAAGGCAGAGAACATTTCAGGCATAGGAAACTGCCCAGAGAGAATGCCAGAGCAGAGAGATGGAGTGCCGTGTTTGTAAAACACTGGTCTAACGAGCACATGCTGGGGTGTGAGGTATATGAAGACTGGACAGGTAGGAGGGAACTAGGTTATAAAAGTGAAATGAAGGAAAATCTCTTTGGTGACTGAATAAAGAGTGGATTGGAGTGGGGAGAGACTTGAGGCAGGCAGACCTGCTAGCAGGCTATTGCAATAGTCTATGTGTGAGGTGATGAAGGCCTTCTCTAGAATGGTGGCAGTGTCAGAGGAGAGACGCATATAATAGTGCTATCGTTCAGTATCCTATCCCCAACTGCAAAACCTGTAGATAAAAAGTGAGTATCGAATGCTGAACTGTATAACCATTACCTAGTATGAGTGGGTAGGTAGAAAATATCCTTCATTGCATAAACATTTCCATGTTACTCTATATTAGAGCATAGAAATATCCAACATTTTTTCATTTATTTTGTTTGTCTCATTTTTTTACTTGTACTTCTTAAAATAATGCTTCCTTTCTTACCCTAAATTTTTTCCTCATTCATTTCTTTCATTTTTTTACCTGTGCATCTTAAAATAGTTGCTTCCTTGGCTGCCCTACCTTTTTCTTCTGTGGGTGTCCAGCCATTTAGTGTTTACTCATTACCAGATTTCTTGAAAGTGGGATCTACATTTCATTCCTTCAAGACGGATTTATTATGAGCCTGTTAGGTACCAGGCATTACACTGAAGCTAGAAGTACAAAGGGAAAAAAACCCCAAAACAATCCTTTACCCTCAAGGAACTTACATAGGCAAAGAAAAATCAATGCACAGTATATGCAAAGTAATCTCCAGGGGAGAGGGCAGAAGAGAGTCAGGCTAGGTGGTGCTTGGGTAGTCACAGGTAAAAATGGGAAAAGAAAAATTAACAAGGAAAAAATTTGGAAAGAGCAAGAGCTTGATGGAGTGTGTTCTGGGCTTGAACATTCATTCCAGCACAGAGGCTACTGAGGGCAGGGGAGGGAAGAAAGAGAGGAGGCAGACAGCCTCTGCAAAGGTAGAGAAGTGGGAGGTGGAATGTCCTCTACAGGAAACAACTGGTAGGGCCGATTTGGCTGGAATGTCAAGTTCATGAAAGAGAATAAGGTGCAATAAGCCTAGAAAAGGAAACTAGAAGGAGGTATTGAAAGACTTTAAATATGAAACAAAGGAAGGTAACATATCCTTTTGGCAAGAGGGAATCACTGGAACTTCTTAAGGAGGAGAGTGAAAGTTCTTTCCACCCCTGGGTATAGAGCGTTGCAAGCTTTTAGGTATCCCCAGTCTGACTCTGATTTACAGAAGGAGGGTAGGTTACAGTCTTGTTTTACATGCAGTCACACTGGTTTTCTGACCAAATCCCTTTCCTGTTGTTCAGAAGTTTCTGCTTGTCTTTCTGTGTATTCCTGGGGAAGGTGAAGGCACTTAGTCTAGTATCTCTTTTAATATCTTGGTCATTATTGGTCCAGTGCAATTATTAGGCCTTTGCTGGAATATTTGTGTGTAAATTAGGCCCTTCTGTGACTCTTCACACAATCTTCTTAACAGGAAATCTCTTTCCTCTTTCTTCTTGACAGGGTTAAAAAAGAACAGCTGGCTGCCATTTTCAAACTGATGAAGGACAACACAGAGACTTTTGGAGAGATGTCCGATGGAGATATGCAGGAACAGCTCAAGCTTTATGATATGTAGCAGGCTCAAAAACAGCAGAGCTCTCCAACAACTGCTGCCTTACTCTGCAACAAGACTTTGAAGACAATTGTACTGTGACTGTTATTAGATTAGAAACCCTTGTTTTCGGGTTTTTGTAGGTTTAAATATATATATATATATATTACACACATGTATACAAATATATACACATATCTTTTTGCATATGCTATTTATATTTCATCTCATAGAGATCAGTAATACTCCCCATAGAGGAAGAGGGGTGGGCAGACCCTGTTAGCTGAGTTTCCCTCCCTAATCCTTGTTGTTGAGGTTTGGATTACATGACATAATTAGTACACATACCTTATCTTCTGACTTGAGCTAAGAAATTCTTCATGTTAGTTCTGAGATAGACATCAATAATATGGGACCACATTAGATGATGCTAGATAGAGTAGGGCTGACTCAGTCCCAATTCCTGACACAATAGTAAGCCGTTTGGGAATATTTAGGGATGCTAAATGATATAGTATCTTTACTGTTAGCATCCTTGTAAGGCTTTTATAGGGTTAGGATCTAAGAATTTTTTTTTTAGGGTCTGAAGTCCATTTCTTCCTGATAGTCTAAAAGTCTATTTCAAAGACTCATCTTCCTTCAGCGATCAAAGTAAAGGCACTAGAAATGATGTTACAGGAGACTGTTCTAAGTTATTTCTAGACTGTTCAAGTTTATGTAGAGTGCCCACAATATGCTAGGTAGTGCAAGATATACAAAAGAAGCAAAAGATATGACTTTTGAATTGAAGGAGCTGCCAATCTCCAGGGAAAGAAATAACCCCAACCTAAAACAATAGAGATTGCAAAATACTTAACTGACATCTATATAGGAACTCCTCTGATGGCTCATTATGGTTTGGAGGTGACCCTTGGTTCTCAAAGTTTCTTCAAGTGTGAGCTGGGGGTACAACTCATTTTTGTGACCTGAGCACCAGTCCAGCTATGTTTGGAGAGATTCGTCACTAGCATGGTTGAAGATTAAAGAATTCATTAGCCACAGCAACTCTTCAAGACTATCTGCCGAGGTGTAATAATACCTAGCATTTTTATAGTACCTTAAGGTTTGTAAAGCCCTTTACATATTGACAGGAGTACCCACATTGTTAAAATCACAAAACCATTGAAGTGTGAGTGCATCCAATTTTCTAGTCAGTTGCAATGACTGCCATTTACAATTCTGGCTCGGAAGCTGAAAGATGCCTCTATTCAGATGGCTAAACTGTGTCAGTCAAGTTGCTTCAGTCATTTCCCAGCAACCAGTGATTCAGTCATGTTTGTACTCATGCTCCAGTGTGTTTTATTACTTTTTTGTCTGCCTACTTCATGTGCAGCTTTTCCAAGTCACTTCATCCATAACAAGAAGCTACTATTTAGTGAATTATGACTCTCATGCACTAAACTCAAATGACTTTGAGTTCCTTTTTTCTGATAATAGATCAATTCGTTTTTGCCTCATTATAGAAAAGCAGGCCCATTTGTGGCCAAAACACCCCTCTCAGAACTAACTCTCAAGAAGGTATATGGTTTCAAATGAAGTATGTGACATGTCCCATGTGGATTTTTTTCTTTAAAAAGTATTTGTTATATAGGATGGCTCTCTGGGAGGAATACAGGGAAGTAGATGAATGCTGGGAGAAATTCTGGTGGTGTGAAAAAATATATAAATCAAAATTTGTAAAAAGGAAAGTTGCCTAATTAAATGCCAACAAAACAGATAATAGAATATATAAAAGCAGTGAATGGAGTGTGTGAATATTTATTTAATTTTGGGAATTATTTTTAATTTAGTATGTATTAACAAATAGGAACATTTCTGAATACAAAAAACTTCTAAAACAAAAAGAGGATTGCTTTTAAAACTCCTTACCTCCTTTCCATACATTATATTTCTCTTAAAAATGATACCATAAATTCCATGTGTTGTTTTTAAAGCTATCTAGTTTATCTATCTCCTTCTTAACCTTTTTTTATTTAAAAAAAATGTTTCAAAGACTTTTTTTCTTTCTTTTCTTTGTCTTTTTTTTTTTGGCATCCCTATCATCTCTATTGTCATTCTTCTTCTTACATCACTCCACCAACTTTTTTTTTTAGTATGTATTTTTTTCTGACTCTGTTCACTTCATTTTGTATCAGTTCATCTAAGCATTTCCATGATTCTCTGTATTCATTATAATAATAATTTCTTATAATAATATTCAATTAAATTCATGTAGTCCAGTCTGCTTATCCTAGTTAGTGGCCATCATCTTCTTCCTCCCTTTTCCCCCCAAGGTCTTCACTGCCACAAAAAGTGCAGGTAGAAAAATGAAGTCTTTCTTGTTTTCAGTTATCTCCTTGAGGTATGTGCCCAGCAGTGAAATCTCTGGATCAAAGAGTATGGTCATTTTAGTCATTTTATTCACATAATTCCAAAATAATTTCCATAATAGTTGTACTTACAGCTCCATCAACAATGCATTCATGTGCCAGCCTTTTCTACGACCCCTCTGATATTGATTATATCCATCTTTTGTCATCTTTTCCAATGTTCTGAGTGAGGGAGAAAATTTCAGGGTTATTTTGATTTGTATTTCTCTTGTTATTAGAGATTTAGGACATTTCCATATGATTCTTCATAACATGAAATTCCTTTGAGAACTATTCATTTATATCATTTTACAGTTGTCTATTGAGGGAAGCCTATTTGCAATCTTTGGCATATTCTAATCAGTGGAACTCTAATTTCTCTTTGCTCTTTTGCTTTAATGGATGGGTTTACTCAGTATTCACTATTTGTGATGATTTTTTGTGTAACTAGTATCGATGGGAAGAGGATAATTTGGAACATGTAACCTAAGGGCTATCTTCCACAGAGCAATCAGGGAAATAGCTTTTGTTCTGAACCTATTGTAACCCCAGACAAGAGATAATTGATGGGTAGAAGACAGTTATAATTTTAGCCCTATGTCTCTCTTAGAGACTGTAGGGAAGATAACCCTATCTTTGTGGTCCTGAACTCTGTCTGCCTCTCCTCCCAGGTAGGCTGCTAGTGCAGGCATAGTTCTCCAACTGTTATAAGTAGTTCATTCCTCAGAGCACATCTATGCCATTCATAAACATGTTTTTGAAAAACACAATCTATGTTTTTAAATCCATACTCACACATAAATCTTAAACGCAATCAAGCAATCCAGCACCACCCCTGCCCCATTGACTATATCTTAAAATGTATGTTTTTACTTAAACTTGCACGTTGAGTTCCCCACATAAATAATTGGCTTTTTATATATTATTAATGTAGCTTGGGGTTGTCTGGGCATGCCCAGTTTGCCTAACATGGCATCATCCTGTGGGGCCTTTGGAGCATATCTGGATTGCCCAACACGGAGATTTCTGAGTCCCCTACCACAAGGATCTACTCCTCTGATTGGGTACCTGTACCTGGTGTCCTCTGTTTTTCCACTGCTCTCTCTGCTGCTTTTCTTTTCAGCCACTCTTATCTGCTGTATCCAGAGGGTGAAGATCACGCAGCACCCATGGGTGCCATGGACTGTACCAATGAGTGGGGAGTCTTCCTTCTCCTGCTCTCTTTTTTTTACTTTGGTTCTGGGAAATGGACCAGGGGTGTTTCTATCTATTCTATGTTGCTCATCCTTCTAGGTTTCAGGTGCCAGAGATGATCCCCATGGGACTCAGCAGTACTAGCCATGGCAACCATGGAGCCAGTATTGCTGGTGGGATGATCCAGATCAACATGGAAGCCCTGAGAAGTCAAGATACTTGGGATTCAAGCCCAAGGGGAGTGTTGCACTTGGAAGTAGGATTGTACTCTATAGCAAATGAGCTAAACTATGAACCTAATCCCTTTTCCCTTCCCAGAGACTGAGGGGATGCAAAGGTATGTGTGTGTGTGTGTGTGTGTGTGTGTGTGTGTGTGTGTGTGTGTATTCTGCCTCCCATGTGTTTGGGGGAGTAAATTTGTGTGTTTGTGATTATATTTTCTATAGTAAATATTTCTGTGCAAAAGTAAATCCAATTGTTACTGGCTGATAGAACCCAGGTACAGGAGACCCTCCATATATATTTGGGGGAACACAATCAGTGGGAGCTGGAGCTAATGACAGAGAAACCTGGGGAAATTATCTACCTGTCTTTTCAGATGGTAGGAGCCAGGGTAGTCTGTGTTTTACTAACAAATGACAATAGGGAAAAGATAAAGAAGTGAAATTTCACTCAAAATAACAGAACACTCTCAATAGGCAAGATCAATACTGAAATTTCACAGTGACAATTTTGTGAAACGTAGTTCCTCCATCCTTATGCTTTGCTTAAAAAAATATTGAAGAAATATTGGACAATTTGGGGATTGGCATAGGATTTGAAAGTCTGACAAAGTTTGGAACTAGACAGAGAAGAAAAGATTGGGATGGCTCTTCTTTCTCAGTGGCAGTGGCTACAGCAGCTGAGAGGGCAAAAAAAAAAAAAGGTCAGGAAATCATCGGGTGGTATGGTGGTGGTGGTAGCCTTGGCAGTGGTTGCAGTAGCTACATGGTTTTCCCTCTTAGGCACCAGAGGAGGAGAAAAAAAGGAAGGCAAGGAAGTTATTGGAGAGGTACCAAACCTGTTTAATCATGGCAACTCATCTGTTTGGCTGAATCTCCTTTCAGGTTACAGATGCTTTGCAGAGGAACTGACCATTCGCCATAAAATTACTTCCTCACTTTGACTTGTTTATTAACAAACAGACCCATTCTTTTTTATTGACTTGTATTTCCTCTTTATAAAAGTTAGTGAGCCAAGAAATGTATTTGTGTGAATGCTTTTTGCTGCATTCTGAGAGTGAAGGGGGTGCTTGAGTAATTCAGAAGGACTGTTAGCTAAAAGAGCTGGAAGTTATCAAGCTACTGTTTAGGTTTATGAATCATTCTGTAACTCTCCTAACAAAGAGAACCATAAAACCTGAATTCAGATATTTCGTTTGATTTCCTGTGGAGGACTGATTTTTTTGTAACCAGGAGTATAGTTGAGAGCATGACCATAAGCCTGGGGCTACCAATAAACCTCCCCTGCTCTGACCTTGAAGGACTGAGGAAAAAGGAAGGGGAGTAAAAGATGAAAGTCTTACCTTTAGCTATTCCAGTAGGAGGTGTCTATGAGAATTTCAAACCAGCCCTTTTTTCCTAAAGGCAGAGGAGAGGGTGGAGCAGGTTTTTAGCCAGTCTAACCTTTGTTCTCCATAATGAGACCTAGTGATAAAATAGCTGTGTGTGTGTGTGTGTGTGTGTGTGTGTGTGTGTGTGTGTGTGTGTGTGTGTGTGTGTGTGTGTGTGTGTGTGTGTGTATGTGTATGAACTGAGTCCCCCTCTCAAGACACACAGAAATTATATTAATCCAATTATAAAACACTCATTACAGAAATAAAAATAGACATTAAATAATTAGAAAAGTATTAATTGTTCATGGGTAGATAGACAATACCACCCAAATTAACTGTCCTATTCAGTGCCATAGCAAATTGCAAAGAGATTATTTTAGAAAGTTAAACAAAACAAAACAAAAATTCATCTGGAGGAAAAAAAGGTCAAGAATATTTCTCTAAATGATGAAGTATGGGGAAGGAAAAGGACCAAAAAACAGTGCCAATCTCAAACTATATTACAAAGTAATCACTAGAACTATTTGATAGTAATCAAAAATAGAAAAATCAATTGGTGGAAAAGTTAAGACTCAAATTTTAAAAAAAGTAGCATATTGATCAATAAACCCAAAGACCCCAACTAAGGGGACAACAAAAACTGCTGGGAAAATGTCATTTGAGACTGGCAGAAATTGTTTAGACCAAAATCTTACATCATATGCCACAATAAGCTACAAATAGATATATGAGTGAGACAGAAAAGGTAACCTACAAAACAAATTAGAGAATGTCAAGAGGCAACACTTTTTGCAGTTCAGGATAAAAGAACTTATGAGAAAGCAAGGTATAGAAAAGATCATAGGAGAGAAAATGGATAATTTTTACTACTACTATTACTAGTTAACATTTGTATAGTAAATATACCAGTTACTGAACTAAGATTTTACATATATTATCTCTTTGAGTCCTCACGACAGCCCTGCAAGAGGTTTATCCCCATTTTACAGATGAGGAAACTGAGGCAAATGGTGGTTAAGTGACTTGCCTAGGGTCACACAGATAGTAAGTGTCTAAGGCTGAGTTTGAACTCAGGGCTTCTTGATTCAAGGCCCAGCACACTATGCACTGCACCACATTTTGTACAAAGAAAATTAGTGTAGTTAAAATTAGAGGAGAAGCAATGAGAAAAAAAATTTACAGCACATTTCTCTGATAAAGCTGTGTTCTCTAGAATATATGGGGAACTGATCCAAGTACATAATAAAAAGATATGTTAGCCCAACAGATAAATGGTCATGAACAGGAGTTAGGGCTCAAATAACATTTTAGGTCAATTAGATATGCTAGATCTCTGGCAATTATTAAATAGGAATGGAAAGATCTATATTTGTTTAAGCTGTGCATGCATAATAAAGTGGCACAAAAAGTCACAAACAAATGCAGAAAAACAGTGATATTAAACATATCTGTTACTGGCTATAAGCAATAAAATTTTATTAAATAAAGGTCTAAGAAAGGCTTAAAATTAATTGGAAAATAAATAACTTTTTCTTAAAGAATTCATGTGTCCAAAAAAATAATAGATACAGTAGAAACAGTAGACAGTTTCATTAAAGATAATGACAGCAAAAAGACAGCCCAAGTTTGTGGTATGCAGCTAAAGCAGTCCTTAAGAGAAATTTATTTCTCTAAATACTTCCATCAGTACAAGAGAGAAAGAAATGAATGAATTGGGCATGCAACTTAAAAAAAAACCCCAACAACTTAGAAAACCCAGTTGATATCATGTAGTCAGCGATTGGCCTATAGTTCCATGGTCAATATTTTAATTTGTAATGTATGAGCAATATATCTGAACTCATTCCCACACATGCACACTGTAGCAGAGATTCACCATCTGTAGGCCTTTTGCTTCCAATCTGTTTTGAATCTCAAAGGCCACTCAGCACTCTAAAAGTTTGTATCTTTTATCTGCTGCTTGCTCTGTGGGATGGAACTCTGGGAAGATGCTGACGTAGTGGTCATTGCAGTAACAATAACTAGCACATGGTGCCTGCTATGTGCTACCCATTGTGCTAAGAGTTTTACAAATATTATCTTATTAGACCTTCACAACAACCCTGGAAAGTAGGTGCTATTATTATCCCTATTTTTATAGTTGAAGAAACTGAGACAAACAGAGCTTAAATGACTTGCCCATAGTCAGAGTCTGGGGCCACATTTGAACTCAAGTCTTTCTCACTTCAAGCTCTGTGTTCTATCCATTGTGACACCTAGCTCCAAAAAAAATGCATTTATTATGCATCTGCTATAGTGGATGGGCAGCTAGGTGGTGCAGTGGATAGAGCACCAGTGCAGGAGTCAGGAGGACCTTGGTTCAAATCTCACTTCGGGCACTTGACACTCACTAGTTGTGTGACCTTGGGCAAGTTACTTAACCCCAATTGCCTCATCCTGGGTCATCTCCAGTCATTCTGATGAATATCTGCTCACTGGATTCAGATGGCTCTGGAGGAGAAGTGAGGCTGGTGACCTGCACAGCCCTCCCTCACTCAAAACAAAGTCAAGTGCAAGTCATGTCATTATTTCTCTGATGGCACGGTCTTCTTCAGCAACGAAGGAAGAATACACATATAGTGGATAGAATTCTGGGCCTGGAGTCAGGAAGGCTCATCTTTGTGAGTTCAAATTTGGCCTCAGACATGTACTAGCTGTGTGACCCTGGGCAAGTCATTTAACACTGCTTGCCTCAATTCCTCATCTGTAAAATGAGCTGGAGAAGTAAATGACAAACCACTCCAATACTTTTGCCAAGAAAATCCCAAATGGGGTTACAAAGAGTCAGACATGACTGAAACAACTGAACTACAATATGTGCTCGTCATTGTGCTTCACAAATATCTCATTTGATCCTGACATCTCTGGGAATTAGATGCTATTTATTATCCCCATTATACAATTGAGGAAACTGAGGCAAGCAGGTTAAGTGACTTGCCCAGAGTCACACAACTAGTAAGTGTCTAAAGACATTATTTGAACTCAGTCTTCTTGACTACAGGCCCAGTAGTCTATCAACTATCCCACCTGGGCTCTTTCACTGGTTGATAGGAGAGTTGGAATCCTGGATACGGTGTGGATTTTTCTTGATGTCATCTTTCCCTGAACTTCTGCTCTGCCTTGTCCCCTGGTCCTGACCTCTCAATGAAACTGTGGTCATTCTCTTTTCTTGACTACTCAGGTCCTATTCCTGGGCTATTTATTTTCATTCTTCTCATGTGAGAGAAATCATTATTTATCACTTGAAATAGCTAATTACTGAATTAGGACCAAGATTTTTCCTCTTTCCTACCTCCTCATTCAGAAATCAGCTCCAGCAGGTTACTCAGATCTGTTCAGAAGATAAAGTTAGGTGAGTTGATAGATTCTGGCCTATTGTATTTTGCTTAGACAGGCCTGGGAAAATGTGGATTCTCCCTTTTGTCACCTGGTGATATGGATACAGATAATTTTCTTCGACCAAAAATTGAGGGATCAAAGTCCCTATCCCCAGACCCTCATTAAAATAGGTTCACCTCTTATTATAATATTCGTTCCCTTATTAATTGTTAACCAATCAGAGTTGATTTCTACCCTCAGAAATACCTACTCTTTCTTTTGGCTCTGTTTTATAATTTCTTGATTTCTCATAAAGTCATTAGTCTCTATCTGTTCCATTCTAATTTTGGAGTTATTTTTTCAGTGAGCTTTTGGACCTCCTTTTCCACGTGGCCAATTCTACTTTTTAAAGCATTCTCTTCATTGGCTTTTTGGACTTCTTTTGCCATTTGGTTTAGTCTATTTTTTAAGGTGTTATTTTTCTTCAGTATTTTTTGGGTCTCCTTTAGCAAATTGTTGACTTGTTTTTCATGATTTTCTTGCATCATTCATTTCTCTTGCCAATTTTTCCTCTACTTCACTTACTTGATTTTCAAAATCCTTTTTGAACTCTTCCATGGCCTGTAATCAATTCATATTTTTCTTGTAGGTTTCTGATGTAGGAGCTTTGTCTTTGTGGTCTTCCTCTGGTTGTATGTTTTGAACTTCTTTGTCACCAAAGTAAGATTCTATACTACGAGTTTTTTTGTTTTTTTTACTGTTTGCACATGTTCCCAGACAAATACTTGACTTTCTAACTCTTTGTCAAGGTAGGACTCTGCTTCCACTGGGGGTGGGTGTGAGTGTACTGTCCCAGGCTTCAGGGGTTTTGTATTAACTGTTGTGGGCCCAGAGCTCCAGAAGCAGCTGCTTCCACAGCTTCTGCTACTGTTGTGGTGGCTGCTGAGGCCATCTCCTTTGCCCCGGGGGCTGGGACTGGGACCGGGACCAGATTCCAGTGGGACTGTGCCCCTCCCCACTCATGTCGAGCAGAGTTTTCCCACTGACCTTCTATGCTGTCTTTGGTGTTTGTGGGTTGAGAAGTCTGGAAATTGCCTCATATGTGAGTGATTCAGTTCCCTGAGGCCTGCTCTGACCTTGTCTGTGCTGGCAGAGCCCATGCCAGACTGCATTCCACTCCCTGCCCAGTGCAATAGACCCTTCCTATCAATCTTCCAGGTTGTCTTGGGCTGGAAATTTGTTTCGTTCTGTCATTTTCTGGGTTCTGGAGCTCTAGAATTTCTTTAGAGTCATTTTTTATAGGGATTTGGAGGGATTTGTGGGAGAGTTCAAGCAAGTCCCTGCTTTTACTCTGCCGTCTTGACTCCTCCCCACCCTGAACACCCACTCTTTCAAGGACATATAAGCACTGAATTGGTTCCATGAGGGGTCTGTGATCTAAGAGAGATGGACAAATGACCATCCTTTTATTAATGATATGCTAGAATTATTAATAAAATGACTAAGTACCCAGAAACTGTCTCTCAAACTTTTTAAATGTCACGCATGGTGGGTTCCAAGTACTCAGTCTTTTGTGGCAATACTGAGGGCTTCACTTTAAGCCTTACCTTATGACTGTACAAAACTGAATCTTTAGTGGCTGTGACCTTAAAGTTCTGGGTTTGGGAAGCAACAGATCAGAAGTGTATCTAATGTTATTCTTGTGCCTGAGACAAGTTTCAGATCAGCCTCAGTAGGAAGAAAAAAGGTGCTCCTTTAACCACAGTCAGATTTCATCAGAGTTCCCCCTTCACCTATAGGAAAGGTGTGTGTACTAATGAGGGTTAAAGATCTTCCCTGGTCCTGCCCATTAAGGGAAGCTTGATTCGGGGAGCTGTTTTTTTTTTTGTTGGAAAGTCCACACCTTTTGTTAATTTCTAATGAGCCACTGATTCTCAAGGGTTGTGATGGGCTCTGTCTCTGAAAATGGTATATATACTCTGAGGTGAGGTTTTGTTTTGGGGCTTAGTTTTTGGAAGAAAGTTTGTGTGTCAGATGAGACTCTGGGAAGCTGCTAAGGAGCCCCCCTGGCTTTGAAAACCCAGATGTTGGTGCTTTTCTCTCTAGTAACTATGCATGTATGTAATGGTCAGACAGTTGGATCTGTCCATTGATTTGTGATGTATGTATCGCTTATGGTCAGACAGATGGAAGCCCTGTATGTTGATTTTTATTTTTCTGTTTGTATTTTCTCTGATGTTCAGGGCGCTGACTTTTTCCCCTGAACTAAGTGAATGTTATATGTAAGGTAGATTGTTGACCCCTCAAAACTTGCTTTCCTTTTAGAAAAGCAGTTCTAAGAAACTGTACAGCAGGTCCTCTTGTGTATGTTGGGGTCCTTGCTGTTACAGTACATCACAGTATTTCATTTGGTCTGGAATGAGGGCAGAACATGACAGTATTATGGAACTCCAGAAATGCGAGACTAGCTTTGGAGGGTTGGGCCGGTGCTAGGAAAACAAACAGGCTGCCCGTCATGACTGGAATACTCTCTGCTTAGTTTTGCTTCTTAGAGTTCCTTCTTTGCTTTAAAGGTCAGCTCAACTTTACCTCCTGCATGACACCTTCCTGGTCCCTCCCGAAGTTATTAGTACCTCCCCTTCACCCCTACTCTTGTTCCTATTCATTTCGTGTTTATTATAGATATGTTTTGCATATGTTAAAATGTATACACGTTATTTCCCCACAGAGAAGTTCCTTGAACCAGAGATTGTTTAATTTCATTTTTGCCTTTGTTTTTCCAGAAATTTAGCACAATGTCAAGCATACTATTAACACAACAGGTTTTTAATTGAATGATTAATTTAAAATGAGAAATGTGAAGATAGCAAGAAATATAGAAAGGCCACCAAAATCTCCCAACTAATACAAAGCAAAAAAAAAAAAAAGCAGAACCAGTATTGCTTATGCATTGACAATGTGGTTATTTCAAATTTTTTTTTTAAAAATTACATTATATGTATACCAATGTGAAATGACATTGGAAAGGGATATAGAATGGATAAACCATTAGAGGACCCAGCAAATTGAGTGCTGGGCCTGAAGTCAAGAAGACTTGAGTTCAAATCCAGCCTCAGATGTCTACCGGCTGTGTGATTCTGGGCAAATCACTTAAAAGTCTCTTTGCCTCAGTTTCCTCATCTGTAAAATGGAGATAATGAGAGCACCTATCTCCCAGGGTTGTAGTGACAAGTGCTTAGCACAATGACTGATGTATAGTAAGTGCTCTATAAAAGCTAGCTATTATTATTATTTAGTTAAGTACATTTTGGTTGTAAATAGGGAGGCAGTTTGTCATATTGAATAGAGAGTTGCCCTCAGAGCCCTAAATAACTGGGTTCTAGTCTTGGCTTTGGAACACAGTGGCTATGTAACCTTGGGCAAGTCTCTGAGAGTGTGAATTGCAGAAAATACGCCGATCTGTTCTGGTCCACTGAGTTTCCTTATCCTCCTTCAAAGGCAATCACATGTCCACTCCAAGTTTGTAAATAGTTCTGCTTTTGTGGAGTCTTAAGGTTAGAAAAGGATCTTTGATTTTATAGGTATAAGGAGTTCCCAGTGTGAAAACTCTCTGTACAGTTATAAAGTTCATCTTTCACTTAGTCTTATACAATTGTCCAAGGCACTGAAAGGTTAAACTTTCCCATGGTCACACAGCTGGTACATACCACAGGCAGTATTTGAACTTTCATCTTCCTGACCCTAACACCCACTTCTACTTCTTTTCAAAAGGAATTTTAAAATATTATTGAGGGTTTCATGTGTGCATGCATGTATATATACATGTATGCATGTGTATGTACACACATGTATGTGTCTATGTGCATATGTGGATATGCATGCATGTTTGAATCTACCCTAAATATTCACATGGACTATTTGTGCCCAACCTGTGGTAGAGCATTCTGAGCTTGTATTAATCTGATTGGCCACAGTTAGGTACGCTGTAACTTGACTAACATAATAATATAATTTTGGTCCTCTTCAAGAATGAGGGATGACAACCAACCAACCAATATGTATATATGTGCATCTATCTCTCTATCTGTCTATCTATCTATCTGTCTATCTATCTATCTATCTATCTATCTATCTATCTATCTATCTATCTATCTATCTTTTAAATAAGATTACATGACCACCAAGATGATAGACTAGATGTTTCCTCCAGTACCCATTAATTCTCTCAAAAAAACCCCAAACCAAACAAATGGCAAACCCGAAATAAGAATTACATGTCAGAGGCAAAATAATTAGAACTCCTTCCACAATAACAAAACAAGAAGCTCACCAAGGTTAACAATTATGAATGAACAGTGGAGAACATTAATCATTAAAGGCAGCACCTCTCCCTGCTTCCACTTTCTGGCAGGGACACACCAGGGCTGTGCTCTGGGACCCACTGGGGAGTTTCACTTCTGAAGTCTCTGCCCTTCTCTCAGTGTCCAGGAAAAGAATAAGGAGGAAACTTCAGTTCTGTCTACCTGGCACAACCTGTAAGTTAAGGAACTCCAAGGCAGCAGAAATTCTACCCAGGACACTTGCTCCACCCTCCCCACAAGCCTGTGATAATTGGCAGACACGGATTCAACCCAGTTAAAGATCTAAAGAAGGAAGGGAACTGAGTCAGCACTGAGACCAGTTAAAAGTTAATTTCCCAGCTTGACAGGAGGCTGAGAAAGCTCTTAGTTTCAGCCCTGGGGGTAAACCCAACATCAAAGAGTCAAGGAGTCAGAAAGCAAACAAAAGGGAAATATAGGAAAAAAATAAAATCACCAAAGCCCTAAGGATGAAGAAAATTCAGTTAAAAACTTAGAGCACAACCAGGCAAACCGACAAAGAAGATGCAACAATTACAAGATAAGATGTATACAAAAATATCTAAAATATTACAAATGTCTCTGAATATTATAAGAAAAGGGAAACTGAACCAATACCTAAAGAAACATAGAATCATGTGGATTCCCAAGACAGCATAAAATCATGGTAAAATGTTCAGAATGGTTCAAGAAGGAAATCAGAATCTATAGAGAATTATAAAGGGACCAATGGCAGAATTTCTGACCTGCATAGTGGACATAATAGCAGAATAAAACAAACAAACAAACTAGAATTCACAGTGCTAAGTCTGAAGAAACAAATAGAGAGAACTATTGGAAACATAAATTAGAAACATAAATATTTTTAACTTAAGGATGGTCTAGAGAAGAGGGGACAATATCCCCAAAGCCTGTTGAACTCCTGGATGAACCAGATTATAGTGTAATTGGGAAATGTCAAAATAAATAAAAATATATTGCAACATAGATAATGTCAATTTGTGGTTTTTGAAGTCAATATGAAGCCTGCAGAGATCCATTTTTTATTTGCGTTTGACACTATAGATCTAGAGGAAGGGAAGGAAAAAATAATATTAAGTATAAATAAATATTAAAAGGACACAATCAATATATAAGCAAAACACATTGACTGTGAAGACAATGCAATATAAGAAAATCTCCCAGAACTTTTGAACACAGAAAATAAAACAACAGTTTAAAGAATACACAAATCACCTCCCGAAAAAAAAAGCCAAGCTTCCAACTTCAAGATACAGCATGGTCAAATTTAACAATTCCAAAGACAATAAATTTTGTAAGTGATCAGGAGAAAGATCTTTAAATATGAAGTAAAGGAAATTCAATTAACACAAGACTTTTCTTTACCTATTAGAAACCACAAGAACTCAAGATGCAATTCAAAATGACATATCATACTAACTTAAGCTTAACCATCAATGAAAAAAGATAGACATTCAATAAAAGAGAGACATTGGAAGCATTACTGCATACAAAGAAAAAAGGAAAATGAGGTGAAATTATTCAACTCACTAATACAGTCAACCTACAATAATCCCAGTTTAACTTTTGCCATTTCAAGCACATGCATGATTTTGTTAGTAACCTCATTTTCACTTTTGAGTTGGCTAACATGCACATTCATGGTTTTGCACAGTGGAGAGATTTCACCAATCTTCAGTCATCAATGACTAAGTCCCAGAAACTTCTCCCTTGGTTTGCAGAGGGTGGCCAAAATAGAGAGGTTTACAGCAGAATGTTAAACGGTACAATGCTCTCACATCACAATCTGACACAATGGAAATAAGATCCAAGTTTTAAAAAGTTTTAGTTTTCAGAATTTTACTTGTTTTACAATATTTATGGGATTGTAGATTTCACATGTCACAAAAAGTGAATCTTGTTGGAAACAAAATTTTCTAAATTGAGATAGTACAGGTCACAAAATTCTAGGGAATTACTAGAGAGAAAAAAATATTTTGCATGTTACCAGTTTTATTTTGTGTACTGCATTTTATGGGTTATTTCACTGTTATTTTGTTAGGAAAAGTGCATATTATCAGAATTAATTTTTTATTATAAAGAATTGTATGCAGAAAAATGTATTTTCAGCAGTTTCTAGTAAAAGATTACAGTTTTTGGTGGTCTTGTGAACCTAATCTCCAGTTTCCCATACGTTGAATGTATCAACATTCATGTTTTTTACTTTCAAGTTGTTTTCTAGGAATGTACCTCCATGAAAATTGAAGACTGTCTGAACCTGAAACAACAGAAACAGAAAGGCAAATGAATACAACTAAGAAAAATACAAGTAAAAAATTATCCCATCTTTTGATATTCTTATAAGGAATCTCCCCTTCCACCTCAAAACAACAACTGAGGGACAATTAAGAGATTATTCCCCTCAAAAGTATAAATTTAAAGAAATAAAATGACAGTGAAGGAGTAAGCCTGGAACACAGCAGACTAAAATCCCACAACCCATAATTGGAACTGAATTTAAATTCCCTTTCATATACTTAAGTACTAGTTGTGTGACCCAGAACAAAGTATGTAATCTCTCTCAGCCTTAGTTTCCTCACCTGAAAAAAAATGGGTATGATAATAATAATAATACCTATCTTACAGGACTGTTGTGGGAATCAAATGAAATGAAAATATGTGCATTAAGGCATAATGTATATGCTCCAAACAGTATAAAATAATGTAATACATTTCTATTTATTATGTCTCTTGTTAGTTTTTTAAACATTTATAAATGCTAGCTATCATTACTATTAATAAAAATAAACAACAACTTAAAAAGCTAGAGGAATTTTCAGTGCTTAAGACTGGGCCAAGCCAACATAACAAAAATGACACTAGTTGTTTTATAGATTTAATGCCATACCAAACAAACTGCCAAAAGAATACTTTAAAGTACTTGATAAAATATTAACAAAATTCATTCTGAGAAACAAAAAGTCTAGACTATCAAAGGAAGTAATGAAAAATGGCAAGACTGAATGGGGGAATAAATAGGACCTCCAGACCTCAAACTGTATTTTAAAGCAATAATCGTGAAAACCATTTGGCATTGATTAAAGTAGATCAATGGGACAGATTAGAAAAGGGAGAATGAGAAATAATAGCACCCACTAATCTAGTGTTTAATTAACAAACTCTTCAGAAAGGAACTCCCTATTTGATAAGAATTGCTGAGAAAATTGGAAAGCAATTACACATTAAATTCAAAATAAACTGAATATTAAAGATTATACCATAAAAAGATTAGAAGAGAAGCAGATCATATGTTTTTCAAAGCTATGGGTAAGGCATGAATCCTTAATCAAGTGAGATAGAGGTAATTACAAAATATAAAATAGATAACTTTGATTACGTGAAAGAGAAATGCTTTTGCACAAACAAAATTAATCCATCTAGGATAAGATGGGAAAAGATAGAATGGAAAAAAATTCCTCATTAAACTTCTCAGATAAGGCTTTGGTGTCCAAAATATATACACAACTAACACACATACATATATGCACACACTATATATATATACACATATCTATACAATGCAGTACATATATGCATATATTTATATGGGTATGTGTCTAATTGTATATACAACATGCCTGTATTATATATAGGTATATATGCCTATGTATACATAGATGTGTATATGTATGTGCGTATATAGCAAACATATATTTTATATACACATATACACACACACACACACACACAAATAACACCCCCTCAAGTCATTGCCCAATAGCTAAGTAGTCAAACGATATGAGTAAGTAGTTCTCAAAAGACGAAATGACAAACTATTAGCAATATATTAAAAATGCTCCCCGTCAATAATAAGAGGCCATTTTTTGCTTCATCTTTCACCTATCTTTAATCACTGAATGACCTTTACCTCAAACTGAATCCAGCTTAACAAAGCTAAGGTCTCCTACCATTCAGGGCCATCTCCAGTTGTCCTGGTCTATATCTGGCCGCTAAACACAGATGGCTACAAAGGAGAAAGTGAGGGCTGATCACTTTGCACAGCCCTCCCTCATTTAAATCCAATTCATTTGCATGTCATGGCATCACCTCCAAGATGTTGTGGTCCTCTTTGAGAATGAAGGACAACCATCAATAACAAGGGAAATGCACATCAAAACACCCCTGAGGTATCTGTCACCTCACACCTAGTAAACTGACAAAGATGACAAAATGTGAATGGTTAGTTTTGGAGGGGTTGTGGAAAGATGGGCACCTTGTTGTTGGAGCTATGAATTGGTACAACCTTTTTGGAAGACTATTTGGAATTATTCAAATAAAGTAACTAAAATGTCCATATCCTTTGACTCAAAGTTTTTGTTGCTAGGCATATACCCCAAGGGAGGTAGGTCATCAGTAAAAAGAAAGTTTCCATATACATCACAATACTTATGGCAGCATGTTTGGTACTAGCAAATAACTGGAAATAAGGTACTATGATGAGAATATTTAATTTCCTTTTATTGTTCAGGGCTCCGGGCCGCTCCTCATAAAATTTTTGGTTAACTAAGAAACTATCTGATGTTAATTTTAACTTATTTTAACTTTAACCAAAACCTGACTCATGGAATAATCGTGTTAAATGGAAGACTATATGACATTTCTCAGATAAAAACCAAAGGGAAGTTTTACCTTCCCAAAGTGATAATAAGTTATTTGAAGAAAAATCTCAATGGTCCCAGACTCTGGTTATCTTGATGTAAATCCCTTCCCTTCAATCAACCTATTGTGAACCCTCTAAATGAAGTTTAATCTGTAACCTGATTTAGATTACCTACAGAGTCTGTTTAACTAGGCTTGTTTCCTTAAGGCATGTATGAGATTATGGCTCTGCTTAATTAAATTTGTTAAACTTTTATGATACTGAAGGATACATGGGAATATAAATCTGTCTTTTTGAAACTTTTATTGCTTAAAAGAATATATGAGATAATACTATATAAAAGAATTTATTTTTCTATCAGTTTGATGCAATTTTGTCTATAAAGCCTCTTTAGAATCCTAATCTTTGTTCAGGGTCATTGTTTTGAATCCTGAGCCAGTGCTTATGCATAATAAAACCTAGATTTTTAAGCTCTATAATTTCTGAGTTGTGGGAGATTTATTTTGGCAGTAGTAATCTACCACATGAACTCAAAAGAGGAGAAATTTCTCTTAAAATAGTATTCACTGATTGAACAGAATCTAAACAAATTGTGGTTTATGTATGCAGTGGAATATTACTCTGCTTTAAAAAACAATAGATATGATGAATACAGAGAAATTTAGAAAGACTTATAGGAAGTGATGCTAAGTGAAGTAGAGGCAATAAAACATTGTATAATGAGTCCAACAACGTATATTGCAAAATTCTTCAACCGTGGTTCCTTTTTCTTTTGTAATTTTCATTTTAAGGGATGGTTTTGGGTGGGGGATGGGAACAAGGATATAGAAGAAAATTTAGGTGATGTAAAAAAGCAAAAGATATCAATTAAAATGTATTTTAAAGTATTTATTTCTTTCCAAGTCAGGAGGACTTGGTTTGGGGTTTATTTTTCTGTGTTCTAAAATTTGGATTGAGATTTCCTGCAGCAGGTTGACTGAAGGGGGTGAGGACGTCCAGGCAATGTTATACTAGGAAATGACTTATTTCAAAGTGCTTTTACTTATTTTGTTTTATTTTTTGGAGGCAATTGGGGTTAAATGACTTGCCCAAGGTCACACAGCTAAGTAAGTGTCTGAGTTTGCATCTGAGCTCAGGTCCTCCTGACTCCAGGGCTGGTGCTCTATCCACTTTATTACCTAACTGCCCCCTCAAAGTTCTTTTAATCAATCACCAAGAATTTATTAAGCACCTACTACATGCCAAGCATCATACTTGGTGTTGGGGATGTACAGATGAAAATGAAATTGAGCATTATCTGCCTCAAGGAGCTTGTATTCATATGTGTATAATTCAAGATAAGAAGAAGGTGGCCCTTGAGGTGAGTTTTGAAGGTAGCTAAGAATTCTAAAGTGCAAAGGTGAGAAGTAAAAACATTTCAGGAATAAAGGTATACATAACCTGTACAAAGACTACATACAAAAATGGGGCACCGAGGGAAACTAATGAGTAAACTCAAAGTACACTTAGCTAGCACTCAGGAAGTCACTGGTTTTTAGTTCCTGTCTCCTGGGCCCTGATAAGACACCTGGAGATGTGCATACATAGATTTTTCCAATAGTTAAGTATCCCCTATTCCAACTTCAATTAATGTAACTAACAAGATGCTCTAGGCTCTGATTTACTTAACAGTTACTTAAGATTTACTTAACTCACTTAACAGGTGAGATGAGAACATCTCTTTGATTCCATTACAAAATCAATCAAATGTATAAACTATGGGTGAGCAATATCTAGACACCTCTATTGAATCAATCTATCAATCAATCAAAGGCATCAATTTGGTGCAAAAACCCTAGTTAATCATTCTGTAGGCTGAAATAAGATGACAGTGTCTTGGGTTTGGACCTATGTAGATCAGAGAAATAAATTCAGCAGAAGCATTCCAGAAACTTTCTGGAGGGAAGTTTGTAGAGTACATCAGAAAGAGACACCCTTGTAGCAGAAGGAAACCCTGGTGAAGGAAGAGTGAACCTAGAGGTAGTGTCACTTTCCCTTTTCCCCTTCTCCCTCATCATTAAGTCTGACCTCAGGGAGATTGGCTCAGTAACAAACAATGCACCTAAGCAGCCCTTGAGAGAAGACAGACTAAATCCTTGGTGCTGAGAGTGGCTTTAGTATTCTATCATGAGGACTATTAAAGTACTCTACCCCTCCTCCCACCTTGGAGGCTCAGCTGAGTACTGCCCACAGAAGGCTCATGAGGGTTCCACAAAATGAGAATACTTAGACCCAACCAGGAACTGTAAATTACCCTTTTGCCCGACATGCTGTCTAAGCTTTTCCCTTGGACTCTGTACACATTTGTGAGTGTCTCAGATTGTGTGTGTGTGTGTGATGTTTTTTATTTTCATCTTTTATTTTCTCAGAAAGTATCTCTTTGTAAAAGCTAATTAATTTTAGTTATTTTGATTATTTTAGTTATTTGACTAATTGATATTAGGAAGTTATCAACTGACTAAAAGATTGATATTGGGGGACATTAACCATTCCAGCTCCCCGGGGTTATCCCTGGAACCTGGCAAGAACATAATATTCAGCCTCCAAAGCCCCAACCCTGACCTATATCCATCCTCACCTCAAAGTCACAGGAGTGAGAAGAGGATCCAAAGGGGTGCTAAGCATGCAGTCCTTAGCAAATCACTCTGTAAAATGAGGTGGTTGGGCTAGCACACCTCTAAGGTGCCTTAAAGCTCTAAATCCTATTAAATGACAACCTCTGGGCCTCTTCTTGCCCTGCTTTGGAGGAAGGAGAAAGAGGGGGAGGGGGAAGGAAAAGGGAGGGAAGAGGAAAGGAGGTGAAGGAAAGAGGTAAGGGGAAGGGGAGAGAGCTAGGCAATGGGAAAGAGAAGAGAAGTGGGGGAGAGGAAAAGGGAAAGTATGAGGAGAGGAGGGAGGAGAGGGAGGGAGAGGAAAGGGGAAGAGGAAGGGGAAAAAGGTAAGGGTGAGGGAAGGAGAAGGGGAGAAGGCTGAAGAGCAAATAAGGGGAGGAAGAGAGAAAGGGAAGGGAGGAAGGAAGTGGAGGATGAGAAAGAAGAAGGAAGGGCAACGAGACGGGAGAGAGAAGGAGAGGAGGGATCACCAAGTTCTCTAGTGGGTGAGGTGGGAGGGTGACAACATGGGTGCTGCAGTGCAGGCTTGGGTGCCTGCCTTTGGGAACAGTTCAAGGATACCTTACCTTGTTCTGTACTAGGAGTCAGGGACGGACAACCGAAAAGAGACAACCTGAGGTAGGGTCAGTAGCCAAAGGGAAGCTCCCCGAGGTCAGCCTCTCGCCCAGCCCGCAGTCTTTGGCCATAGAACCACTGGAGTGCTCCCTGGCCTTCTACTTAGGTGGGAGTTGGGGGAGAGGGGTGAAACACTGCAGTGTCATCTCCCCTTCCTTCTTCCCGTCCCAGTTTTGATGCTCTGTATTATTTAGCAATGCCACCTTGCCCTCCCCAGGGCTGCAGCCTGGCTTGGAGCACCTCTTGGGACAGTGGCTCTGGTGGGATAGGGGACCAGGGGGCTATGTGAGCACAGAAGCCATGGTTTACAGGCTTGCCCACCCCGATGTCTGGTCAAGTTCCTGCTCCTCAGTCACGGGTTCAAACGCAAGTTTCTTACCCTAACAACAAATTCTTGGTTAGTCCTACCCTCCCCTGTGACCACCCCAAACTGGTCTGCTCACCCTAGACACAATCTCTCTTTTCTTCCTGGAATGGGGTCAGAAAAGAGAAAGGAGGTAAGGGTTCCATATGTTTGAGTAGGCTGGTTGGGTTATTTGTAGATGTGGCCCTTGAGTGCTGAGCTCAAAATTCATACCATTAGAGCCCAGACCTGGTCCAGAATATAACCTCCAGAATAATGCTTGGCAGGAGTGAAAACTGAGGCAGAATCCTAGGGGTATGACCCATGAAAAATGTTTGACTTCCTTCTGTTTGGCCTGCATGATCTGGCTCAAACCCAAATCACGTGCTCCAAGAAAGTCAGTGTAGAGAACTGTGTGTGCACACAAATATGTATCTGTGTGTATGTATGCATACGGAAGGAAAAAAGATATATGCTTTCAGGAGGCAAATTTTCATATCTACACTTTATTCATAAGTCCTATTTAGTTACACATCATAAACTATCTCTCCCTCATCTGACTGTTCAGTCTCCTTTGATCCAAAAGAATCAAAAGCATTTGAGATCAAAGGAAGCCCTTACAACTGGGTGTGACAATTCTGTTATACCAGGAATGGGAACCTTCCATTTGGAGTCTGAGCAAAGGGAACCCTGAGAGCTTGGTTGGCCTAGGGAAATGAAAAAGGTGGTTCAAGGACTTTTGTCGCACAAACTTGATATTCCCTCACTCTCATACTGCCAGTGCAGACTTGCTGGAGCAGACAAACTTCTGTTGTGTTGAATTTTCCAGAGCTCTCTCTCTAACTTAAAGTCATGGTTGATGTAGAAAACTGGGCTCAGTACTCATCATAGTAGCACACTCATAGAAATGCACACACATACACAAACACATATATATGTACATATACATATATACACACATGTATATATGTATATTGGGCAGCTAGGTGGCTGATCAGATAGTGCCAGGCCTGTACTCAGAGTACTTGAGTTCCAATGTGACCTCAGACACTTACTAGCAGTATGACCCTGGACAAGTCATTTAGTTCCTCATTTGTCTTAGCTCCTCATCTGCTATAAAAAAAAAAATTAGCTGAAGAAAGAAGTGGCAAACCGTTCTAGCATCTTTGCTAAGAAAACCCTAAATGGAGTCATGAAGCATCAGATACAGTTGAAATGCCTGAATAACAACAGAAATATGTGTGTATATTCATGTGTGTTTATGTTTACATGTTGTATTTTTCTAGAATGAAGGACCACTGATGTTTGTATGTATACATGTATATGTGTGTATGTATGTATGTATGTATGCATGTATGTATGTATATATCAGTATTCCAAAAGTTTTAATGCAATTTTAAGCTTTAATAGTCTTTGGGATACCCTGTACACACACACACGTAACACATATGTAGCTTATATGATTTCTGTGGGTCCTTATCCCAACACTCACTAATGCACTAATGGTTGGGTGTAGAGCTTCCCTTCAGGATACTAAGGATAACATTAAAGCTTTGACTTAAGCCTCCATTTTTGATGTGTTTCCCCCCAAATATCATTGCCCAATGATTCTTGTTTCAATATCATAGAAATTAGCAATTGCAATGGGATATTTATTGGAAATATATGGCAAGAACCAAAGTACAAAAATGTCCTCCCAAACTGAGACCTACTTTCCTTTCTATATTTGGTCCCTAATGGTTTTGCAGAATGGCTGAACCAATTCACAGCTCCACCACTGATAATGCATCAGTATGAAGTTTCTTCCCACAACTCTGACCTTCCTCCTGACAATTGTCATTTTCTATTTTTGTTATCTTTGATAATCTGAGAGGTATGAATTGCAACCTCATTGTTGTTTTTAATGTATATTTCTCTAATTGTTCATGAATTAGAGTATTTTTTCATGACTATTGATGGCTTAGGTTTCTTCCTGTGAAAGCAATTCTTTATATCCTTTGACCATTTATCAGCTGGTAATTGGTTGCATTCTTATATTTTTGAATCAGTTCTTTTATTTCTTGGATATCAGACCTTTGGATATCAGATGAGAAAAACTTGCTGCAAAGATTTTTTTCCTCTATTAATTTTACAATTTTAACTGCACTGATTTTGTGCAAAATTTTTCAATTTTATGTAATCAAAACTTTCCATTTTGTCTCCTGTGATCCTTTCTATTCCTTATAATGGCATTATATATGGCATATCCAAAGCTGTAAAAAGTATTTTTGTTCTTTCTCCTTTGATTTGTATATAATATAAGCTTTTATTGTTTTGTACATTTTTTTGTACATTCTTGTATATTTTATATGTTTTGTACTTCTGTGTTTATATTTTTAATATACTCATGATATAAATCCAACTTGGTTCAAATGTATAATCTTAACTTCTTTGCTAATATTTTATTTAGCATTTTTCAATAAACATTCAATAGAGGTATTAAACTATAGTTCTGTTTCTCTTCTTTATCTCTCTCTGTCTGGATTATATATCAGTCCCATATTTATTTAATTGGAAGAGTTGGTAAGATCCCTTCTTTCCCTGCCACTTTTTATGAATGTAATATTGGTATTAGTTGTTCTTTGATTGTTTGCTAGAATTTACTTGTAAATCCATCTTGTAGTGTAATTTTTTTTTTTGTGAATACTTTTATGGTTCAAATTCCTTTATGAAGACTGGGTTATTTCTTCTTCATTGATCGTGAATTTTATTTTTTGATATTAGGTATTTGGTTCTTCTCTCTTATTTTTGAACACATTGGCTAATAGATTTTTAAAATTAATTCCTTTATCCCCCACCTTCAACCCAACTCCTAATTTTATTTATTAGTTTAATGTTTTTCTTTCAATATTCTTTCCTTTTTGTGTTCTGATTTTCTCTTTTTGTGTTTGGGTAGGATTTTTTGACTTGTTACTCTTCTAGGTTCATGTCCAATTAACTGATTTACTCTTTATTTTTGTTGATGAAAATACTTCGATCTCTACATTTTTCCTTAAGGAAAGCTTTGTTGCCTCATTGTTCCCATTTTCTTTGGTGCAATTATCTATTGTTTCTGTGTTATGTTCTTGAACCTACTGATATTTTGGATTAAGTTATTTAGTCTCCATTTAAGTTTAAATCCTTTGTTCAGAGTCTCTTTAATGATCATAATTTATATTGTGTAAGGCAGAGGATGTAGTCAATACTTTTTTTTGTGCATTTGATTATGAATTTTTTAATGCCCTGGCACGTGAACAATTTTTGTTAGGATGCCACATACAGCTGAAAAATAAGACTTCAAACATGAGAGGAATATCATGGCACTTAAAATATGGCACTGGTTAATGAAAAAAAAATCTCCCCCTTCCCTCTTCCCTCTATTCCACAAGAATGAATGAAAAAGTACTTTTAAAATACTTACAATGTGCAAAATACCACCCCCATCAAGGAAACTTCTTTTCTGAATGAAATCCAAAACTGTTTGGTTAAATGTCCTCTAAATTCCTTTCTAACTCTTAAGTTTATGATCCTATTATTCTATGAGCATATGGCACAATCAATTCCAAATGGATTTTCAATCTAAACATTTTTAAAAAAATTAAACTTTTCCAATCAATAAAAATATACTTTCTCTCCCTTCCATTCTCCCCTCAACCCACTCTTAAATGAGAAAAGAAAACAAAACCCCCGTTACAAACATGTATAGTCAAGCAAAATTAATTTCCCCATTGGCCATTAAAAAAATGTTTCAGTCAACACAGAGTCTATTACTTCTCTGTTAGGAGGTGGACAGTATATTTCATCCTGAGTTTGGAATTGTGCTTGGTCATTGCTTTGATCAGAGTTCTAAACTTTCAAGGTTATTTGTCTGCACAACATTATTGTTACCGTATAAATAATTCTCCTGTTGTGTTCGCATTCATACATGTCTTCCCAGTTTCTCTGATACCATCTCCTTCATTATTTTACTATTCTATAACCTGGTCAGACGTTCCCCACTTGATGGGCACTCTCTCAGTTTCCAATTCTTTGCTACCACAGAAAAGAGCTGCTCTAATTAATTTTGTACGTATTGGTCCTTTTCTTCTTTCTGTGATCTCTTTGGAATATAGGACTAGTAACATTATTAGTGGGCCAAATTTAATAACTTTTGAGCTATAGTTCAAGATTGTTTTCAAAAATGGGTAAATCGGTTCCTAATATATGCAATCTAAATATAAAGAGTCGTATTAAAAATGCAAGGGAATAGAAAGAGGAACTTTCAAGAACTATGATCAGGAGGATAATTCCAGGGTATGCCAATAAATTTAACAACTGGCTGTCCAAAAAATGAAAAAAAGAATGTATTACACACCTTTAAGTTTAATCTGTATTATCAACATTTTCTTCATCACTTTCTTAAGTCTATAAAATAAATGGAATAGATAAAATCCTGAGTTATAGTATTCCCAAGGTGAAAATGCTCTGGACATTTAATAATCAGCTCTCAGGAGCTGATTATGACTGGCTCCAGCATACCCTTGGATAACTCTTAGCCAAGCAAGGGAGTAGGGTTAATCATGAAAGAGAAAATGCACTATTTGGCCACATTTTCAATGGTTCTATAATCTTGTCTATGTGGATGAAACATCCAATAATACAGAACCCACATAACCTAATCATACTCAATGATTCTGGGTGACCCTGGTCCCTATTTGGAGCAGCTAGGTTATGCAGTGGTTAGAGTGCTGGACCTACAGTCTGGAAGACCTGAGTTCAAATCTACCCTTAGGTGTTTGCAGTGTGTGTGTGTGTGTGTGTGTGTGTGTGTGTGTGTGTGAGACAGAGAGAGAGACAGACAGACAGACAGACAGACAGACAGACCCTGGTCACATCACTTCTGTCTGCGTTAGTTTCCTCATTTGCAATATAGGGGTTATTGTGAGAATTAAATGAAATAATAATTGTAAAGTGCTTAGCACAGCACCTGGCATATTGTAAATGCCATATAAATGTTAGCAATTATGATTATTATCATGCTATAAATTTACCACAGAGGGTCCACAGATGATGTCATGAAGACATGAGTGGTCATATAACAGTTATTCCTTGTTCTTATCACATGGCTGGCCCATCTTCTTTTTAAATCAAAATTTAAATTTTGATTTCTTTGATGTTCTCTTTTACTCTGATTTCTTCTCTGTAATTGTCTTCTTGTTATGGGAGGCTCACATCCTACTCTCTCACCTGTTCTGAGCTCACAGATGCCTGGTGTGTCTCCTCTAGAGCCTCTTTGTTCAAAATGTGTTCAAACTCTAATTCATTTACCCAAGGAGTTGATAGCATGACTCCTCTCCAAAACAGGAATTGGGGTTGTGGGAAACTCCCTCCTACTGTTCCGTAACATGTTCCTTCCCTTCATTAGTCACAGGTTCATAGACCTAATGATGGTCCATCTGACCATAATGTTTCCTTTCAAGTCAACCCAGCAAATACTGGCCATTGTAGACACAGAAAATGTCCTAGGCCAGAGGTTCTTAACCTTTTTTGTGTTATGAAATCTTTGGCAGTCTGGTAAAGTCTATGATCCCCTTCTCAGAATTCTGCAACAGATCAAATATAAAGGATTACAAAGAAAACCAATTATATTGAAATATAATTATCAAAATACTAAAAATAAAATCATGGACCACAGGTCAAGAACCCCATCCTAGACAATGTTGGTTCGAAAATTGATGACACTAATGAATCTAGCACATTCAAAACACCAGCCTCTCCCTCAGAGCCTCTCCTGAGACCAGGGCAGCTAGGTGGTGCAGGGGATAGAGCACCAGTGCAGGAGTCAGGAGGACCTGAGTTCAAATCTCACCTCAGATACTTGACACTCACTAGCTGTGTCTCCTTGGGCAAGTCACTTAACCCCAGTTGCCTCATCCTGGGTCATCTCCAGTCATCCTGATGAATATCTGGTCAATAGATTCAGATGGCTCTGGAGGAGAAGTGAGGCTGGTGACCTGCACAGCCCTCCCTCACTAAAAACAAAGCCAAGTGCAAGACATGTCATTATTTCTCTGATGGCATGGTTTTCTTGGGCAACGAAGGATACACACACACACACACACACACACACACACACACACACACACACACACACACACACACACACACACACACGTTCTTCCTGAGACCAGAGCCATTAAGTCCACTTCTCTGCTGGTGAGAATCTGTCTGCTGTTACACACTCACCTACACTTTGGGTTAAGTACTTGTAATCTTGTTAAATGCAGCATCTGATTAAGGATAGCCAATTGCCTTTCTGGCTGCTGGTTTCCCAAACGTCAGCCATTTCATGTTGGTCAGCATGAATCCCTAGGTGCTACTTTGCAGAAGGAAAGAGGGGGAAGAAATCCTTCATTTGAATCCTGACCTCAGTAATATCTAAGGGCTCACTGACAAGCAGCTTTTCTTTGCAGGCACTCTCCTTCAGAAGCCTATTATTAGCAAGGAGAAGCTCCTGAAAGATCTGTTGTCATAAAACATCAATCAGAAAATATCCCATGAGAAAAAGGCTAGCACTGCCACCTGGTGGTTAGAAATCTAATACTTCTGTTTCTGCCCTCTGAAGCAACTCGGAGACTAGTCCTTTAAAAATCCTGGGAAGTAGGAGATACCTGCTGTGTCTCTCCTAAATCCTCTTTTCTTCAGATTAATTATCCCTATCTTTCACTATCCTGGTTGCCTTTCTTTGGAGTCTTTCCATTTTATCAGAGTCCCTCCTAAAATACCCATAGGAATTCCTCAGTGTCATCTCAGCACATTGCTGTGATGTTGATACACTGGATTAGGAGTCAGGAGAATGAGGCAGGAGTTTCAGCTTGGCCACTTAGAAGATCTTTGACCTTTGGCAGGCTACTACATACCCCCATTTATTACACCTTGTGTCTCAGTACCTCACATACAACCATTCACCTGGCAACCAGGGTCTAAATTCATTACTCTGTTTTCCTGGAGAAGTGGGAAGATCCCATGTCTCTATATCAATTAGTTGGTAAAAGAAGAAAAGGCTCTTAAGCCTTTCCCCTGAACTTCCATATTCACCACTCTCTGATTCCTCACCAACCCCCCACCCCGGACTCTTCCTTTTTTCTCTCCTCTCACAGTCATATTTATATGTATATATAATTAATATTTACCACCAATGATGTTCTAGTCTGTTTCCTTATCACAGTTCTGGGGCCACTTTGGGTTTCTTGAAGCAATGCCAAGGGAGCTCTCATACAGATCATACCAAGTTGGAAAGGCTTCAAAAGCAAAATGGCATGGAAATCCAGTACTGACCTTAGAGTCCAGAAGACCTGAGTCTGAAACTATAAAATGGGGATCATATTAACACTTAATTGGAGAAAATATGTAAAACACTTTTTAAATTCTAAGGTGGACATAAATATTAGCTATTATTATGTAACCAGCAATGAAATATCATCTGAAGACCACATTGACTCAATTTGGAGGGACTCATTACCAGGTTGTCTAAAAATTGAGAAAATTTTCAGTTCCTCAGGTTTCAAAGGCTGTCTTGTAGTAGAGGTGTCCTAATTATTCACTGGTAAAGGGAATGCCTCACTAATGGATCCTTGAGAAATCTCAGTTTAATGTTTTTATAGATTGTGTCAAAGGTCACTCCATCTATTCTTTTTTAAAAGAATGTATATGCTTTTATTTAAATAGCCCAACAAGGCTCTATTTTTCATTAAAAAAACCTCAACTAAATCGCAGAACTATGAAAAATCAAGGACAGTTTGGATAATAACCAAGGAACAAACCCAATGATACTGATAGAATCAGGCAGAGGAGCTTTATTTGCGAAGCAACCGGCATAACCAAAGTATATTGTTGTTATTTTGTCTGAAGCTATATAGCTCTGATCTCACTAGAAATAGGGATCTGTAGAACATCCTTCTGGATCTTAGGCATAGTGACAGCCCTTGCTAAACACAGACCATTGTAATATTCCGAGAATAGTTTAAAACACCAGGTGGTGCTGTGGAACAAGTCAGGTTGAGCTGCCAATCACCCCTGAACTAGGGGGACATTCCGAGCATGCCCAGGACATTTGATTCCTTCACGTGGGTGGAGTTTTCCTAGAAACTCACTCCCTATGCTTTCAGAGGCATTTTCTTTTCAAATCCAGTGTTCTCTGCTTTCCCAGAGAAGTAAAGAATGTTGCATGTTTGAGCTTGCTTCCAGACTAGGTCTTTTATTCATGCACATTTTTTTAAACTACAGATATCTGAATCTTGAATTTTTTTTCCCAGCTTGTAAAAGTCCAGTACCAGTCTTCCTGCTTTGCCTGTATTTTTTCCCCTACCAACTCTAATTGCCTCCATGTCTGGACTAAATATTTCTTTGTCTAAAGCAGGGAATGTTTTCTCCTTTTCATCTAGATACATGAGCAATAGGTAAAATATAACAAATAGGTAAGATTTATGTTGGTTAATTTTTTTTTATCAGAATTCTAAAAACTTTGGAACAAAAGCATGTGCTTAGAATGAAGGCCAACGTCTCCCAAGCTCTGAATGAAACACAGATTTTAAAGTGAGTAAATAACCAATGGGAACATTTAGCTTCCTTTTTGAAGGGAGATATGGGGAAAGAATATGTCACCAGTCTCTTAATCCTGGATCCAGATTCATCCCAGTAATGCATGAGATATAAGTCTTCTGCTTTCTACCATTTGTGTCTTGTTTACAATGGTTTCTGGGGGAGGCAGAGCTTGGGCATCTGAGCCTTGCCCATTACCAGGGGAAGATCACTCCCTCCAGATCTCTCTGTCTTTTTCACCAAAGACAGGTTGCACATATAAGATGAACCTTAAGTTCCCCTTCAGTAGTGATATCTATCTGCCTTCTGCAAGCCTTCTCTTTAGTTTCAAGAGACCCTTAACAGATATGTTTTTATGGAATTCTCTCTCCCCTCATTTCTGCCTCCTGGTTTATTTTAAGTCTCAGCTAAAATTCCACCTTCTGCAAGAAGCTTTTCCCAGTCCTCCTTAAAGTTAGTGTCTTTACTCTCAGATTGTCTCCAATTTATCATAAGTATACATACATACACATATATGAATATATGATGTGTGTACAGACACACACTTTGGTTTATTTGTTTGTACAAAGTTGTTTGTCTATTGTCTGCCTCCATTACACTGTAAGTTCTTTGAGGACAGGGACTGTTTTTGCCTTTCTTTGTATACCCAGTGCTACATTGTGTGGCACATAGTAGCCATTTAATAAATGCTTGTTGACTATTAGAGAAAAAAATGGATCTTTCATAGAATTAATAAACTCCCAAGCTACCTTATTGAGGAAAGGAGACATGGTAGAATGAAAATACCAGAGAAAAGAGAAAGTTTGAAAAAAAGAAGTTGAAATGCTTGCATCTGAAGAGGGGAGAGCAGACAATTGTTTTCCCTTCAGAATCCCAAGATATTTAAGCATCAAAAGAGGGACTATAAAAGTACAAACTCAAGACCCGCCACCCCCTTTTTGAGAGGGAAAGAGAAAAGAAAAAGGAGAGAGGAATAATATACAAAGAATAAAGAGATGAAAACAATTGGCTCTCTCATAATTGTCACATGACAGAACACTATATAAGCATGGAGTAGGAAGAGTGGGTATCACATGAACTTCATTCTTATCTTAGCTGGGCAAAAATTGGGGTGAAAGAATACAAATATAATGGCAGAGAAATATAGTAAACAAGGAGAGTAAAGAAGGGTTTGAAAGAGGGGATAATTTGGGGTGGGAATACTCACAAAAAAATGAACTTTAACTAGGGAAGGTTGATTACAAAGTTAAGAATAAACAAAAATAAGTCAATCCATAGAGATCTGAGTTTGAGTGAGGTGACAAGAGGGATGGGAGAAAATTAGGTTTCGGAAAGTTCTAAGTATCTATTGCTAGTGTTAGTTTCATTCTCTTTCTCTCCCCATGTTCTTTTTCCTTATGGGGGAGAGGGGTGAGGAACAAAGAGGATAAACATTATAATAAGAACAGATAAAGAAAAATGAAATTAACAATCATAATCATGAATGATTATAGATTGGGACAACCTCATTCAAAAAACAGAGTAGGGTAGCAGAATGAATCAGAAAGCAAAACCATGTTCACTTGTTGGAGCTTCTCTGTAACTTTGGCAAGCATATATCTTTCTATTTTCTGCTCTCTTGAAATTTATTATTTGAGTGTCATTAGTCAGTAAACATTTATAAATATCTTCTGTGTTCTAGGTACTGTACTAAATGCTGAAGATAAAAAGAAAGGTAAAAGACGGTGCTTGATCGCAAGGAATTTACAATCTAACAGAGGAGAAAACATGAAAACAACTATGCACAAAGAACGTATCTATAGGATAAATTGGAAATTTATTGATAATAAGATTCTGCAATCATCTTTTTTATTATATAATATTATGGAAATACTTGTTTTATTCCATAAATTAAATTTGAAAATGAATTATTTCATCTTTGGAAAGAATGACTTTTTCTTTTCTATAGGAAGGAGTCACCTGTTGTTTAGACATATACAAATGAACAGAGCAATCTAAAAAAAAGATTATCCCTGTTATAATATGTTTCAAGTAATCTTAAATAATTTGATGTATAGTGACTGATACTGTGAAGGGGGCATTTTGCTTTATTGAGCTAATTTTTTATAAGTTAATTTACTTACTTTTGGTTTTCACATTCACTTCCATAAGTTGTAAATTTTCCCCCTCCTTTCCTTCCTCTCCAAGATGGCATACAATCTGATGTAGGCTTTACATATACATTACTATTAAACATATTTTCACATTAGTCATGTTCTGTAGAAGGATTAGAATAAATGAGAGGAGCCATGAGAAAGAAACAAAAAACAAAAAAAGGGTATACACAGTTTTATAGCACTTTGGGCATAATTCCAAACTGCTCTCCAGAATGGTTGAATCAGCTCACAACTCCAACCAGAATGCATTAGTGTTCCAGTTTTCCCATATCTTCTCCAGCATTTATCATTTTCCTGTTTTGTCATGTCAGCCAATCTGATATGTGTCGTGTAGTATCTCAGAGTTGTTTTAATTTGCATCTCTCTAATCAGTGATTTAGAGTATTTTATCATATGACTATAGATAGCTTTAATTTCTTCTTCTGAAAACTGTCTATTCATATCCTTTGACCATTTATCAATTGGGGAATGATTTGTATTCTTGTAAATTTGACTCAGTTCTCTACATATATTAGACATGAAATATTTATCAGAGACAGGTTATAAAAACTCTTTCCAAATTTTCTGCTTCTCTCCTAATCTTGGTTGCATTGGCTTTGTTTGTGCAAAAACTTTTCAATTTAATGTAATCAGAATTATCCATTTTGCATTTCATAATGTTATCTATCTCTTGTTTGGTCATAAATTCCTCCACCCTCCATAAATATGACAGATAAAGCATTCTTTGCTACCCTAATTTGCTTATAGTATCAGCCTTTATATCTAAATTGTGTAACCATTTGAACTTTATTTTGGTATACTGTGTCAGACATTGGCCTATGCCCAGCTTCTGCCATACTATTCTTCAGTTTTCCCAGCAGTTTTTGTCAAATAATGAGTTCTTATTCCAGAAGCTAGTGTCTTTGGGTTTATCAAACAGTGCATTACTATAGTCTGTGACTACTGTATCTTGTGTACCTAACCTATTCCACTGATCTATCCCTTTGTTTCTTAGCTAGTACCAGGTAGTTTTGATGCTTCATAATACAATTTAAGATCCGATATGGCTAAATCACCTTCCCTAGAATTTCTTTTCACTAATTTCCTTGATATACTGGACTTTTTGTTCTTCCAGATGAATTTTGATATTATTTTTCTAGCTCTATAAAATATTTTTCTTGATAGTTTAATTGGTATGGCAGTGAATAAGTACATTAATTTAGGTGTAATTGTCATTTTTATTATTTTAGCTTGGCCTACCTACAAGCAAACAATGTTTTTCCAGTTATTTAGATCTGACTTTATTTGTGTGAAAAGTGTTTTACAATTGTGTTCATATAATTTCTGGGTTTCTTTTGGCAGATAGACTCCCAAATTTTTTAATAATATTTTCAGTAACTTTAAATGGAATTTCTCTTTCTATCTCTTGCTGTTGGGCTTTGTTGGTAATATATAGAAATGACAATGATTTATGTAGTTTATTTTATATCATGCAACTTTGCTAAAGTTGTTTATTATTTTGATTAGTTTTCTACTTGATTCTCTAGGATTCTCTAAGTATACCATCATATCATCTGCAAAGATTGATAACTTAGTTTCTTCTTTGCCTATTCTAATTCCTTCAATTTCTTTTTCTTCTCTTATCCCTAAAGCTAACATTTCCAGGACCATATTGAATTATAGTGGTGATAATGGACATTCTTGTTTCAACCCGGATCTTATTAGAAATGCATCTAGCTTACCCCATTATATATAATGTTATTATGTACATAATAACATTATATTGCATATAATATAGATAGATGCTACTTATTTTAAGGAAGGCTCCATTTATTCCTATGTTCGCTAGTGTTTTTAATAGAAATGGGTGTTGTATTTTGTCAAAAGCTTTTTCTGCATCTACTGAGATGATCACATAGTTTGTTAGTTTTATTGTTGATATGATCAATTACTGATAGTTTCCCTAATATTAAACCAAGACAGGTTCCTAGTACCTGAACAAAGTGTATTACTCTCATGATAAGTTGCTGTAATCATTTTTGCTTGTATTTTATTTTAAAAATTTGCCTCTGTATTCATTAGTGAAATTGGTCTATGATTTTCTTTCTCTGTTTTGACTCTTCCCAGTTTAGATATCAGTGCAATATTTGTATCATAAAAAGAATTTGGTAGGACTCCTTCTTGGCCAATTCTCCCAAACAGTCTATATGGTATTAAAATTAATTGTTCTTTAAATATTTGATAAAATTCATTTATAAATCCATTTGGCCCTGGCAAATTTTTTCCTAGGGAGTTCATTGATTGCTCATTCAGTTTCTTTTTCTGAGATGGATTTATTTAAGTATTTTACTTCCTCTTCTATTAATGTGGGCAATTTATATATTTTTTAAAATTTATATATATATATATATATACATCAATATATAAAATATAAAAGTATTCATCCACTTAAATCATCAAATTTATTGGCATACAGTTGGGCAAAATAGTTTCTAATTATTGTTTTAATTTCCTCTTTGTTGGTGGTGAGTTCACCCTTTTCATTTTTAATGCTGGTATTTTGGTTTCTTTCTTTCTTTTTTTTTAAGTCAAATTAACCAAAGATTTATATTTTTACTATTTTTTAAAAATAAAACCAGCTCTTAGTTTTATTTATTAGTTCAATAGTTTTCTTAATTTCAATTTCATTAATCTCTCCTTTGGTTTTCAGCACTTCTAATTTAGTATTAAATTGAGGATTTTTAATTTGTTCTTTTTCTAGCTTTTTCAATTGCATGCCCAATTCGTTGATCTCTTCTTTCTCTATTTTATTCATGTAAGCATTCAGAAATATAAAACTTCCCCTAGGAACTGCTTTCACTGCATCCCATAAGTTTTGGTTTGTTGTCACATTATCATCGTCTTGAATGAAGTTATTGATTGTTTCTATGATTCGTTGTTTGATCCACTCATTCTTTGGGATTAAATTATTTATTTTTCAATAAGTTTTTAATCTATCTTTCTATGGTCCTTTATTACATATAGTTTTTATTGCATCATTATCTCAAAAAAGATGCATTTAATATTTCTCTATTTCTGCATTTGTGAGTTTTTTATGCCCTAGAACATGGTCAATTTTTGTGCATGTGACATGTAAGCCTGAAAAAAAGACATATTCCTTTCTATTTCCATTCAGTTTTCTCCAGAGGTCTACCATAGCTACCTTTTCTAAAATTCTATTCATTTTCTTAACTTCTTTCTTGTTTATTTTGAGGTTAGATTTATCAAGTACAGAGAGGGGGAAGTTGAGGTCCTGCACTAGTATAGTTTTGTTGTCTATTTCTTCCTATAACTCCCTTAACTTCTCTTAAGAATTTGAATGCTAAACCACTTGGTGCATATATGTTTAGTGATGATATTACTTCATTGTCTATGGTACCTTTTAGCAGGATATAGTTTCCTTCCTTATCCCTTTTGATTAGATCTATTTTTGCTTTTCCTTGGTCTGAGATTAGGATTGCTACCCCTGCTTTTTTTTTTTTAACTTCATCTGAAATATAATATATTTTACTCCAGGCTTTCACCTTTATCCTGTGTGTATCCCCCTGTTTCAAATGCGTTTCTTGTAAACAACATATTGCAGGATTATGATTTTTATTTTTCCATGTTTTTTAATTTATTTGTTTTCAGTTTTCAACACTCACTTCTATAAGTTTTAAATTTTTTCCCCTCCCTCCCCTCTCCCCAAGAAAGCATGAATCTGATATGGTCTCTACACATACATTCCTATTAAATATATTTACACACCAGTCATGTTGCTTAGAAGAATTATAATGAATGGGAGAAACCATGAGAAAACAAAACAAAACACAACGAAACATAACAAAAAAAGAAAATAGTCTGTTTCATTCTTCATTTCAACTCCATAGTTCTTTCTCTGAATGTGTATGGCTTTTTACATCATGAGTCCTTTGGAAATGTTTTAGGTCCTTGCATTGCTGAGAAGGCTAAGTCCATCAAAATTAGCCCTCACACACTGTGGTTGTTACTGTGTATAATATTCTCCTGGTTCTGCTCACTTTACACAGCATCAGTTCATATAAATCTTTCCAGATTTTCCTGAAGTCTACCTGCTCATCATTTCTTATAGCACAATACTATTTCATTATTTTCATATACCACAGCTTGTTCAGGTGTTGCCCAATTGATCAGGAACTCATCGATTTTCAGTTCTTTGCCACCACAAAAAGAGCTGCTATAAACTTTTTTTGTGCATGTGGGTCCTTTTTCCATCTTTATAATCTCTTTGGGATAGAGCCCTAGAAACAATATTGCTGGGTCAAAGGGTGTGTACATTTTTATAGCCCTTTGAGCATCATTCCAAATTGCTCTCCAGAATGATTGATCAGCTCACAGGTCCACCAACAATGAAAAAGTTCCAACTTTCCCATGTTTTCTCCAACATTTATCATTTTCCTGTTTTGTCATGTTAGCCAATCTGATAGGGGTGATGTGGTACTTCAGAGTTGTTTTGATTTGCATCTCTTTAATCAATAGTGATTTAGAGAATTGTTTCATATGACTATAGATAGTTTTAATTTCTTCCACTAAAAATTGCTTGTTCATATCCTTTGACTGTTTATCAATAGGGGAAGGGCTTGTATTCTTGTAAATTTGACTCAGTTCTTCATATATTTTAGAAAGGAGGCCTTTATCTGAGATACTAGTTGTAAAAATTCTTCCCCAGTTTTCTGCTTCCCTCCTAATCTTGGTTGCATTTTCAGGGGTCCTTTTTGACACAAAGGGACCAAGGGTACTTTGATAACCTCTCACCATTTCCACCTATTGGCCCCATCTAGATTATTTGGAATTTTCATCCCTTAACAATAGTCACTATTTCCCCTTTTAAACATACTGGTTTACAAGGTTCAAAACATGACACTTTTGTTACATGAGTTAATAGAAACAAATAGTGCTCACATCTAGGCTTATAAGAAGTTCATTTACAATGAACAATATTCCCTACAAAAACCTGTATAGTGACTGAGTAGTATAGTAAGGATTTGTGCCTCTTCCTCAGCTGCCTTTCTTTGTTTGCATAACCACTGTTTTATTGCTGTTTTTTTCCCCCTGAAGTTCTTGTATCCCACTGTTCTCAAGCAGGCGTCTGTGACTTGCTGTTAACTTCCAGAACTTTCCTTCATTCCTGAAGTTTTGCTTAGCTCCCCAAAAGGGGGTGCTCTTTCCATTATACTGTCCTCCTGCCCAACAAGTACTTTCTGTTTTTGTTTTGTTTTTCTCCCAAGGCCCACTCCATTCCTCTGCACCATTGTCATTTTCCTGAGCATCCAGTAGATGGCAGAGTTTACCTTTCATAGGGATCCTTCTACCCCACTCTGACTGGCCCTTATGGGAGAAGCACCAAGTGCATTTACAACTCAAAAATACAGCTTCATCATTGTTTTTTTTAAATAGAATATCCAAAAAAATTATTTTCGGTTTTTAACATTCACTTCCAAAAATTTTGAATTTCAAATTTTCTTTCAGTCTCCCACCTCCCCCCATCCCAGGACAGCATGTATTTTGATTACCCTTTCCTCCAATCTGCCCTCCTTTCTATGAACCCCTCCTCATCCCCTTCCCTTCTATTTTCCTATAGGACAAGATAGATTTCTATACTCTATCCATTGCTTATATATATTATTTCCTAGTTGAACGTAAAAATAATTTTTAACACATGCACACACACAAAACATATATTATAACCTCCAACTATCCTAGTACTGAGAAAGGTATCAATTATGAGTTACAAATATCATCTTTCCATGTAGGAATATAACCAATCCAACTTTAATAGGTCCTTTATGGTTTCTCTTCGTTCCCATTTACCTTTTCATGCTTCTCTTGATTCTTGTATTTGAAAATCAAATTTTCTATTCAGCTCTGGTCTTTTCAACAAGAATGCTTGAAAGTCCTGTATTACATTGAAGTTCCATTTTTCCCCCTGAAGTATTATACTCTGTTTTGCTGGGTATGTGGGTTTTGGTTTTAATCCTCTCTCCTTTGACCTCTGGAATATCATATTCCCAGACCTTCAATCCCTTTGTATAGAAGCCGCTAAATCCTGCATTATCCTGATTGTGTTTCCCCAGTACTTGAATTATTTCTTTCTGGCTGCTTGTAATATTTTCTTGTTGACCTGGAAACTCTGGAATTTGGCTACCATATTCTTAGGAGTTTTTCTTTTGGGATTTCTTTCAGGAGGTGATTGGTGGATTCTTTCCATTTCTATTTTACTCTCTGATTCTAGAATATCAGAACAGTTTTCCTTGGTAATTTCTTGAAAGGTGTTGTCTAGGCTTGTTTTTTGATCATGGCTTTTAGGGAGTCCAATAATTTTTAAATTCTCTCTCCTGGAACTATTTTCCAGGTTACTTGTTTTTCCAGTGAGATATTTCATATTGTCTTCTATTTTTCATTTTTTTTGGTTTTGTTTTGTAATTTCTTGATTTCTCATAAAGTCATTAGCTTGCATTTGTTCCATTCTAATTGTTAAGGAATTATTTTCTTCCATGAGCTTTTGGACCTCTTTTTCCATTTGGCTCATTCTGCTTTTAAGGCATTGGCTCCTCATTGGCTTCTTGGATTTCTTTTGCCATTTGGGATAGTCTAATTCTAAAGGTGTTATTTTCTACAACATTTTTAAAATTTCCTTTGGTAGACTATTGACTCATTTTTCATGATTTCCTTGCATCATTCTCATTTCTGTTCCCAATTTTTCCTCTCCTTCCCTTACTTGATTTTCAAAATCCTTTTTGAACTCTTACATGGCCTGAGACCAAATCATATTTTTCTTGAAGGCTTTGGATGTAAGAGCTTTGGCTTTGTTATCTTCTTCTGGTTGTATATTTTGTTCTTTCTTGTAACCAATGACATAAAAAAATACCTCTTCACCAAGAAAGTAAGAATCGATAGTCTGTTTCTTTTCCCCTTGTTTACTCATTTTTCCTGACAATTACTTGACTTTTGAGCTCTTTGTAAAGTGCCTCTGCTTTAGCAGTGGCTGCCACCACTTGGGGCTGAGGTTGGGTCTGGGACCAGGGCTGAGGCTAGGGCTGGGGCCAGACCATATTCCCTTCTCATCCAGGTGAGAGACCCTTCCCACTGACTTTTGAAGCTGTCTTTGGTGTTTGTGGGTTGGGAAGTCTGGAAACTGCAACAGCCACCAGAAATTTAGTCCCCTATGGCCTGCTCTATCTTAGTCCATGCTGGAACTACACTCCACTCCTAGCTCAGAGTAACAGACACTTCCTGTTGATCTTCCAGAGTGTCTTGGGCTGGAAATTTGCTTCAGTCTGTCCATTTGTGGCTTCTGTGGCTCTAAAATTTGTTTAGGGTCATTTTTTACAGTTTTTTTGAGGTGTTTGGGAGGAGAGCTCTAGCAGGTTCCTGCTTCTATGCTGCCATCTTGTCTCTGCCCCCAGTTTAGGATTATGGTTTTTAATCAATTCTACTATCTGTTTGCATTTTTGGGGAGAGTTCATCCCATTCACATTCACAGTTATGATTATGATCTGGGTCTTTCTCTCCATCCTATTTCTCTCCCATTTATGTTTTTATGTTTTCCTTCTCCCTTTCCTTCCTCAAAATAGTTTGTTTTTGACCACTGCCTCCCTCAATCTTGCCCCTCCTTCTTCCTCTTTCAATCAGCTCCCGCTTTTCTTTCCCTTTTTCCTGACTACTTCTTCCCTCCCTTCTAATCATCTCCTCCCTTTTAATTCCCCTTTCCCCTCCTACTAGATTTCTGTACCTAAGTGAGTGTGTGATTCCCTCCTTGAACCAAATGTCATGAGAGTAAAATCCAAACAATACTCATCTCCCTCTCTTCTTTCCCTGTACCATTTTTTGTGCCTCTTCATGTGATGTAATTTACCCTTTTCTGACTCCTCCTTTCCTCTTCTCCTATTACAATCCTGTTGCACCCCTTAATTAGGCCTTTTATCATCACATCAGTTAATCTATACCCACACCATTTTATATGTATATCCCTTTAAATGTTGTAATAAAGATACAGTTCTCATGATTTACAAGTATCATCTTCCCATGTAGGGATGTAAACAATTTGACCTTGTTGAATAACACATTTTTTTTCTTTCTTTACTGCTTACTTTTTAATGTCTCTCTTGAGTCTTATATTTGAAGATCAAATTTTCCAGTGATCTCTGGTCTTTTTATCAGGAAGATCTGGAAACCCCCTATTTCACTGAATATCTATCTCCTTGTCTGAAAAATTATGCTCTGTTTTGCTGGGTAGTTGATCCTTGGTTGTAATCCAAGTTCTTTTGTCTTATGGAATATCATATTCTAAGCCCTCAAATCATTTAATATAGAAGCTGCAAGGTCCTGTGTGATCCTGACTGTAGTTCCATGATATTTGAATTATTTCTTTCTGGCTGCTTGCAGTATTTTCCTCTTGACCTGACAATTCTGGAATTTGGCTACAATATTCCTTTCAGTTTGGGATCTCTTTTAGGAGGTGATTGGTGGATTCTTTCAATGACTATTTTACCTTCTGGTTCTAGGACATTGGGGCAGTTTCCCTGGATGATTTCTTTGAAAATACAGTCCAGCTTCTTTTTTCATCATTTATTTTCAGTAGATGAATAATTCTTAAATTTCCTCTCCTGCATTTGTTTTCCAAGTCAGTTGCTTTTCCAAAGAAGTGTTTCACATTTTCTCCTATTTGTCATTCTTTTGATTTTGTTTGACTGATTCTTGATACCTCATAGACTCATTAGCTTCCAGGTGCTCAATTCTAATTTTTAATGAATTGTTTTCTTCAGTTAGCTTTTGTATCTCTTTTTCCATTTAGTCAATTTTACTTTTTAAGGAGTTATTTTCTTTAGTGAATTTTTTTTTTACCATTTTGTCAATTTTATTTTTAAAGGAATTGTTCAATTTTTCTTCTCCCTCTCCAATTTGACTTTTAAAATCCTTCTTGAGTTCTTCCAAGAAGGTTTTTTGAACTTGAGACCATTTCATATTCTTTGGGGTTTCCAGTGTAGGTATAGTGACAACATCATCCTCTTCTGAATTTGTATTTTGTTCTTCCCTGTCCACATAGTAGGAATCTATGGTCTTTGCTTTTCCAAGTTACTTTTTGCTCATTATGTTTGCCTTTTTTCCTGGCTTTTAAAGTGGATCTTTGGTTCTAGGGCACAGGGGACTCTGTCCCACATTTCTTGTGCTGATGACTATAGTCCTGGTTACTGATTGTGTGCTGGGGCCTCCAGTTCTGGCAGCTGGAAACTGTATAATGCTATAGCTTACCTGGTGTTGACCTGGAGCTGGCTAGTGTGTGCCAAGGCCAGGTGACATCTTTCTATGTTTCCCTGGGTTACACTGTAGCTAGTCATGTGAGGTGTGAGGGATGGGTGATCTGGCCACTGTAGGTCTTCTGCTCCCTGAGAGCTGCTCTAGAGCACAGGTGGGTTCAGCCATTGGTGGCCAGCAGACAGTTGTGCAAGTGGTGGTTCTCTGTGCTGGTGTCTGCTTATTCCCTTGGTTGTGCTAAGGCAGGTGGATTGGAGGGTTGGGGAGTGGGGTTCTGGTGTTGGTACTTGCCAGCTGGGGCTCAGGATCTGCTGGTTTGCTGAGGTGGGGCTTGCTTCTGACTTGCCTGTTCACCTCCTGTCCTGTGCTGGTTCTCTTCAGTCATAGCAAGGGGGACCTTTCCTGTTAATCCCCCTAATCTCTTGAGCTAAAAACCTGCTGCACCCTGTCTTTCTGCTGTTTCAGTATTTTTCCCTGAGTTTTTCATAGTCTGTAAAGGAGAGTGAGAGCAATTTACTGCTTATTCTGCCATCTTGGCTCCAGAAAGTCCCACATTTTAAAAAAATCAACCAATGATAGACACAATGGAATCTTTATTTTCTATATCTTTCAGTCAATTATATAATATTAAGATATGGTACACTGTAGAATACCAGTTTTGAAAGTCTGCATGTTTTCTCTAATACACTCATCAAGGATGCCTTGAATTGTATTTAGATGACTATCATTAAAATTTCATATAGATGGGAAAGTAGCAATTTTCTCAGTTGTCTTTATTTTTTGGTATTAAAAGTCCATGACATTTCCTCCTTTCTTTAGTGTCTTCATCTTCCTTCTTCCTTTCTTCCTTCTTTCCGTCTTTCTTTCATTATTTTCTTTTTTCCTTCATTATTTTCTTCCTTCCTTCCTTCCTTCCTTCCTTCCTTCCTTCCTTCCTTCATACCACTCTTCCTTCGAATATTTATGAATTTATTTCTCAATGTCCACACAGTTATCTCACCCCTAAAACTGGAATAATTCTCATTGGTCTGATTTTCTCATCTTTGTTTACTTTAGTGCTATTTTTTATCTCTTCTCTATAAGCATATCCAGGACTGTGATCCTAGAGTCCAAGTGTGGTGGCCCTACTTTTATTGAAGGTTAAAAAGTTTTTTTTATAAAAATCTTTGCAAATCTTTCCGTGTGTGTATGTTTGTGTATGTGTGTGTGTGTGTGTGTGTGTGTGTGTGTGTGTGTATTTCTTCCCATTTTTGTACTTATATGCTCTCAAGTTGACTTTGCTTACTTAGGTCTCTTGTTAAACTTTCTTCAGTCTAGTTTTACTCTCTACCCCTCTATTTTATGAGACAGTGCTGCCAATAATCTTACATTATTCTTTGAAATATTTTATGTATGAGTTTATATTCTAAATCAGTGTTTCCTTTGGCTATCATCTTTCTCCATTTATTAAGTAAAATTTTTGCTAAGACTCTTTTAATCTCCTTTTTATGGTTACCAATTTACATCTGATAAGCTTCTGTATGACATTACTTTAATCTCTCTGATCACAGGATCATAGTATTTATAAGTAGAAGGGACAAGAAAATCCACGCAGTCCAATCTCCTCATTTTATAAATGAAGAAACTGAGGCCAAAGGAGATTAAGTGACTTTGCCCAAGATCACAGGTGGTGTCAGAGGTGGAATTTTAACCTAAGTCTTCTGACTTCAGGGGACAAATACTTTTGTCACTGTAGTATATCACCAAATATTAATTATAATCCTAATTATAGTCCTACATCTGAATGATTTTTGACAGTTTGTTGTATACATTTAAAACATCCAGACACAAATAGTATGGGAATGAGGGAGTATCTATTTACATATAAATATAGATATATATATTTAGCTCTGCTTCCTTTTGATTATGAGGTTTCCTGAAGTCAGGCCCAGCCTTCTTCCACAACTCTGACTTAAAATAGCTGTCCTGACGTGTGATTAGAAGCTGGAGGCAATGTTGGTCTGAAGTTTCCATCTAAGTTAATATATATATTGAGTTCCCTTAGTATGAGGGCAGGAATTGGGATGGATAGACTCTGAGCCATGCATTGAACTCGTTGAGGAAGGGTGATGAATAATGACTAGGATCTGGATTGAGTGATGGATTTGGCTAGCATGAACCTCAAAAGAAAAGTTGCTGAGTGACAGTGATAGAGAGAGAGTCTGGAAGTGATGCTTGGAACTAAAGAATATCCTGAACCCTTTCCTCCATTCACCCCTCCCCCCATGACCAGTGAATCTAGGAGTCTGAGTGAAAGTACAATGAATACTGGAAAGGATGACCAAGGAAGCAGGGAGACATCAAGAAAGAGACAATTCTCAACAAGTGATTAAACACAAAAGGAATGAGAAAGGAAGAGATTTAGATTAAAAGAAGTTATTCAATTATGGATTAATCATTCTAGAGCACATGACAGAAGGGACAGGAAGATTTGGAATGGAATGTTGTGGGTCTTGGCTTGAGGTAGATGGGAGTAATAGAGAAGGTAGTTGGGATAGGGAATAAGGTTCAGAATCACTGTAACAGTGTATAAAGGGCAGAAGTAGGCTAACCATTGTGGAATGAGTCCAAGAAGAGTTTCAGTGATTGGAGAAAGGTCCACTAAGAAAGAACTATGATTAGATTGTTTCAGTTTCTTCTTTGAAGGAACTTGTGGCCGACAGCAATATTTTATATGGAGCCACATGCCACGTTAAAGCTCTTCTCCAAAAAATGTCTCCCTTACATATGTCAAAATTATACAATGAAATATGTAACCAAACACATAACAGTAGTGACCTTTTGATCATTAATATCAGGGAAGGCATAAAATAGGGAAATATATGTTTGCCAAAGTTGTTCACTACTGTGAAGGAGGAAGTCCAGCAAAAAGTCCAGCTGTATTTCTTAGTAACTTCTACTCATTTCACAGAGGGCACAAAAAAAAATATCTATCTGGTTTGAGCATCAACCAGGAACAGTATTCACTTTCAGGTGCCTGGCTTCCTTCTGGTGTTAACTTACACCTTTGAACTACCCCAGATTAAGTGAGCAGCGTCTGTCCTGGGGTCACATCATCCTTCTTGTTAGCTCTGCTATTTCTGTCTCTTTGACCAGGGATTTACCTATTCAAGATCAACAGATTAGATTAAAGGAGAATGCAAGAACATAACATATTAAAAACTTTGGAGGAAACAAATTTAAGAGATGAAACTAGGTGGAAACATTTGTGTCAGTATGGACAGAAGCCAAAAGAGAAACATAGTTTCCTGAAGAATAAGTCATGACAGCATTACCTCATTTCCCTTTAAATAGGATTAGTAGATTGTTAGAAGAATTTTGTATCTAGGACTTTAGCAAAACAAAAATAACATTTCTTTTGGTATGCTTATGGATAAAATGGGGTGCTATGGGTTTGATGGGATACAACTATGTAGATTCAGACTTGCATGAATGGCTGGGCCCAATAGCTTGATGTTAACAGGGAAGGAGAGTTCTAGTCGAGGGACATAGTGTTGTATCCTTGATACTGCACTATTTAACTCTCATCAGTGACTTTGATAAAGGCTTACAGAACATGCAATTTAAATTTGCAGATGACTCAAAGCTTAAAAGGTAGGTAATATAATGGGTGTTAGAGACAGAATCAGAAAAAAAATTCTCCCGAGGCTATAATATTTGGCTTGTATCTATAAAGATGGAATTTAATAAAACTCAACAAAAAATCCTACACTTGGGTTTAAACCATCAGCTTCACAATTACAAGACGGAGCAAGGTACAGTTAATGATTTGTTGAAAAAGAGACCTGGTTTTAGCGAACTACAAAGTCAATAAGAGTAAACAACGTGATTAGGTGTTGAAAAAAGCAAATGTGATTTTATATCACATTGTTTACAGTCTTTGAGTTGACAGTGTGTAGTCTGCTCCGGTCAGATCACATCTGGAACATTGTGCAGGCATCACATTTTAGAAGGGATTTAAAGTTGGAAAACATACAGGGAAGAGCAAGTAGGATTGTAAAGTGCTTTGAGAACTGGTAAAGTATATTCTGGAGAAGAAAGACTTTAAGGGAACATGTTTATCTGTCTTCTAGTATTTGAACAGTTTTCATCTGAAATAGAAATTTGATTTTATGGCCTCAAAAGACAGAACTAGGAAAGTTCATGTAAAATCCTTGAGATCAGAGACCATCAGAGATCATTTTGGGGGTTATTGTTGTTTGTATCTCCACCGTCTGACTCAGTGCCTTGAACAGAATATGTGCTTAATGAATGTTGAATTAAATTCAAATCATAAAGAGGAAAATATAGGCTCAACATATGGCAAAATTTCTAAACACGGTTATGTAAAAGTTGAATAGAATTCCCTAAGCAAAGGCGTTTCTTCAGCAAAGATTTTATGACCATTTATTGGGTATGTTATAGATGGATTTTTGAGTTGGATTAAATGGTGGTCCCGTCATCTCTGAGATTCTGTGTTCCTGCTTAATTCCTTAAATCCTCTGATTTGTCCTTAAGTCTCTTCATTCTTGTAAGGGGCGGGGAGGGGCTTTTGAGTCTTCACAGAGAGTTCTGCTAATAAGAACTGGGCTTAGTGACTAGCCCCCTGTTACATTCCTCTTACTTCTAGAGTTCTTGTTCCTCTTCAATTTCTTTTTTTGGGGGGCTTCCTCTTCTGTCTTCACCTCCTTTTCCCCCTGACTTTAGCTGGATCCTCGTCTTTTCCTCCATCTCCTTCTCATTTCCTCCATCCTCCTTGATTTCTCCTCTTTGAAGTCCTCTTCAAGCTCGTATCTTTCTACCTTTCCTCTGATTTCTGCTTGGGTTCTCCTTTTCCTCATTTCCCTCCCACTTTTTGAATCCTCCTCCTGGATTCTTTCTACTTCTTCATTTCTTTCTCTTTTTCTCTCCTCTCCTAATTTGTTGGGCATTGTCCTATTCTTGTGCCCTACTCTTCTCCCCACTCTTAATTCTTTTTTACAATATACTTTTATTTTTTTTCAGTTACATGTAAAGATAGTTTTCAACATTCATTTTTTATAAGATTCTGAGTTTCAAATTTTTCTCTCCTCCCATCTTCCTTCTCCCCAAGATGGCAAGAAATCTGATGTAGGTTATACATGTGCAATCATGTTAAACATATTTCCATATTAGTCATGCTGGGAAAGAAGAAACAAATCACAAAGAAAAAACAAAAACAAAATCAGGTGAAAATAGTATGCTTCAATCTGCATTCAGACTCTATAGTTCTTTCTGTGGATAGCATTTTCCATCATGAGTCTTTTGAAATTGTCTTGGATTATTGAAGTGCTGAGAAGAGCTAAGTCTATCACAGTTGATCATTGCACAACGTTGCAATTACTGTGTACAATGTTTTCCTGATTCTGCTTATTTCACTCCATATCAGTTCATGTAAGCCTTTCCAGGTTTTTCTGAAATATGCCTGCTTATCATTTCTTATAGCACAATAGTATTCCATTATATTCATATATTACAACTCGTTCAACATTCTCCCATTGATGGGCATTCTCTCAATTTCCAGTTCTTGGCCACTACAAAAATAACTGCTATAAATATTTTTGCACATGTAGATCCTTTCCCCTTTTTTATGATCTCTTTGGGATACATACTTAGTCCCATTCTTAAGTCTTAAACACTCCAAATCTCCTTTGCTTCCAGGAACAATATGGGAAAGTGACAGGAGAGGTACATTTTGACTTGATGTAGGAAAAAGCTTTCTAACAATTAGAGCTATTTCAAAGTAGAATGAGCTGTTTCAGGAGGGAGTGGGTTCTCACTCACTAGAGGTAATCAAGTGAAACTTGGGCGATCATTTGTCAGATGTGTTGTAGAGCAGGGGTTTGACAAGATGACCTTTGAAGTCCTTTTGATTCTCTGATTCTGAGCCAGTCAAGAAATTACAAGGTATGGGTAGCTTAATTCTCAAGGATTTAGCTGTAAGAGAGAGAGAGAGATGCCTGTCTACTGAGGTTTCAGGGAGTAAGCAGTTAGATAACTAGATGTGTTGTCAGAGAGAGGAAACAATTCAAGCCTAGGAGAGGAAGTGAATAAAAGTGAGTACTACCATGGAAACACCCAATCTTTGGAACTCTTTGGGTTAGGCTTGCAACGTCCATAATCCACCCTTTATGAAGGTGCAAAGCTCTGCTTGTTTACCTTGTATGAGAACATTATAGAGATTCTGGAACCTCTGGTTCTGTTCCAGTAGGAACAAGGTTCCATTGCAAGTTTCTGACCTCTTTTGAGTCCAGAACCACCTCCCACATAGTAGGCATTATCAAAGAAAGCAGAGAACAAATACTCTTTGCACTAGAATAGAGCTCACCAAGCCTGTTCACTATCATAATTCTTGTTGACTTTCTCCTCTTAGTCTCCAGATTTTAACCTAACTAGACTTGTGGTATCAGCCATATGCAGAAGAACCTCTGTTCCTACATCCTTGCAGCAAAACCTGTCTATGATATGGCATGCCTCTGTGATCAGAGCTGCATAGAAAGAACAATTAATTTGGTATCAGACCTGGATTTAAATCAAGCTTGTGTTATTTTCTAGCTCTGTGACCTTAGGCAAATCATTTTACATCCAGAATGTGAATTTCCTTATAAAATGAAGATAAAATGGTTGGACTACATTATTTTCATTCCTTTTATCTCCAATTCCTTTGTTCCCTCTATGTTGTAACTGATAGTTTTTAGTTTCTGTAACTGACAAAATTCATCATCTGGTGGTGATTCTGATTTGTGAGTTCCTGCTGGAACTTCTTTTTTGAGAAAGTGCTCAGGCTAGCCCCTCTGCTCATTCCTTCACTCCCCTCTCAGCTTTGTTCTTGACTCTTCAAACTTTTCCATGTACCAATAGTCTATTCACCTTGGAAGATCTCTCCCCACCATGGACCTTTCTCCTCCATGGACCCACATAGGTACTTCTCCCTCAACCCCTGCATTACAGGTTCTCAGTTCACTCTTAGGTGTTCTTTTTCCCAATTAGAATGTAAGCTTCTTAAATGACTTATGAACTCTGATCAATAGAATGGAACCAATGACAGTTCAAGAGAACTCAAAATGAAACATGCTAGCCACTTCCCAATAGAGATGATGGACTTAAGAGTGCAGAATAAAACTTATGAGTTTTTTTTTAATTGGGAGGTGAGGTGGATGGGTTGGGAGAGCAGGGTCAATGCAGAAATTTCTTTTGCTTGATTTTACATGTTTGTAATGGGTTTTGTTTTTCTTGCTTTCTCACTAGTGGCGGGGAAAGGGGTGGAGGTGAAAGGGAGAGAATTTGGAGGTGAAAATTAAAATAAAATAATAAAAATAATATTGGATAAAAAAGAAAGTTCTTTGTGGGCAAGGATTTTTTTTTTGTTTATATTTATATACAGTGCCTAGTGAATAGTAGGTGCTTAATAAATACTTATTGCTTTGATTTGTTCATTAACCCCCTTTGGTCAGTCATTTAGCTCTTTGTATTTAGGTTCTCTGGTCTTTGGATGACAAAAACACAATTCATTACTGGGTCTGTACTCAGAGCTTTTCCAGCTTGGAAGAACCTGCCAAAGCTTCATGGCATAGTTTTCAAGAACTCAGAGTCACTTCCATGGCTAGGATGAAGCACTACATGGGAACCTTAATGTAGGTTTTCTGAATTGAGGTGAAATAGATTATATTTTCTTTTGAGAACTTTATTAAAAAGTCTTGAGCTAGTTGGAGGCACCATGGAATGTTGGCAAATTTGAGTCAGGAATGATTATCTTAGGCTGTTGAATTTGATAGCCTATTTGGTTTTTTTTTTTTTTTTTAAGTTTTCCTTAGTGTAAATTTAGTATATTTTCTTGCTTGAGTTGGATTGAGTTGCCTGTTTTCCTGTGAAGTGGGTACACCAAAGGTACCTTTTTATTTGTTTAGTTGTCAGCCATCAGAGCTGGGGGTGTAGGGGAGGGGGTTCTGGTCTTGGTGGGGAGGTACTGTGTTCAACATCCTATGGAATTAAACCAAGTAGAACCACAGTCTCTTAGCTGGTGTTGGATCTATCCCTACCAGCAGTGGTCAGTGCTTCCTATTAGATTTTGGCTGAGAAACATAAAGTTACATTTGTGCTTAGGGCAACACCTGTGCTGAGTCACAATTGACCACTCAAACCTTATAGGAAAACAATTTATTTCCATCTTGGCAAAAAGACTTATCTGATCATCATCATGTTACCTGTCCTCTGGGACACTTAATTTCTCCTTGACCCCACAGGCCACCACAGCAAAAAAGAATTCTGGAAAGAATGTGCGAATAAAGATGGCGGCCTTGGGGATGGGGTTGGCTATGAAAACCTCCTGTTTCTTCCGCCTTATTGTCTTCATGACTTCTTCAGCTACTTCCACAGGATGGACTCCATAGGTGAACTTCCTAAAAAAGACTGGGAGACCAAGGAGAGAAAAGAAATAATTAATAATAAGAAAATGCAAATTAAAACAACCCTAAGCTTTTACTTCACACTCAGCAAATGGCACAAATGACAAAAAAATGGAAACAGTCAAAGTTGGAGAGGCTATGGGATACTGTGGGTAGAATTTGATTTGGTCCGACCTTTCTTAAAACAATTTGAGATTGTATAAAAAATGACTAAAATGACTGTGTCTCTTGACCCAGAGATTTTGACCCAAGGAGACCAAAGACAGAAAGAAGAGTTTCATATACGCTAAAGAGAGGGATGATTATATGGATATTATAGCCCAAATATTCTGGGCTATAAGTCATGATACCTTCCCAATGAAAATACAGCTTTGATGTTGGTATTGTGATAAAAGAACTGTTACAGAAAAAATAATGGTGAATGGTAGAGAATTTGCAACCTCAAATAGTGGGTTCAGCCGAAAAGGGTTATTGAAGCAGTGCCAAGAGATCTTTTACAGGATCTGTCCCTACTGTCTTTTTCTTCTGACCCATTCCCTGTGAAAGTCAGAAATCTCACATTTCCAGATGGAAGCTTCCCAGTTCCCTGTCTCTGCATACATATGGTAGGATCTGATGAAAGTTGGGCTCACGGTGCTGACAACCACTTCAAATTCTTCCACTTCTGCTCGGAGACAATCAAAAAACCCCTGGGCAGCATGTTTTGAGGCAGCATCTACAAGACAAACAAAGCAGAGATGAACACATGAAAGGCCACATTTCTTCTTTTCTCTTTTTTTCTGTGTTACCGCAGAGTTTTTCAAGGGCAGATACCTGGAGAAAATGGTGTCCCATTTCTAGGACTAGGTCTTGATGAGATGGGGTAGAAGAGATGTCTAATGGAACTTTGTCCCATTGAAGCATGTCTCTACACATCTATTCATAGGTTAGCAAAGGGAATGACATCATATTCTAAAGGTTTAGCAGTTATTTTTTGGGGGGAGGTGTTTCCTCATTTTTATTTTTTCTGTTTTAAAAAAATATAATTTATTTATTTCAAACATTCTTTTCTTCTTAAATTTTGAGTTCTAAATTCTCTCTTTTCTTCCTATCCCTTCCCACACCCACTGAGAAGACAAGTGATCAGCAATTATACATGTGAAATCATGCAAAATACATCTCCATATTAGGCATATCATAAAAAAGCAAGAAAAATTAAGAAAGTAAGAAAATTATACTTCAATTTGCACTCAGAGTTCATTGGTTCTCTCTCTGGAGGTAGCATTTTTCATCATGGCTCACCATTTTGGATCACTATTGATCTTATTGTGCACGATGATCTCTCACTTCTAGCTTCATTTTGCATTAGGTCACATGGCTCCTGTCACATTTTTCTGAAACTATCTCCCTTATCATGTTTTATAGCACAATAATACTCCATCACAATCATGTGCCACAGCTTTCAGTCACTCCCCAATTCATGAGTATCCCCTTGATTCTCTGCCACCACAAAAAAGCTGCTATAAATATTTTTGTACATACAGATCCTTTTCCTTTGATCTCTGGGGAGTACAAATCTAGTAGAAGCATTGCTGGAACAAAGGGTATGTACAGTTTTATAGCCCTCTGGGCATAATTCCAAACTGTTCTCCAGAATTGTTGGACCAATTCACTATTCCACCAGCATTTCATTAGTATACTGTTTTTTTCCCTCATCTTCTTCAACATTTGTCTTTTCTGTTAGGTGTGAGGCAGTACTTCAGAGTTATTTTAAATTGCCTTTGTCTAATCAATAGTGACTTAGAGCATTTTTTCATGTGACTACAAGTTAAGCTTCAATTTCTTCTTCTGAAAACTGTCTGTTTATATCATTTGACCATCTATCAATTGATGAATGGCTCTTATTTTTATAAATTTGACCCAGTTTTATACTCAGTGTATTTGAGAAATGAGACTTTTATTAGAAAAACTGGCAGTAAAATTTTCTGATATTATCTATAGTACTTTTTAGCAATAGCCCATTATGTAGTTTCCCTGATTATCTCTTTTAACTAGATCTGTTTATTGCTTTTGCTTTGTATGAGATCATGATTGTTACCCTGCCTTTCTTTTTTTTTTTTACTTCAGCTGAAGCATATTTGATTCTGATACAATCCTTTACTTTAACTCTGTGTGTGTCTTTCTGTTTCAAGTGCATCTTTCACAATATATTGTTGGATTCTGGTTTCTAATCCATTCTGCTATTTGCTTGTTTTATGAGTGAGCTCATCCCATTCACATTCACAGTTATGATTACTTTATATTTCCCTCTATCCCAGTTTTCCTTGACAAATTCTTTAAATATGATATCTAGGCTTTTTTTTCTATCATGGCTTTTAGGTAGACTAATAATTATTAAATTATCTCTCCTTGACATATTTTCCAAGTCTGTTGTTTTTCTGATGAAATATTTAACATTTTCTTGTGTTTTTCATTCTTTTGACTTTGTTTTATTGTTTGTTTTTAAAATTTAATTTATTTTCAATTTTCAACATTCACTTCCACAAAATTTTTAATTTCAAATTTTCTCCCTATCTTTCCCCTTCCCCTCCCCCAAGACAGCATGTATTATGATTACCCTTTACTCCAGTCCTTCCTCCTTTCTATCACCACCCCTCTTATCCTCTTGCCTTCTATTTTCCTGTAGGGTAAGATAGATTTATATACCCCATTGCCGATATATCTTATTTCCTAGTGGCAAGTAAAAACAATTTTTAACATTCATTTTTAAAGCTTTGAGTTCCACATTCTCTCCCTTCCCCCCTCCCCATCCAACCCCATGAATTGTGAAGGCAAATAATTTGATATAGATTATACATATGTAGTTATGCAAAATACTTCCATAGTAGTGATGTTGTGAAAGACTAACTCTATTTCCCTCTATCCTGTTCCACCCTCCATTTATTCTATTCTCTCCTTTGACCTGTCCCTCTACCAAAGTGTTTGCTTCTAATTACCTCTTCCTTCAATCTGTCATTGCTTCTATTATCTCCCCTCTCTTATCCCCTTGCCCCTACTTTCCTGTAGGGTAAGATAAACTTCCATACCCAACTGAGTGTATGTATGAAGCCAAATCTGATGAAAGCAAGGCTCACTTATTCCCTCTCAAATTCTCCTTCTTCCCCTCCATAGGAAAAGCTCTTTCTTGCCTCTTTTATGGGACACAATTTACTACATTCTAACTCTCCTTTTCTCTTTCTCCTAGTACACTCCTCTCAATACTTAACTTTCTTTTTTAGATATCATCCCTTCATATTCAGCTCATCCTGTGCCCTCTGCCTCTCTCTCCTCTCTCTCTCTCTCTATATATGTATGCGTACATACACATGTGTATATATTATATATAGACATATATATTATACAAACATATATATATATATATATATATATATATATATATATATATATATATATATATATATATATATATATATATATATATATATATAATACACACACACATATATTCCCTCCAACTATCCTAACACTGAGAAAGGTATCAATCATGAGTTACAAATATCATCTTTCCATGCAGGGATGTAAACAGTTCAACTTTAATAAGTTCCTAATGGTTTCTCTTTTCTGTTTACCTTTTCATGTTTCTCTTGATTCATGTATTTGAAAGTCAAAATTTCTATTCACCTCTGGTATTTTCAACAAGAATGCTTGAAAGTCCTCTATTTCATTGAAGTTCCATTTTTTCTCCCTGAAGTATTATATGAAATTTTTCTGGGTATGTGATTTTTGGTTTTAACCCTATCTCCTTTGACCTCTGAAATATCATATTTCCAGTCCTTTGATCCCTTAGTGTAGAAGCTGCTAAATCCTGTGTTATCCTGATTGTGTTTTCCCAATACTTGAATTGTTTCTTTCTGGCTGGTTGTAATATTTTCTCCTTGACCTGGGAACTCTGGAATTTGGCTACAATATTCCTAGGAGTTTTCCTTTGAGATCTCTTTCAGGAGGATTGGTGGATTCTTTCCATTTCTCTTTTACCCTCTAATTCTAGAATATCAGGGCAGTTTTCCTTGATAATTTCTTGAAAAATGATGTCCTGGCTCTTTTTTTTTTTTTTATCATGGCTTTCAGTTAGTCCAATAATTTTAAAATTATCTCTCCTGGATTCATTTTCCAGGTTAGTTGTTTTTCTAATGTGATACTTCACATTGTCTTCTGTTTTTTCATGCTTTTGGTTTTGTTTTATAATTTCTTGATTTCTCATAAAGTCATTACCTTCTATTTGCTCCATTCTAATTTTTAAGGTATTATTTTCTTCGGTGAGCTTTTGGACCTCTTTTTCCATTTGGCCCACTCTTCTTTTTAAGGCATTCTTCTCTTCATTGGATTTTTGGATCTCTTTTGCCTTTTGGGTTAGTTTAATTTTAAAGCTGTTATTTTCTTCTACATTTTTGAGGGGTTTTCTTTAGCAAGCTGTTGACTCATTTTTCATGATTTTCTTCCATCACTCTCATTTCTCTTTCCATTTTTTCCTCTACTTCTCTTACTTGATTTTCAAAATCCTTTCTGAGCTCTTACATGGCCTAAGTCCAATTCATATTTTTCTTGACAACTTTGGGTATGGGAGTTTTGGCTTTGTTGTCTTCTGGGTTTATGTTTTGTTCTTCCTCATCTCTAATGATGTAAGAAAATAACTCTTCCCTGAGAAAGTAAGAATCTATAGACTGTTCCTTTTTCCTGTTTCCTCATTTTATCAGTTGATTATTTGGCTTCTGAGCTCTTTACTAAGTGTAGGGCTCCAGAAGCAGCTTCTGCTTCAGCATTGGCTACCACCACCCTAGGGCTGGGACTGGGACTGGCAGTAAGCCTAGGGCTGGGCCCAGGGCCAGACCATACTCCCCTCTCAGTCAAGTGAAAGGGCCTTCCCACTGACCTTCAAAGCTGTCTTTAGCATTTGTGGGTGGAAAAGTCTGCAAACTGCAGTAGCTGCCAATGATTCAGTCCCCTAAAACCTGCTTCAGCTCCATCTGTGCTGGTGCGGCCCACACCAAACTGCACTCTGCTCCCAGTCTGGTTGCAATAGGCCCCTCCTGCTGATCTTCCAGATTGTCTTGGGCTGGAAAATTGCTTCAGTCAGTCATTTTGTGGCTTCTGCTGCTCTAGAATTTGTTAGCGTCAATTTTTACAGGGGTTTTTTTTGAGGGTTTTGGGGGTGAGAGTTCTAATACATCTCTGCTTCTACTCTGATGTCTTGGCTCCACCCCCCTGTTTCATTATTTCTTAATATCTCATGGAATCATTCGCTTCCACTTGCTGAATTCTAATTTTTAAAGAATTATTTTCTTCAGTGAGCTTTTGTACCTCTTTTTCCATTTGGCCAATACTACTTTTCAAAATGTTATTTTCTTCAGTATGTTTGGTGACTATTTTACCAAGCTTTAATTCTTTTTATAATTTTCTTGCAATACTCTCATTTCTTTTTACTAATTTCTCCTCTACCACTCATCACTTTATAAAAAACTTTTTCTAAGAATTCTTGTTGGGTTTGGATTCAAATGACATTTTTTGAGGATTATTTTTGGTAGTTCTCTTCTTCTGACTTTATATCTTGTTCTTTTTTTTTTTTTTTTGCTACTATAGAAGTTTTTATGGTAAAAATATTTTTTATTGTTTGCTCATTTTTCAGCCCATTTCTTGCCTTTGAACTTTGTTACAGTTGGGTTCTGTTACCCTGGGGATGCGGAAGTTTAATGTTAATGGAATGGGAAGATCTTTCCTACCCATAAATGGGCCTATGTGACCTGCTTTGTGCTTGGGCTCAGCTGACTGCTGTGATGGAGGCTGAGTCAGGCAGACTGACTTGAGCTATATGGAGTTTGTGTCACATGGAATCTGTGGTGGGAGGGAGCTTGCTGAATGGGTGGAGCAGGAAGTGAGAATGAGGTAGAGCTGGGAGATAATGAGGCAGAGCAGCTAGCATAAGTGAGAGAGGGAGGAATTTTGCCCAGCAGAGCTTGTTTATGGGGAGGCTTGGGGATGTCAGCGTTTCCTGGATTGGTAATGTGTATAAACTTCTTTGTTACAATGGTAGATTTGGCTTTCTTGTATCTGAATAAATATCCTGGTTTTGTCTTTGAGGAAAAATGTTATTTATATTTTGCAAATTTACTCTGGAAATAGGCATGCATACTCACAGCAACTGCTATGGGTATTACCTTGGTGTTGCAAATGGCAATGAGGATGAGATCACAAAATATAAAACCTTTACTTGGAGACAGGAAGACTTTAGGGAAGGAAATAGGTACCCTGGATGGGAGGATTTACCTTATCCCTCCCTGGCAAGAGAATGGCTTAAAAGTACAGGACCCTGTGAAAACTGAGAACCAAGGGTACAGAAGGGAGAAACCAGAGATTTAGAAAGATGTTTGCAGGGGGCAGAGACATGATGATGGAGTAACAGCACAGACTGTCTAGAGCACTCCTGCCAAGGCCAGCCAAATACCTATAAAAAAATGGCTCTAAACAAATTCTAGAGCTGCAGAATCCACAGAATGACAGGGTGAAGCAAATCTCCAGCCCAAGATAGCCTGGAAGGTCACCAGGAAATGTCTATTGCACCATGCTGGGAGCAGAGCGCAGTCCAATGTGAGCCACAAGTATACAGAAGGGACCTGGGAAGGCCTGGGGGAAACTGAATCTCTCACACCTATGAGACTTCATGACCCCAAAACACTGAGGACACATTGGAAGGTCAGTGGGAAAAGCCTGTGGTACCAGTGCAGGAGAGTGGACTGGTCTGGCCCCAGCCCCAGGGTGGCAGAGGGGGGAAGGGGTGAAAGAACTCACCCCAGCCACAGCAGCAGCAGGGGCAGCTACAGCCACTGTTTCTGGAGCTCTAGGGCCACAGACTGTGGGGGGAACAGGCTGCTGACAGTACACCTCCCACCCTCACTAGAAGCAGAGAACTACCTTGACAAAGAGCTCAAAAGTCAAATAAATGGCTGGGGAAATGAGCAAAAACTGGAAAAAGAATCAGACTATAGAATCTTACTTTGGTGACAAGGAAGACCAAAGCATGCAAACAGAAGAAAACTAAGTCAAAGCTCCTCCATCCAAAGCCTCCAAGAAAAATATGAATTGTTATCAGGTCATGGAAGAACTCAAAATGGATTTTGAAAATCAGGTAAGAGAAGCAGAGCAAAAATTGGGAAGAGAAATGAGAGTGATGCAAGAAAATCTTGAAAAACGTGTGAACTGCTTCGTAACAGAGACCCAAAAAAATGCTGAAAAAAAATGACACTTTAAAAAATATACTAACCCAAATGACAAAAGAGAACTAAAAAACTGAGGAGAAGAATGCCCTAAAAAGAAGAATTGGCCAGATGGAAAAGGATATCCAAAAGCTCACTGAAGAAATTAATTCCTTAAGGATTAGAATGGAGCAGATGGAAGCTAAAGACTTGATGAAAAATCAGGAAATTATAAAACAAAACCAAAGGAATGAAAAAATAGCAGACAATGTGAAATATCTCATTGGAAAAAACAGCTGACTTGAAAAATAGATCCAAGAGTGACAATTTAAAAATTATAGGACTACCTGCAAGCCATGATCAAAAAAGATCCCAGATATCATCTTTCATGAAATTGTCTAGGAAAACTGCCCTGACATTTTAGAATCAAGGGTAAAATAAATATTGAAAGAATCCACTGATCACCTGCTGAAAGAGATCCAAAAAGAGAAACTCCTAGGAATATTGTAGCCAAATTCCAGAGTTCCCAGGTCAAGGAGAAAATGTTACAAACAGCCAGAAAGAAACAATTCAAGTATTGTGGAAATACAATCAGGATAACACAAGATCTAGCAGCTTCTACATTAAGGGATTGAAGGGCTTGGAATATGATGTTCCAGGAGTCAAAAGAATTTGGATTAAAACCAAGAATCACCTACCCAGTAAAACTGAGTATAATACTTCAGGGGAAAAAACGGTCAATTAATGAAATAGAGAACTTTCAAGTATTCTTGATGAAAAGACCAGAGCTGAATAGAAAATCTGACTTTCAAACACATGAATCAAGAGAAGCATGAAAAAGTAAACAGGAAAGGGTAATCATAAGGGACTTACTAAAGTTTAACTGCTTATATTCCTACATGGAAAGATAATATTTGCAACTCTTGAGACTTTTCTCAATATTTGAGTAGTTGGAGGGATTATATACATATAGACAGAGGGCACAGGGTGAGTTAAATAGGAAGTGATAATATCTAAAAAAATAAAATTTAGGGGTGAGAGAGGAATATATTGGGAGGAGAAAGGGATAAATGGAATAGCACAAATTATCTCTCATAAAAGAGGCAAGAAAAAGCTTTTTCAATGGAGGGGGAAAAGGGGGAAGTGAGAGGGAAAAAGTGAAGCTTACTCTCATCACATTTGGCTTAAGGAGGGAATAACATGCACACTCTTTTTGGTACAGAAATCTATCTTACACTACAGGAAAGTAGGGGAGAAGGGAATAAGTGGGGTGTGGGGGGGATGATAAAAGGGAGGGCAAATGAGAGGAGGGGGTAAGTAGAAGTAAACACTTTTGGGGAGCTACAGGGTCAAAAGAGAGAATAGAATAAATGGGGGTGGCAGGATAGAATGGAGGGAACTATAGTTAGTCTTTCACAACATGACTTTTACAGAAGTCTTTTGCATAACTGGACATGTATAACCTATATTGAACTGCTTGCCTTCTCAGTGGGAATGGGTGGGGAGGGAGGAAGGGAGAGAAATTGGAAACTCAAAGTTTTAAAAATGAATGTTAAAAATTTTTACATACAACTGGAAAATAAGAAATACAGACGATGGGGTATAGAAATCTATCTTGTCCTACAAGAAAATAGAGAAGATGGGGATAAAGGGAGGGATGTGATAGAAGGGAGGGCAGATTGAGGGAAGAGACAATCATAATGCACAATGTCTTGGGTTGTGGGGAGGGGAGAAATGGGGCAAAAATTTGGAACTCAAAATCTTGCTGAAATGAATGTTATAAACTAAAAATAAATAAATAAATGAACAGATAAATAAATAAATAAAGGTGTTTGCAAGGAATACTAATAGAACCAGGGAAAGAAATGGTATGGGCATGTAGAGGCAGATGGGATTGTTAACAGGTTATCATATCATAACAAATAAAACTAGAGACAAATTTCTGGAGGAAAAAAATCAGCTAAAAAGGAATTAGCTGGTTTTCATGAGAAACTTTTTATGCTACAGCATCCCAACTTTCATTTAGAAAAGCAATCTATAAAGTATCATGTAGTAACAGAAAAGACAGCCTTGAGTTTAGCTCAGAAAAAGAAAAGTTAAAAACAGCAAGGTTCATGTGTGGAGACTCTTTGGGACCCAGACACCAGGGAAAAAGATGTGTGGAAGGAAAATGAAACAAATTTAGATGAGGAGGCTTTTAGGAATGTGGGCACATGTCCAGTATTACAAAGGAAGCAGGAGAACCAGGGGAGCCACAGTGTTTAAGGAAGTAACTGAGGATTGTACTCCACAGGAGGTCACAGATATTTTAAGTCAATTCACCTCAATATTAGGAGAATCGTTAGTATCTTGGATGGTGAGAATCAGTGATGAAACTGGAGGAGTTTGGGTAGATAACATAGATTGTTTGAAGTTTACAGGTATTAATTAGAATCCTTTTGTACAATAAGTTTTTAGGGATAATCATATTCAAGGAGATAACAATGGAACTAATTTGTTAGCTTTAGCTGTCAAGGAATGCAATAAACCGTATTCCACTGACTCTATGTGGCCTAGTGGATATAGACTCTGGTATTTGCTTAGAGACTGTATGAGAAAGTTAAAGAGGTAATGAAATCTGCAAAAATGGTCAGAGATGCTGATGCTTCTCATAGTACCCCCTTAACAGTTTCTCATAGAAATATAATAGTGAAGTCTGCTCCTCTTGCTTATAAGCACCTAATTCTGACTCTACTAATTGGGGAAATAGAACACCCTCTTTTGGGTGTGCTGGGTAAGATTTCATAGTTAGGTGACTTAGGGGAATGGGGAAAAGATAAATTTCCTCAAAAGAGAAGAGAAAATAGCCAGCAGATTCAAAGTCAGAATAGATTAACAAGGCAAGAATTGTTTACTGCTTGATTAAGACATGTATAGATTTTGGAAGGTATTCCAAAATAGATTTGGATGATATTCCAACTAATGAACTATATAAGATGCACTGAGAAAGGGACTTAATATCAGATGGAATAAGGAAGAAAGAACTGCCCCTAAAGATCCTCCTGAATCATTGTATCAAAGTTCATCACACCTGCAGGGAGAATAGGAAATTGGCTAAGATCCAGCCCACATTGAAGAAATATGCAGACAGGATTACAGACCCCATATGAGTTAAACTATATACTGTAAAAATGGATCAACCACTGTAACTAGGGCATTAATAGATACTAGGGCAGAGGCCTCCCTTATATATGGAAACCCTGATAAATTTAAGCATGGAATCCTATTACCATCACGGGCCTGGAATGGGCTGACATATCAGCCAGACAGGTTAAACTATTGATGAAAATTGGACAATTACCTAAGAATTGTAGATAATTGTACCTATTCCTGAATACATCATTGAGATAGATGTACTGACAGGTATGATTTTAAATTTATCTGAGGGGAGATTCCAATTTGCAGTAAGGAAGGTAAGAATTAATGAAGTTCTAGTGGGTTCATGGGCACCAGAATAATGGTTGATGCTCCATTTACCCTGTTTCTGGTTATTGTCTCCTTATTCTTTTTTTTGTTTAACCCATTTGCTAGATTTGTCTCCTGCAGGTTTAGTGCCCTCCACTTGTAGGTATGACTGACTGATTAAATTTGATATCACTCTCTGTCCAAGACTGTAATGCACCAGCCCTGGACCTAGCATTGACCAGGCTCTGGATACCAGCTAAACAACTAACCCCTCAAATGGACCTCTTGAGGCAAGGACAGCTCTATGTCCAATCTAAGCAGAAAATACTTATAGAAGAAGAGACCTTCACTCCTTTCTCTAAGGGATTTTGGGTCCCATTCATTTGAGGGGGAAATGATGGGGTGCTTGTGTTCAAGTCCCCACCTTAAGATATTGTTTTATGTGTTTATTTTGTGTTATCGCTATTATGTTGTTACGAAGTTATGCTGATACTTGTTACTCCTAAACTCCCACTGGCCACATATAATGCACATATAATGCACATGGTGCCAAATGTAATGTTAATGGAATGGGAAGATCTTTCCCACCCATTAATAGGCTTATGTGACCTGCTTTGAGCTTGGGCCCAGTTGACTGCTGTGATGGAGCCTGAGTCACACGGAGCCTGAGTCACATGGAGTTTGAATCACATGGAGCCTATGGTGGGAGAAGCTTTCTGAATGTGTGGAGCAGGAAGAGTGAAGCAGGAAGTGAGGATGAGGCAGAGATGGGAGAGTGAGGCACAGCAGCTAGTGTGAGTGAGAGAGGGAGGAATTTTGCCTAGGGGAGCTTGTTTGTGGGGAGGGAAGGCTTGGGGATGTCAGTGCTCTCTGGATTGGTAATAAATATAAATTTCTTTGTTATCATGGTGGATTTGACTTTCTGGTATTTGAATAAATATCTTGGTTTCATCTTTGAGGAAGAGAGTTATTTATATTTTGCAAATTTACCCTGGAAATACACCTGCGTATTCTTAGCAGCTGCTATGGGTAATCACATTGACATTACAAGAGGCTTGTCCTAAGCTTCAGACTTTTTCACGTTGCTGTTTTCAGAGCTAATTCTGGGGATCTGCAGATTTTTAGCGTTTCCAAGGTGGTGTGATCCTGGGAGAGGTATGGTCACTGGTCTCCATGGTCTACATTCTGATCTTTAGCCAGAAGGGGCTCCTCAAGAGGCCTATGGATAAATTTCAGGGTTCTGTGAACTTAGATAGCAAAAATTGTATCCTTATTTTCATTAACCTTTGGTTTCCTTTGCAATCCTATGTATTTTAGTTTATACATATAAAAACATTATTTTGATAATGTGTCCATAGGCTTTACCAGACATCTAAGATAGGAATTTTAATAGATAGGAGTGAAGAAGGAATGGATTTCAGGAGTGAGGGATAGTCTTTGTAATGGCATGAAGATAGGACATGCAATGTTGTGGATGGGAACAATGGTATAAAGATAAGACATGGAATGTTGTGCATGGGAAATGGAAAGCAGGACAATTCAGCTAGAATATAGGGTGAAAATAGAGAAATATACAATAAGCTTTGAAAAGGGAGCAATACTGTGAGGATCTTTTAAATTCTAAAAGGAGAGGGTCCTACTGGAGTTTCTTAAGTAAGTAAGTGACATTCAAATTTGTGCTTTAGGAATATCACTTTGGCTGCTTTGTGAAAGATAGACTGAGGAGGGGAGAGACTTGAGGAAAGTGGTCAATTAGGAAACCCCTACAGTAGTCAAGCAAGAGATCATGAGGGCCTGAACTAGGTGGGTGATTAAAAGAGTAGAAAGAAAGTATTTCATTTAGCCATGTGAGAAACTTATAGAAGTAGGATGGACAAGACTTGGCTATTGATTAGATGTTAATGGAGAGGGAGAGGGAAGAGTTGATGACTTGGAGGTTGTAGACTTGGGTAACTGGAAAGAAGTGTGGTGCCCTGAATAGAAATAGATATTAGAAAGAGAGGAAGGGGAGAAGATAATAAGATATATTTTGGTCATGCTTGGCTTGAAATGATTATGGGAATTGTAATTGAAGATGTTCAATGGGAAGTTGGTAATGTAAGCCTATAAATCAAAAAACAGACTGAAGCTCTATGTATAGAACTGGGTTATTTCTATACAGAAGAGATTGTTGAAACACTGGGAGCTGATGAGCAAGACAGTTTCTGCCCTTAAGGAGTTTACATTCTAATGAGACAACACATAAAAAGGAAGACGGTATAAGGTCATAGTATAGAAATGGCCAGAGAGGCCATTGGTGGCCTGGTTCAACAAAAGATAAGGTAAATGCTCACAGAGCCCAAGTTTAAGTTCGACTTCTGACACATACTAGCTATATGACCATGAACAAGTGACTTGTCCTCTCAATTAAAAGTAGAAAAAAGTTGCTTTGGTAGTAACAGCTTTCTCTTTAAAAAAAAATTAATTTTTAGTTTTCAACATTCACTTCCATAAGCTTTTGAGCTTTAAATTTCCCTGCCTCCCTCCCCTCATGCCTCAAGACAGCATGCAATCTGATATAAGCTATACCAATTCATTCTTATTAAACATATTTCCACATTGATCATGTTGTAAAGAAGAATTAGAACAAGTGGTAGGAACCACAAGAAAGAAAAAACAAAACAAAAAAGAGAGAGCAAATTGTATGCTTCAATCTGCATTCAGACTCCATAGTTCTTTCTCTGGATGTGGATGGCATTTTCCATCATAAGTCTTGGAATTGTTTTAGTTCCTTGCATTGCTGAGAGGAACTAAGTCTATCAAAGTCAGTTATCAGGCAACGTCGCTTTTACTCTGTACAATGTTCTCCAGGTTCTGCTCACTTCACTCAGCCTCAGTTTATACGTATCTTTCCAAGTTTTTCTGAAGTCCATCTGCTCATTATTTCTTATAGCACTATAGTATTCATATACCATAACTTGTTCAGCCATTCCCCAATTTATGGGCATCCTCTTAATTTCCAATTCTTGGCCACCACAAAAGTAGCTCCTATAAATATTTTTGTACATGTGTCCTTTTCCCATTTGTATGATCTCTTTGGGATATAGCCTTAGAAGTGATATTGCTGGGTCAAAGTGTATTTTTATAGCCATTTGAGCATAGTTCTAAATTGTTCTCTGAAATGGTTGGATCAGTTCACAACTCCACCCACAATACATTAGCGTTTCAATTTTCCCATACCTTCTCCAGCATTTATCATTTTCCTCTTTTGTCATGTTAGCCAATCTGATAGGTGTGATTTGGTTCCTAAGAGCTATTTTGATTTGCATTTCTCTAATTAATAATGACTTAGAGCATTTTTTCAAATGACTATAGAGGTTTTAATTTCTTCATCTGAAAACTTCCTCTTCATATCCTTTGACCAATTTAATTGAGGAATGACTTGTATCTTTGTAAATTTGACTCAGTTTTCTGTATATTTTAGAAATGAGGTCTTTATCAGAGACACTGGTGTAACAGCTTTCCTTTAAGGGAGTTTCCTACACTAGTGTCATCACAGGTTCAGTCTTTGTCCTTCTATTACACCTTGCAGACAGCTCAACAAGAACTGATTTCGACATATAATCCATAAAATAAACATCATTTTTGGACACGGGAAGGGACTTGGTACTTAATAAAAACACTAGACTAGAGCCAGAGGTTTTTCACTGGATAAAAATTTACAAGTTTGGGAGAGAGGTGGCTTCCAAGTCTCTAAAAAAGTGAAAAAACTGAAATCTCTGGAAAAATATGGCTAAATTCATTGTTTCCCCCACTATACTTGCCCACATCCCAACATTTTTTCATATCCTCTATTCTCTATTCCCCTTATATACCATATTTCATCCCCTACCCATCTTTTAAGATCATCTAAAGTGAAACTTTCCATGACTATGACACATGAAATCTTCTCCTCCAATAAAGCAGTATTGTATTACAAGTAAAAATCACCTGAGAATTTAAAAGTAGAATGATCTGTATTTTTTCCCTCACTGGAGGTCTTCAAGCAAAAGTTAGACCACATGTTCACTTGCATAAGATGTAAAGAGAATTATCATTTAGATGCAGATTGTACTAGGTGGCTACCAAGTTTTTTCTAAATCTAAGAGTAAGTGTTACTATTTAGCTATCACTTAGTGTCTTTTGCCTAGAACTGTAGCTTGTGTAGATTCAACAAATTTAACAATTTGTGAAATATATATTAAGCACCTACTATGTGCATAGCTAGGTATTGGGGGAGACACAAAGGATTTTAACTAAGCACTTTCACAATTTACATTCTGGAAGGGATTTAAAACATCTATATAAGTAACTAAAATATATAATGATACAGGATAAATGCTCTAGAGAAAAACAAAGCACTAGGTGAAGTTTGGGAGGGAAAAGGGGGAAAGGTTTGTGGAGAAGGTTGCATTTAAATTTAAATTAAAGGATGGATAAGGAAGATGTCTAAAGTGTTCATACTCTAGACCCAGATATCTTGCTGCTAGCCATGTACCTCCAAGAAGTCAGACAGAAAGGTCCAATGTATACCAAAACATTCACAGAAGGTTTTTTTTTGTAAATGCAAAGAATTCAAAATTAAGTATCACAGAATGAAAGATACTTAGAGATGGAAGGAGGTCTCAGTGTCCATCTTGACCAACTCATACATGAAAGGTACCCCTGCCATAAGAGCAGCCAAGTGGTGCAGTGGATAGAGCACCAGACCTGGAGTCAGGAAGACTCATCTTTGTGAGTTCAAATCTGACCTCAGATACTTATTATCTATGTTACCCTGGGTATATTACTTAACCCTGTTTGCCTCAGTTTCACCATGAGCTGGAGAAGGAAATGGCAAACCACTTCAGTATCTTTGCCAAGAAAACCTCCACTGGGGTCATGAAGAACTCTTCTGACACAACTGAACAGCAACAACAATGACAACATCCCTGTCATAACATACCTGATGAGTTGTCATCCACCTTCAAGTTGAAGACCTATGAGGAAAGAAAACCCGTCACCTCCAGAGGCAACACATTCTACTGCTGGATAACTCTTGAGTAGGAAAGTTTTCCTGACATCAAACCTACATGTTCTGTGCTCCTGGTTCTGCTCTTTGGGGTCACAGAAAAGTCTAGTACCTCTCACATGACAATGCTTCACACATTTGAAGATAGTTATTGTGTCCTGTCTCCCACCCCCCAGCTTTTAGTCTTTTGTTCTCTAGGCTAAATATCGCTAGTTCCTACAACTGATCCTCATTTGAGAAGGATTCAAAGCTTGTCACCATCCTTGAAAGTGTAATCTTCCATCTTCACTGTCCTATCTTATTGAGAACTGAACATATTTCTCTAAATAAAGTCCAACAAGGGTGGAGTACAGTGGACCAGCCTATTCCTGGAAGCCATGCCTTTCCTAATGGATCATGATTTTTTTTTTTTTTTGCTTTTCTATCACACTACTGTCTCATATTGACTTTGAACACCCAGATATTTTTCAGACAAATTGCTAATATTGCCACATTTATTTTGTTTTTATGAAGCTAATTTTTAAACATTCAGTGTAAGACTTAGCATTTATCCCCATTGAAGTTTATCTTATCAATTTCAACTCAATGATCTCCCCTATCAATATCTTTTTGGATTCTGATACTGTCATGTTTAATATTAATTATTCCCTCTAGCTTTGTGTCATCTGTAAATCTGAAAATCGTTTTTCACCAGAGATTTAATCACAGTTTGTATCTGACCCTCATTGGAAAAATGGAGACTTCTTCCACATTGACACTGAACCATATACAACTACTCTCGGAGACTGGTCTTGCAAGCAGTTTTGAATCCATTGAATTTCATGATTGTCTAATTCATATTTTTCCATCTTCCTTAGAAGATGGAATATGAGATATTCCATCAAAGGCTTTCCTAAAAATCCAGGTAAACTCTGTCTTAGGCCATCTAGGTGGCAGTGGATAGAATGTTGAGTGTGGAATCAAATCTGGCTTAAGACACTTACCAACTGTGTGAGCCTAGGTGAATCATGTAACCCTGTTTGCTTCAGTTTCCTCATCTGTAAAATGACCTGGAGAAGGAAATGGCAAACCACTCCAGTATCTTTGCCAAGAAAACTCCATTGAACATGAATGAAAAAGGACTGGACAAAACAAAACTCCATCAAGCATACCCTCTTCATCAACTAATTTAATAATCTTGTTAAAGAGGAAATTATGGAAGAAATCATAAAAAGAAAACCTCCCTGGCATCTTAGAACCAGAGGGCAAAGTAGAAATGGAAAGAATCTATTAATCACCTTCTGAAAGAAATCCAAAATGAAAAATTCTATTTCTATAAATTTTCTATAAAATGAGGAATATTATAACCAAAATACAGAGCTTCCAGGTCATACTTATCTTGGTTATTGGCTGCTTATTAATCTTTATTTATATAATTTTCCAGTGCAATAGTGGTTTTTCTAGGCAGAGAAAATAGAAGTAAAATAAGAATAAAGCATCTCTGTAGGTACCCATCAAGTGAAGGACGACTAAGCAATATGTGGTAATGAATGGAATTTCTGTGCTGCTGTAAGAAAAGGTGAATATTTAAACTGACTCAAAATGAAGTAGCCCATACTAAGACAACAACATGTACAATGACCACAACAACATTAATAGAAAGAATATTGCTACCTCTCCCCAACACAACTAAATGCCACATAATTATAATGACTAAGGTTGGCTTCCAGAAAGAGAGGAGTAAATGCATCCTCTCACAGCTATGAAGAGGTGAAGATTTCATGACCACATAAAAGACAGAGGAGATCATAGAAGATAAAATGGACAATATTGATCATATAATGGTAAAAAAGTTTTGCACGAATAAAACTGATGAAGTTAAACTTAGAAGGGAAATATTTAACTAGGGAAAAAATCTTTGCAAAGGTTTTTCTTCTGATGAAGATCTCATATCTAAGACATATGAGTTACTGATTCAAGTTTATAAGAACAAGAGCTATTTTCCAATAGCCAGATATTAGGACATAAAGTTACTTTTCAAAAGAAGAAATCCAAGTTATCAACAATCACATTAAAAATATTCAAAATTACTAATAACTGAAGAAATACAAATTGTTTTTAAATTATTTTTTTCAATTAATAAACATTTTTCTTCTTCACCTTCCTATTTAAAAAAAAGGAAAATAAGATCTTTGTAACAAATATCTAAAGGCAAGCAAAATGAATTCCCATGTTCACCATTTCCAAAATTAAATGTCTCACTGGTTATTTAGTCCATTATTTTATCTACCAGGAGGTGGATGGAACCTTAGAGTTGCTTTAATTTGCATTTATACAGTTACTAGTAATTTAGAGCCTTTTAAAATATGTTACAAATAGCTGCTTCCATTTTAATTGGGGGAATGGCTCTTATTCTTGTAAATTTGAACCAGTTTCTTTTATCTCATGAAAATAAGACCTGGTGGAAGGGAAGCCTGGTGCAAATATTTTTTTTCACCTGTTAAATATTTCCCTTCTAATATTAGCTACATTGGAAGAATACAAATTGAAGAAACTCTAAAATTTCTACCTTATGCCCACCAGATTGTCAAAGATGACAGAAAAGGAAAATAACAGTTTTGGAGGGATTTAAGGAAAACAGGAACACTAATTAGTGCATTGTTTGGTGATGCTATGAATTTGAGAAGTCATTTGGAAATATGTCCCCAAAGTCACTAAACTGTGAACACCCTTTGATTTGATTTGATATATAAATCAATCAATAAACATTTATTAAGCACCTACTGTGTATCAGGCACCATGATAAGTGCTAGGGATACAAAAAGAGGCAAAATACAGTCCCTGCCCTCAAGAAACTTACAGTCTAATGAGGGAGACATGTAAACAAATATACACAAGCATACATACACACCCATATACAATATACACACATACATACATACACATATACACATACACTCGTTATGCATACACACAAATACATATATATGTATAATAAGATTGGGAGAGACTTAGAATAAATGAAAGGGTTTTAGTTGAAACTTAAAGGAATCCAGGGAGGTCTACTGACATTCTTGGTGGAAACAAGGCAGAGGGGCAAGAGAGGAGAATGTTTTTACCACAGAACACAGCCAGAGTAAATGCCCAGAGTCAAGGCATGGTGTATCTTGCTTGTGGAACAGCCAGGAGGCCAGTGTCACTAGACAATATGGGGAGTAAGATATGCCATAGCCAAAAAGATTGAAGGTGGAAGAAAAGGACCCATATATACAAAAATAATTATAGTGGCTTCCCCCCACTAATGGTAGCAAGGAACTGTAAACTGGGATACCTATTAATTGGGAACTAACTAAACAAATCATATTTTATGAATTAATGGAGTATTACTGAAACCCATAACTGGTGAAAGGAGTGATTTCAGAGGCACCTGGGAAGAATGGCATGAACTTATGCAGGGTTAAGTAAATAGATCCAAAAGGAACTATTTCTGTAATTGCAGCAACATTGTAAAGAGAAATAACTTTGAGACTTAATAACTCTACTCTGTGTAATGACCAACCATGATTCTGGAGGACTGGTGAGGAAGCATGCTGACTATCTACTGATAGGGGGATGATGGACTTAATGTGCAGGATGATGCATATCTTGTCTGACACAGTCAAAGTGGCCATTTGTTTTGCATATTTGTTATGAAAATTCTGTATTTTTTCTTCTCTTTTTCCCCAGTTAATAATGGGTGTGAGGGAAAAGAGGTCTAGTATAGGATAGGATCACACCAGGGGTAGGGAACCTGTGACCTCAAGACCACATGTAGCCCTCTGGGTTCTTATTTGTGGCGCTCTGAATCCAAACTTCACAGAATAAGGGGATTCAGTCAAAGAGCCTCACTTGTGGTCTTGAAGACACAAATTCCCCACCCCTGGTTTATACATACATACACACAAACACACACACACACACACACACACACGAAAGAGAAAGAAAGGAATTAAAAATGCTAACGCAACAGTTTTTTTAAAGCACAAAAGAGAACAGAAGGAAGGCTACATGGAAGAATAAACAAGCAAGCAAGCTTTGAAAGTTAAAAAGTTGAAATAATTATTCTATTTTTAATAAAAGTAAGCTGTATATATTTAAGATTTGCTATTTCATGTGAAAATTTTTTTTTCTGTTCTATCCTATAGATGGAAATGTTTGTTCTGTTTGGTATTTGTTAAGTTCAAAATAAGAAAAATGCTCCTCCCTCCTTATTAGTGTGAAACGTTATATATATCATCATACTTAGTAGATGTGTTGGTAGTATCTTCATTTAAGTTCTTTATTATGTGGGATAGCCCTCTAAGGGATGGTGAAGGAAGAGATATCTTTAGGAAATAAGGTGATGGAGGGGGGCAGAGCCAAGATGGTGGAGTGAAAGCAAGGACTTCCTTGAGTTCTCTCCCAAACTCCTCCAAATATCTGTAAAAAATGACTAAAGAAATTTTAGAAGATCAGAACCCATAAAATGACATAGTGAGACAAATTTCTAGCCCAAGACAACTTGGCAGGTTCACAGGAAAGGTCTGTTGCACTGGTTTGGGAGAGGAGGACAGTCTAGCACTGCATAGATCAGCCCCAGTAACATTCAGAGTAAGTCTCAGAGGACTGAATCACTGGCAGATGTGGTGGTTTCCAGACTTCTCAACCCACAAATGCCAGAGACATCTTAGAAGATTAGTAGGAAAGGTATGTGGGACCAGGGTGAAAGAAGAATGTGGCTGGCCCCAACCCCAGCCTCCAGGCAGCAACAACAGCTGCTTCTGGAGCTCTTGGCCCACAGATAGTGAGGGGATCCAGTGGTGATCAGAGGGGGACTGCAGGGATTTCTTTAATGGCTGTGAGGCAGAATTCTCTTGCTTTGCCCTTGCTTGGATCTGGGTGGAGGTCCTGGGGTGAGAAAAAGTGCTGGCCTGGTGGAGCTTGTGGTGGTGGTGAAGAGGGAATCCTCCTCACAGTTCCAAGGCAGAAAAAAAAGTGCTTCTCACAAACTAGAGCACAGGTCAGAAGAGAAGTAAACACTCCTCCTTTGATCAAACAGCCTTGGAAAAACTAAAAATTTACAGGTCTCTAGAAATATCTCTGAAAAAACTGCACAAACCCCCTGAAGTTTAGGACAGTACACTCTCCACTCTTACCTTAACAAAGAGCTAAAAATTCAGCTAATTCACTGGGAAAACGAGCCATCAGCAGAAAAAAAAATCAGACCATAGAATCTTACTTTGGTGGCAAGGAAGATCAAAGCATACAACCAGAAGAAGACAACAAAGTCAAAGCTCCTACATCAAAAACCTCCAAGAAAAATATGAATTGGTTGCAGACCATAGAAGAGCTCAAAAAGGATTCTGAAAATCAAGTAAGAGAAGTAGAGGAAAAATTGAGTAAAGAAATGAGAGTGATGTAAGATAATCATAAAAAATGAAAATAAGGTGATGTAAAATAAAAGATATCAATAAAAAATTAAAAATAAAGTATGGACAAGAATTCAGCAGGTAACAAGGGGGAAGATATGACATGACAGACATATGAGACAGACTGAGGGAAAAATATACAAAGGCAGGAAAGTATGGTTTTGGGGGGCGGTGGATGTAGATGATTCCTTTTTGACAAGCATGTAGAATACCATGAAGTCACATAAGGTCAGCAAGGCTGGGTAGTACCAGGCTACTAAGCACTATACTACGCTATACTATACTATACTATACTATACCATACCATACTATATTGCTATGCCATGCTATGCCATGCTACGCTATACTACGTTATACTATATAATTTGAACTTTATTCAATAGATAGTAAGGAGCCACAGAAAATTTCTGAGAAAAGAGATGTGACTAGATTTGTATAAAAAAAGAGATTATTCTGTTTGCTCTGTGAAGGCTAGATTAGAGATAGAAGAGACTGGAAGTAGGAAGGCATGTCAGAAGTGCTTCATAGGACCAGGTGGGTAGTGATGGAGGTCTCTAGAAGAGCTGTATCAGAGATTGAGGTTAAAGATAATTCTCATTATTTTTCACCCACTAGATTGTAAACTGTTTAAGAGGCAAGGATTGTTTCATCAGTCTTTGAAAACTGCAAAAGGCCCAACACAGAGCCTTATGCATAATAAATTCTCAACAAATATTTGTGAAATGAAAGCCTGAATGACCAAAACAGTAATCTCCAAGGTAGAATGTACACAAATCTTCATGCACAATACAGTCTACTGGAATCTAAAATATCAGAATCTAAAATACCAGAATCTGAAATATCAGAGGAAGGCAGCACAGCTGTTCCAGCCCCTGGCAGCTGCTGCCTGCTTTTGCTCTTCTCTTTCCTCCTGTCCATGCTCAGTGTGAGTTCTGGGGGACTTGGCCAGGAATGTTCCTCCCCAGGCAGACATGCAAGCAGGCAGGCAGTTATTCCCTATCAGTGCTGGGCTGTGAGGTTCTAGCAGCCAAGAACAGAACTCTATCACATCTGCAAGAGAACTCTGTCCCTTAAACCTACTGAATGGCTTAGAAGCAAATAAATGTCATCCATAAGAAACCAGAGCCTCCCTGGGTATCTTGCCATCTGCCCTGTTTCAGGCCTTCCTCCCTAATTTGGAACAGGTAAACCTTTATACCTGTCATTTGATCTTCTGACACCATATGCTATCCCCATTCCTACCCCTGGCCCTGAAATCAAGGAAGATGGAAATTTGCTAGATTAATTTAATCAAATTATTTTTCACATAATTAGTGAATGGGATTGAAAAAAGTATATCATGATTTAGTAAACAAAACCAATGATAAATAAACTTTTTCCATTTGGATCTATGTGTCTTTGTGAAATCTTTTTTAAGTTGTTACAGACATTAAAACCGTGTCAAAGTAAAATGAATTTAGAACAAGACCTTGGAGTCATTGTATCATAAAGTGTTAAGATTTTTTTAAAAGCCTATTCAATCACGTTGGTTTAACTAAAATATTCTTTTTAATCTTTATAATTTTATAAAAAGGATTTTTTATACTTCTAAAAGTCTTTAAATTATTTAAAAATATTCATTTCATCCTTTTAAATTACTCTATTTTCAATATTTTATGCTGTATATAATATGTTAGTTTAGTAATACATGTCTATTAGGGGTACAAATGAAAATTATTTTGGGTACATGTTCAAAAATGTTAGGAGACTAGTGGATTAAAAGACATCCTAGGTCTGCAAATCTCAGTCTGCAGTCACATGGAGTCTGGCATTTTGGTTTAGCAACTTACATGCAGTTCGAAGTGGAATTCCAAATTTCCCCTGAATGTTACTGACCAATACAATCTGGCCTGTTCTCCGCGAGATCATGTTGGGAAGCAGGGCTGCAAAGTACAGAAACATCATTAGCAATGAAATAAATGTCCTCATTATAGTTACCAAATGTTACCTGTAAGCTTCCTTCCTGGCTAAGAAGAAGATATGAATAAGACTAAGACAGAAGGAAGCTAGATGGTGCAATAAATAGAGCCCTGGGACTTAGAGTCAGGAAAGCAATCCAGCCTCAGACACTTATTAGCTGTGTGATCCTGGTGAAGTCACTTAATCTCTCTGAGCCTCCATTTCATTATCTGTATAATAGGGATAATAACAACACTTAGCTTTTAGGATTGTTGTGAGGATAAAATGAAGCAATACTGGTAAAGCATTTAGCACAGTGCCTGGTATATTTTTGTTGTTCAGCTGTTTCAATTGTGTACAACTCTTCATAATGCCTTTGGGGGTTTTCTTGGCAGAGACAGCGGAATGATTTGCCATTTCTGCCTCCAGTTCATTTTACAGATGAGGAAACTGAGGCCAACAGGGCTAAATTACTTGCCCAGGGTTACCTGATTACTGTCTGAGGCCAGATTTGAACTCTGGAAGACTTATCTTCCCTACTTCAGGCCTAGCACTCTATCCAATGTGCCACCTAGCTGTCCACCTGGTACATAGTAGGCACTTAATAAAAGCTTTTTTCTTCTTTTATAAAGTATAAACCTCAGGAAGTTAGGTGTTTCTCCTCTACATCAAAAAAACCCAATAGCCTCTTAGAAATCATTATGAGAAGGCCCAGTAGTCCATTAGATAATGGAAAAATGGTTTTCTTTGTGAAACACAGATAAACTGTGATTATAGATTTTAGCCTTTGACTTTATGGGTTAGTGGATTAAATGGTCAGTTATGTGATGTAATTTGATGGATGGTTGAATGACTTCTTGCTTACCAATTCTTTCATCCAGTTTTTCCAGTACCTGAAATTGTGCCATTATAGGTATTCCCTTTTGGATTTCCTTGGCTTTGTGGTCTCTGGGACTCTCCTATTAAATGTTATTTTAAGAGAGGTAATACCTTAAGGCAGTGGTTCTTAACTTTTTTTTTGATCATGGATCCTTTGGTAGTCTGGTAAAGCTTATGGATCCCTTCTCAAAACAATGTTTTTAAAGAATTGAAGGGAATAATAAATTTCATTTAAAGCTTAGTGAAAATGAAGATGCAATTTTTCCCCCCTTACAAGTTCATGAACTCTCTGAAATTATTAAATTAAGATTAAAGTTTTCCCTTTCTTTGGTTGTGGTTTGTCCTTTGTCCTCAAAGAGGACTAGGATATCAGGGAGATGATGATATGACTTGCAATTAACTTTGATTTGAGTGGGGGAGAGTTGTGCAGAGCCACCAATCTCAATTTCTTCTCCAGAGTCATCTGGATCTAGTGACCAGATATTGGTTAGGACAACTGGAGATGACCCAGGATGCAGCAGGAGACCTTGGCCCTTTTAAGCTAAGGTCTTTTCAGGTTCTCACTTTGAGTGAGGCAATGCCCATTCAGTGAATAGACCTCTTTAAGAAGTGAGTCAAGGGATGGCTTCTTTAACAATAAAAAAAATCAAACTCAGAGGGGAAGACCCTCAGAGTTTCTGGTTGCTGTTTCTCTTTTTTCCCTTTCCATTTTTTCATTCAAAGCCCAGTCTCTCAAGGACATCTCTGACCTTGCCCAAAAATTTACTCCACCATCTTATCTAGGTGGAATTCTTACTCCACCACTGTTCATTGTTCATTGACTGGATGGAGGATAGATTCTTTTGTATAGGTTACCCAAGGTGGGAGCACTTTGGCTTGAGATGAGTTTCTCTTTGTCCATGAGTGATACAACCAAAATCGTGTCCCTAACCCCTCATTAGAATATTAATTCTCTCATTCACTGTTAACCAATCAGAGTTTATGTCTGTCTCTGGGGACCACTCACTCTTCCAAGGGCATATAAGCATTGATTGATCTCCATGATTCATCTTTGATTTATAAGAGAAAGCCAAATGACCATCCTCATTAACTGTTGGCTAGCTATAATTAATAAAATGATTGATAATTCCCTAGAAATTATGTCTCTTGAACTTTTCATATGTCACAATAAGAAAATTAAGCCTCATAAAAATTAAATGACTTTGTCAAAGTCATATAATAAATAGTAGAGCATATTCTTGACTTCAAGCCCAGTGCATTTTTCCATCACATGCAATAGCTAGCATTTATATTTTGCATTAAGGTTTGCACAGTGTTTGACATGTATTATCTCATTTGGGCCTTAAAATAACTCTATGCAGTGCTCTTATCTTCATTTTACAGATAAGGACACTGAGACTAAGAGAAGTGAAGTGAATTGCCTAGGGTTACACTATTAGTAAGTATTATTGAAAGTTACATGAGTCGATAACTGCATGGCCTTTAGATGGAGCCAATGGTATTCATCTTAAAGTATGACATCTGAAATGTTGCAAGATGATATAATGAAGGAGATGAGTGTCAAAGCATGACTCAAGTTCATGCCTTCCCTCCAGGTCCAGATGTCTTATCTTTAAAGCAAAAATTCTTAATTTTCTTTGTGTCATATATTCTTTTGACAATCTGGTGAAGCCTATAGACCCCTTCTCAGAATAATATTTTAAATGCATGAATAAAATGCTTAAGATCACAAAGGGGCCAATCATACTGAAATACAGTTACAGAAAAAAACTTCACCCAAAACGAACAAGTTCATGAATCCCTTAAAAATCCCAACCTTCCAGGATGCAATGCATGAGGCTGCTTAGGTATATAGTTAGCCCTTAATGAATGCTGGTTGATTGATTTATTAATTCATTGATTGCTAAGGTATCCACTGCTCTATGCCATTTACCTGTTTGGAAAAGTCTAGTGGTCCTTATTACCCTTAGGATTACATGCATGTGCCTCACCTTGGTTTTAAAAGCTCTTTACAACCTATCTCCAGCTTACCTTAGCAGATATATTTTAAACTGCTCTTCTTCATGCATGGTATTCTCTTTCCAGTATACATTATTCTAGTTTCCACTTCCATGTCTTTTGGCAGGAGGTCGCTCAATCAAGCACCACCCCCTACACATCTTTCCTGATCCTCCTAGGTGCTAGTATTAGGTGCTAGGGATATAAAGGCAAAAGCAAAACAATATCTAACTCAAGGAATTTATGTTTGAATGGGAGGGGGCAGGGGAGGCAGTATGCATGTACATAAATGCATTCAAAACATATAAATCAAATACAAGGTATCCTTGGACACTAGTTGTTCTGGGGAACCAGGAAAGACCATTTGCATAAGCTGCTGAGTGGAGTCTTGAAGGAAAATAGATTTCAAAAAGCAGGGAGAAGGAAGCAGAGCATTCTAGGCACAGGGAATTAGGGTGGGGAAAAGGAAAGGAGAAAAGAGCAGGGCAGCCAGCACAAAGGCAAAGAGTGTTGGGTAGTATGTCTGGATCATCAAGTACACAGATGGGAGTAATATGTAATAATTAAATAATCATAGTTTTAGAGTTGGAAGGAACCTCAGGGGCATTCTTGCTTAACCTATACATGAAAAGAATTCTCACTATTATATACCTAACATATAGTAGTTCAACCACTACTTGAAGATCTTCAAGAAAGGAAAAACTACCACCTCTCAAGGTAGCTCCTTCCACTCTCTGATAGTTCTAATTGTTAAAAAATATTTGTAGACATCAAGTCCAACTTATTGCTCCTAGTTCTTCCCCCATGGGGTCAAGCAGAACAAATATAATCCCTCCTCCATATAATAGCATTTAAAAGATTTGGAGATAGTTCTTGTGTTCCTCCTGAGGTTTTCTCCTTCAGGATAAATATCCCCAGTTCCCACAACAGTCCTCTGATGGATAGACTCAAGGCCTTTCACTCTTCTGGAAAATCCCATTCGTCAATATTCTTCTTAAGCCCTTGATGATCAGAACTGAACAGAGTTCTGCAGATGAAGTCTTTCAAGGACAGAGTACAGTGGAATTGCCACCTCCCTATTCCTGGAAGCTATGCGTCTCAATGTAGCCTCAAATAGAGCTGTCTTTTTTTGGCTGCCTCATCACATTTCTGACTCATATTGAGCCAGCAGTCCATTAAAACCTAGAGCTTTTAAAGATAAATGGCTACCTAACAATGCCACCTTCATTTTGTATTTGTAAAGTTGATCTAAAGGGTAAGATTTTACAATTTTCCCTACCAAAGTTCATTTTATTAGTTTCTTCTCAATCATTTAGGCTATCAGGATCCTTTTGAATCTTGACCTTGTCTTTCCCTATGTAACTATTCCTCTGTGTCACCTGCAAATTTGATGAGCATGCTATCTATGCCTTTATCCAAGTCAGTGTTAAAAAATGTTAAGTACAGATCCCAGGCATATTCCAAAGAAGAACTCCAGTCACTTTGACATAGAACCATTAACAACTATTCTTTGAGGCTGGTTATTCAGCCAGTTCTGAGTCTATCTGAAATTAAGATCTAATTTATTTATGGATCAGGAAGACATGAGTTGAAATTCCATCTCTCATGCTAATTAGCAGTATCATTATGAGGAATTCACAACCTCTCTGAATCTTCATAAAATCTCTAAGACTTATCTGCAAAGTTATAGATGAGATGTGATCTGTTTTGTTGGATGGGAGTTTCCAATCAACAAAATTATAGATCTTTGATGTATATGTACATGCTAATTATATAAAATGATGATTTGTATTGTATCATCCTTGCTAGAAGGTAAGCTCCATGAGGGCAGAGGACTTTTCTGAATTATCTTTCCATCTCCCTCCACCTACATTGTTACCCATAGCAATTATTTAATAAATGTTTGTTGAATGAATGGATGGATGAAAAAAAAATCACAATTTGAAGACTGAAGATAGATAGTCCAATCTTTTAATTTTAGAGATGGAGAAAAGTGACAGCCAGCTAGTAGCAGAACTGTGAGTGGATGCTGGGGCTCCTGAATTCTCGCCCTTTCTATCACATTGGCTGTTTGTATCTAAGTATTTTTGAATACTATGTTAAAATGAACTGAGATTGTTCCCAAAGGAAGGAGGGAATGTATGGGCACCAGGGTATCTATAAGAAAGAGCCATTTTCTGGGACTCAAAGATTGAGAATTCCTGGGGGAAAAGTCTAAGTCACAATACCTTTGGTCAATGTGATGGGTCCAAAGTAGTTGACATCCATGATCTTTTTGTCAAGCTCCAGGGAGATATTCTGTGCAGGGCCTTTCACCTTCATGCTTGCATTGTTAATAAGAATGTCCACACAGCCATAGCAATCTAAAATTTCTTTGGCAACATCCTGGACACAGCTGATGTCTGAGAGATCCAAGAGGACCAGCTTTGGTGTAAATGTCTGAAGAACAAATCACAAAGATAAGATCAGCATGTGAATGGTTTCCCATTCAGGAGAAACAAGTGTCTTTATTCACAGACAATGGCAGGACAGCTGGTTGGACAAATACTTCACCATAAGTCATACTTACAACTTACCTGTTTATAATGCTTTATAGTTTGTTAAGCCTCACAATTCTATGTGACAGATTTGTTTTTGTTTTTGTTCTTATTATGGGGTTCAGAGCTGTAATTTCATCAATGTGGATAGGGGGTTCTCTCTCTCCATCAATGCAGATCAGTAATTTACAGTCTTTTTATTTAATGTTTTTCAAATTATATATAAAAACAATTTTTAGAATTTGTTTTTTTTTAAATGTGAACTTCACATTCTCTCTCTTTTCTCCCTTCTCCTTGTGAAGACCAGTCGTAAGATGTAGATTATTCATATGCAGTCTTGCAAAATTTAATTCCATATTGTATAACTTAAAGAGTTGCCTAAAGGTGAGAGATCAAAAACTTTCCCACTGTTAATACATCTAGTAAATGTTGGCATGAAAACTTGAACCCAAGCTTCCTGACTCCAAATCCAATGCTCTACCACAGAATCTCAGAGTTGAAGTGACTGGAGTGATACACCTGTCCAACCTGTGTGTGAGGGAGCAATCCTATTTATAACATTCTGTCCATGGTCATCCAGCATCTGATTTCTAGGATGGAGAGCTCACTTTCCAAGGTAGTGCATTATACTTTAGGATAATTGTTAGAATTTTTTCCCTTTACATTGAGCTAAGATATTTCTTGTAACTTCCAACTAGTTTTGTCCTTTGAGTGACCAGTGACAATAAATTTATCTGTCTCATAGTAACTTGGAGATGCAAGAGCAATATTCTTTTAAAAAAAATTTATATTTTTTTGTTTTCAACATTCACTTCTATAAGATTTTGATTTTTAAGTTTTCCCCCTTCCCTCTACTCCCCCTTCTGCAAGATGGTCTGCAATATGATATTGGCTATAAATGTACAATCATATTGAACATATTTCCCCATTAGTCATGTTGTAAAGAAAAATTAGAACAGTACTCTTCTGATTATGCTGTACTACTTACTGAATCTAGAGAGATTAGATTTCATTCATCTAAACGAGTCATGTCTTGCTCATATATTTGGAACTCTTCTTTGGGAATTGCCATGAGAGATAGTTTATCAGTAATATATAAAAGAATCTCATCATAATATCTTGGTTTTTTTACTGTAATCACTATCAGTTAGCTTAGTTATCCATATTATTCACTAGACATGGCTCTCAATGAATTTTTGATATTTAAACAAAAATCAAATCTATCCCCAAATTTTAAGATTTTCCATTGTGGAAGGTAATAGTTTTTAAAAAATTATGTGTCAGGCTTTGAAGACATAATATGGTTGAAGGTTAAGCCTAAAAATCTCAAGATGAAGCACCCAAAATAGGGATAGAGAGAGGGATGGGACCTATTATTTCATTAAGTCAGGGAACTTTTAGGTAAGCTAGTTTTCTCCACCAAGCAAATTGTCACTTTTTCTGCAACTTATCATCATAGAGAGTGTAAAATACCTGGGTTTCTGACTTTCATACTTATTAGCTGTTTAACTCTGGCGAGGTTGCTTTGTCTCTCTGCCTCCTAGAGACAGCATTGATGGAATAAATGTATGTATGACCTTGCCAGGGTATGACTTCTCAGGGTACATCAGTACTTTGGATATTTAAGTTTGTATTTATTTTCACCTGCCAATCTTTGCTTTAGAGGGGAAAGTAGAGATAATTTCTAGTATTTTTGAATCAGCACTTTTTAAGCCTCCAAGTCTTGAATCTTGTTGGAATTATTAGACTCTTCCTTCTTAAAAACAGAGCTAGGAGTGTCAATATCAGTCACAACCAGGAACTCTGCTCTTTATTCTTCCCTTACTCTGTTGGTATAGGAATGTACATATTTCAAAAAGCCTTCAAATTATAGTAACTGTTATGAAAAGGGTAGATTCCACTACATAATAATGTATTTATCTTGTAGTTAATATGGGGAAAGGGAACTTTTCCCAAAATTTTGTCTTTAAGATTTATAATTTGAATTTACTCATTGTCTGTCACCTTAGTTCAGGCCCCCAGCACTTGTACTATTGCAATAGCTTTCTGATTGATTTCCCAGATTCTGGTCTCACCGTCTTCAATCCATCCTCCATATAGTTGCCAAATTAAAATCTCTAAAGCGTAGATCTGACCACATTACTTCACTGCTCAAGAAGCTCCAGTGTGTTCCTTTTGCTTTCAGGATAAAATATAAACTTCTTTATCGGGCCTTTAAAGCCTTTCAGAGTCTGACTTCAATGCATTTTCTGAGATTGATCTGATATTGTTTCCTTTCATATATTTGATATTTTACCCAAGCTGTTTTACTTGCTTCTCCTCATGTGGGATATTTAATGTTCTATCTCATTCCTTTACAGAAAATGTCCCCTTGAATAGGCATGCATTACCTTTTAATTTTCCTTTCTGAATTCTCAAGTTCCCTAAAGTTTCAGCTCAAATACTATCTTTCACACAACCCATTTCCTGACCCTGCTCATTGTTAATAACACCCCATCTTAGATGGTATTTACTTTGTAGATATTTTGCATTTACTTGACTTATGTGTTTCTCTCCAGTAGAATGTATGCTACCAGAAGGCAAAGCTTATCCCATTTTTGTCTTTATATTCCTAGCACCTAGGACAGTCTCTTGCATGGAGTAGGCATGGAAAAATGGTAGTTGAATGAATGAATGGGTGTTGCCTTGGACAGACTGAGACCTGAGAAAGACTTTGGCTTAAAAAGGCCAGGGTTTCTCACTGAATCCTGGACCGTTGCCAGTTGTCCTGACCTATGTCTTGCCCACTGAGCTTTGATGACTCTGAAGGGGCTGATGACTTTGCACAACTCTGCCTCACTTAAATCCAATTCCTTTGCAAGTCAAGACATCACCCTTCTGATGTCATTAGCCTTTGAGAATGAAGGACAAGCAACAATGAATAAATAAATAAAAATCTTACCTTGCTTGGATCTGCTACACTCAGAAGTGCATCATACAAGGTTTCTAGCTTCTCCCAATTCTTGCCACACAGTACCAACCTTGCACCACCAGTATGGAACAGTCGAGAACATTCTGTTACAAAGCATTGAAGAGGACAAGGTAAATGTATTGTTATAGTCCTATTCTTTCAGTCTCTTAGGTCAAAGAACAATAGAATCATAGACTTTTAGAGTTTGAGGAAACCTCAAAAATCACATCTACTCTATAATCATATCCAACACAATATTATCTTCCTTCAACAGAGAATCAGGCAGGGGTGAAGAGAGAAAAGAGTAGAAGGAAAAGGAATGGTAAATTCAGGAAAGGATTAGTCACAAGCAAAAAAAAAAATCCATCTTTGATGGATGGAGTTTGAAAGGAAAGAATAAAAGAAAAAAACAAAATGGTAAGAATCTGAGACTGGTCACTGGCTGAGTGGAAGAGAAGTGAATATGGAAAGAAAGTAGATTTAACTGAAGATAGAACATTAATGTTGACATCTCCCCTCTCAATAATAATTTCTTGTAAAGAGAGCAGTGTAGGGAAAAATTAAATGAAAAGATGGAAAATTCATGTCAGTCATAACTATAAACACCAATAGGATAAATTCACTTGTGAAATGGAAGAATGTAACTGATTAGAAAGCAGAATTAAAAAATATGTTGTTTAAAAAAGCCATTTATATATAAAGTTTCACAAAAGTTAAAATAAAGAGCTGGAGTAAAGTCTTAGGAGTTTCAAGTAAACAAAAAAAATAACAGCTACAAGGGTAGCAATTATGATCTCAGACAAGACAAAAATTAAAAGACTGGATTAAAAGATAAATTAGAGAAACTACGAAGGCTCTGTGTAAAACCACCACAGACAATGAATCAATATGCATATTTAATATATGCACTGAATGGCATAGCATCTAAATGCTTAAAAAAAGTTAACTGATTTACAGGAAGAAATAGGCATTTATTATAGTTGAAGAACTCAATATACCACCTCTCATACCTAGAGAAATATAACAAAAAGATAAACAAGAAAGAAATTAAGGATTTAAAATGAACTTTTGAAAAATTAGATATGCTATATCTTTGTTGTGTATTGAATGAGGACAGAAAGAACAATATGAATCTTTTGGAAGACAGGTACAAAATGGAAACATGCATTTTTTGGACATGGAATATTTATGGCTTTTTTTGTCTGACTATAATTATTTACTATAAGAATTGTTTTTCTTTATTTCTATATGTATGAGGGGGAAGTATTAGGTGAAGGAAGAACTCTAAAAGTAACATGTTGAATTTATTGTATGTTTTAAAAAAGTAAACCTTATATCATAAAGATTCAATGTTTCACAAATAATCTTTTTGGTTATGCTTACCATAGTGTATATCACTAAGGCAATAGTCACAGCACTAGTAGTGACTATGAATGTGCTGGTATAGTTCCAGTTGCAAAGTATAATAGACCCTCCATAAAGAAAGCAGAAGAAAAACATTTATTTAGATACCAGAATGCCAAATCTCAAAATCAGAAAGCCAGATCCATCATAGTAGCCAAGAAATCAATATATATTAGCATTGTAGGGGACAAAGCCATTCCCAAACTTCCCCCTAATGCCTGCTTACCTGTGTCCTTCTCTCTCTCTGCCCTAACTGCTCTCACTCACTTCCTCTCAGTTCTGGTCCACCCTTCCTATTCCACCTGTTCAGCAAGTTCACCTCTCACCACATGTGACTTAGGCTTCCATGTGATTTAAGCAGGTCACATGGGCCTATTAATAAATGGGAAAGATCTTCCAATTTAACTTACCACTACATTTAGAAATGACCTTTTGTGTGTTCATTAAATCCAGGATTAAAAAAAAAATGTAACAAGTATGCTTGATCTCACTAATCCAAAATCAGGCCACTACATCTTCCCTTTGTTTTTTGGGGAGGGTGTGAAAATTTTATCGAAAATTGTTTTCAACATTCACTTTTATAAAATTTTGAGTTCCAAATTTTTTCCCATCTTCCCCAAGATGGCATACAATTCAACATAGGTTATATGTGTACAATCATATTGAACATATTTCTACATTGGCCATGTTGTGAAAGAAGAATCAGAACAAAAGGGAAAAATCATGAGAAAAAATAGAGAAAATAGTGTGCTTCAATCTGCATTCAGACCCCATAGTTCTTTCTCTGAATGTGGATAGTATATTACATCTTGAGTCTTTTGAGTCATTTTGAGTCTTGGATCATTGTCCTGTTGAGAAGAGCTAAGCCTCTCAGGGTTGGTAATTGCACAGTGTTGCTGCTCTGTATACTGTGCATGCCCTTCAACCCAGCAATATCACTTCTAGGACTGTATATCAAAAGATCATACAAATGGGAAAAAGACCCACATGTACAAAAATATTTATAGCAGCTCTTTTTGTGGTGGCCAAGAATTGGAAATTGAGGGGATGCTCATCAATTGGGGAATGGTTGAACAAGTTGTGATATATGAATGTAATGGAATACTATTGTGCTATAAGAAGTGATGAACAGATGGATCTCAGAAAAACCTGGAAAGATTTATATGAACTGGTTCTGAGTGAGGAGAGCAGAACCAGAAGAAATATCGTACACAGTTACAGCCACATTGTGTGATGACTAACTTTGATAGACTTGGCTCTTCCCTGCAATGTAAGATTCGAAGATAACTCCAAAAGACTTGTGTTAGAAAATGCTATCCAAATCCAGAAAAAAAATTAGTTCAAAGCATACTATTTGCCCTCTCTTTTTTGCTTTGTTTTGTTTCTTCTTTCTTATGGTTCATTTTATTGGTTATAATTCTTCTTTACAACATGACTGATGTGAAAACATGTTTAATATAAATGTATATGTACAAGCTTTATTAGATTTCTTGCTATGTTGGGGAGGGGGGAGGAAAGGAAGAAAATTTAACGCTCAATAGCTTGTGGAACTGAATGTTGCAATCTAAAAATAAATGCATTTAAAAAAGAGAAATGAGGCTTTTATCAGAGACACTAACTGTAAAAATTATTTCCCACGTTTTTGTTTCTCTTCTAATATTGTGGTTGTATTGGTCTTGTGCTAAAACTTTTAAATTTAGTATAATCAGGATTATTCATACTGCATTTCATAATGTTCTTTTCTTTTTGTTTGGTCATAAATTTTTCCCTTCTCTGTAGATCTGACAAGTAAACAATTCCTTGCTCTCCTAATTTACTTATAGTATCATTCTTTATGTCTAAATCATGTACCCATTTTAACCTTATCTTGGGAAGTGGAGTAAGATGTTGATCTATGCTTAGTTTCCAGTTCCCCCAGATATTTTTGTCAAGTAGTGAGTTCTTATCCCAGAAGCTAGAGTTTTTGGATTTATCAAACAGTAGATTACTATAGTCATTGACTACTATGTCTTTGTGTACCTAATCTGTTCCACTGATCCACCATTCCACTTCTTAGCTGGTACCAAATAGTTTTGTTCATCTTCTCTTCTGAGTTCTAGGAGTACCCTCAGAAATTTCAGTTTTCTTCTCTAATGCTATTGACTTAAGCCCCTACCAGCTTGTTTTCCCCCATGCTAGTCACCAGTAACTCAAGTTCCATCTAATATCAATTAACTTTTATGAAGGGATGTGTGTGTCCATCCTTTGTTGCCGAAGAAGACCATGCCATTGAAGAAATAATGACATGACTTGCAGTTGACTGTGTTTCTGAGTGAGGGAGGGCTGTACAGGTCACCAGCCTCACTTTTCCTCCAGAGCCATCCAGATATGTATATCTATCTTAATTTTTCTGAACACTTTTATTTTAAAAAACTATAAGGAAAAAGTATTAAACTTCAAAATCTGAAGTATTATACTTTGAAAGAAAGTACTACATGGTAGGCACAAACACTTGTAAAAATGAGGACAGTAAAATTTTAAATTACTGGAGGAAAATTCAGTGCTTGTGAATGAGCCATGCCAATAAAAAAAATGACGGAATTACTAAAACTTATCAGATTTAGTATTATATCAAACTACCAAGCAAAAGCTTTGCAATGCCAGACAAAAGAATAACAAAATTCATTCAGAGCACCATCAGATCTAGAATCTAAAGAAAGACAATGAAATAAAAGTAGGAATAAAGAGGGAATAGCATTTCCAAATTTTGGATTATATTACAAGATAGTGATCATCAAAACTATTCTAATGCATTTTTTTGAATAAAAAATCAATCAATAGAACAGAGCAGGCTAGAAATAAAATAATTGTAATTAAATTTAATAAGCCAGTATCAGGTAAACCTCAAAATATAAATTACTTAGGGAAAAATTATCTATTTGGCAAGAACTGTTGGAAAAGCTGGAAAGCAATCTGGCAGAAATTAGGTTTAGACCAATATTTTGTACCATGTACAATTTTAAACACCAAATGCATGTGTTTCATGAAAATTGTAGAAGAGAACCTAATCATTCACCTTTTACAGCCATTTACTGGGGCTCCATTTTTCACCAAATGAGGGATAAAAGTACTCCAAATCTTTTCTGGATTTGGAAAGTCCAATTTCAATCATGTGAAACTGAAATATTTTTGAAAAGCATGAAGAAATAAATGCAACTAATGCAAGAATGGATATGACAAATTGAGAACTGTTCAGTCTTTATCCTCATAGTTTGGATTCCAATATGAAAATGTTTGGGCATTTATTATACCTTTTCAGTGGCTATATTGACCCTGTTGTTTCAGATTTATATTGTTCATGATTTTTTACGTTGATGTAACCTATACTGTTTGTTTTCAATTATGCCTACTGTTTTAGCTTAGTACACTCTTTCTCCCTGCTTTTCCTAAAATAAATCCTTTTTTTGTTCAGTCATTTTCAATTTTGTCTAACTTTCCATGTCTCCATTTGGGGTTTTCTTGGCAAAGATACTGGAGTGGCTTGTTATTTCCTTCTCCAGCTCATTTTACAGACGATGAAATTGAAGCAAACAAGGTTAAGTGACTTGCCTAGGATCACACAGCTAGGAAGTATCTGAAGTCAGATTTGAACTCATGAAGATGTCTTCCTGATTCCAGGCCTGGCCCTCTATCCACTGCACTACCTAAATTTTTCTGTTATATGTTATTCTACTTAAATCCAAAAGTTCAAAATTCCACTCTAAAGGAATATTCAAGTATTGAGAAAGGAGATGGAAGAACCCAGGACAGTGCATTTGGTGAACTCCCAGCCCTGTAGCAAAAGGTGTTGTCTCTGTTTCTTTTATCTCTGTCTCTCACTTTTCTCCCACTCCCACCGACTTCACACTACTTTGTTCAGGAGTTGCAGGGGAGTCCATTGCCTGGTACCTACCTCCAAAGTACTAGCTTGATGAGTCCACTGCATTACTGTGGATTCTGTAGACTCCTAATTTCTATTATGACATACAACATTTCATATATTATATATATATAACATAAGAATAAACACCAGTGATAGAATGGTTGAAATCATGATGGGAAAGGGGAATTGCCTTGTTTGTACTCACAGGAACTGAGGCTATGCTGGGGCTTTCTTGTAGCTATCAACTCCCTAAAACTAAGGAATTAAGGTTAGAAAAGGTAAGCTTAGCTCTGCATTTACTGATCAAAGTCATTCTTGCATTGTGAACCTAGGTACCTGCAGTTATGCTAAGTAATAGTCAATTTTTTTGGAGTCTTTATAAGGGGAACTCTGAGAAACCAAATCTTGTTGTTAATAGGTATTTGACTCAGCAAATGTGCACATGACCTCAGGATGAAAGTGCCCCAAATCTCTACTTCTGCATTGTGGTATCTTCCTTCCTTTACCCTGAATTTTTTTCATCTTGTTCTGGTATCCCATAGTTCATGACCCTAGTGTCCAGTGAGCTCCTGGTAAAGCATATGCAAAGAGATGATAATTAAATCCAAGATAACTAGGAAAATTGTATGAAGTAAGAAAAAAGAGTCCAGGACACATCCTTGGGGGATTTAAATGTAGCAAAGGAGCAGACAGGTAAGAGGAGAACCAGGAGAGAACATTGTCATGAAAACCTGTAGATAAGAGAGTATCAAAGAGGTGATAAACAATGTCAAAGCCTTTGGAGATATGATGTATAAAAAGTTCAAGAGACATAGTTTCTTGGTCATGCTAGTGGATATTTAATAAGGTGGGTCAGTGGTACTCGAATGCCATGTCGAAGACATGAAATGCACTCAACACTTATATGCCCTTTGAAGAGCAGGTGTTCCTGAGGGTGACAATCAATTCTGATGGGTTAACAAGTAATGAGAGAATGAATATTATAAAGATAGGTAGGCTTATTCTAATGAGAGTTGGGGGACATGACTCTGATTACCCAGTCTTGGTCAAAGAGATTTGTTTATATTCATATCACTCTATCTAGGGTAAATCTAGACAAAGGGGGAGGGGGAATTCATTTCTACCTAGACCTGACTGAGTAAAATGCAATGGTCCAGAATCCATCAGTTCACCTAAACTAAAATTTCTTTACCTTTTGAATAAATCTGAGTTTTTTCAGTGGGATGTGTCTGTCCAAGATTTCATCTCCTTATTCTTCAAAGGCTGACTGAATAGCCTACAGGGAATGAGGAAACAGAATGGGGGGAAACCCTAGTCAATTCAATAATTGATTATTAATATAAGAGAAAAATGCTAATTTCTCTCAGAGAAGTTAAGAAGGTGGTTGGTACTAGTAACTTTGGAGAGTGCTGTTTCAATTAAATGAGGAGATCAGAAACCTTGGAGTTAAGAAGAGTATGAGAGCAAAGAGAATGAAGAAATTGATTATAGACAGCCAACTTGAGGAGCCTGTCCACAAAAAAGAAGAGAAATATATGATGAGAAGGAACAGGGATGGATGGATCAAATGAGGGTTTCTGAGGATGAGAGAGATATGAGTATGTTTGTAGGCATTAGGTATGCAGTCAGAAGGTATGGAGAAACTGAAGATTAGGGGGAGAATGGGAATGATAGAGGGGGCAATCTGCTAGAGGAGATAATATGGAATGGGATCATTTGTGCATGTAGAGGGGTAGATGTGTTGGCATTCAGCCAACATTACAACTAAGATTGTGCCTGGACTAAATTAGGAAGTATGTGATGCTTACTAGATAGCAAGCTCCATTACAATGTCCATGCCTTATCTAAACTTTGAATCTCTCCTAGCACCTTACATGGTACCTTGCCTGCTCTTAGTAAAATATATATTCTTTAAGGCATTCCAGAAGGATGATTGTGTGAGTCATCATGACTAAATCCGGCTCCCTTTTATCCTGTCAGAATGGCCACGAAGTACCAAGTATCCAAAAAAACCCAAAAAACAAAAACAACAACAACAAAGAAGAAGAGGAAAGCAACCCTCACTTGGAAAAACTTCACTAGAAACTGAAGAAGCCTCAATCCAATGAATGGATGTGCTGTGGTAACAAAACAGGGAGGCCTCTTTATACACAAATGCAGTATCCTGTTCTCAGTCCTCTAGATTTTGGCAATGTGGATCAACTCCTTCTTTGTGGAGCATTACTCTTCTCCTTCTCCATTTCTTTCCTTCTCTGACTTTTTTCCTTTCTCTTTCCTTCTGCCATCCCAATTCTAATGTTCTCACGTGCTCTTTCTGGACCTAGAGTCAAGAAGACCTGAGTTTAAATCCTACCTCAGACATTTACTAACTAGGTAACCCTACACAAGCCTCTTTTAGCCTCTTGACTTCAGTTTCCTCATCTGCTAAATGGGAGTAAAAATAGCACCTACCTTCCAGTGTTGTTAGGAGGATAAAAAGAGAGTAAAAATACACCAGGTTTTGCAAGTCTTAAAGCACTATACAAATGCTGGATATTATTATTATTCCAAAGACCAATGAAATAAATTAAGGGAATTATAATATAAATACATGTAAATGTCACTTTGTGATCTGAAGAGCACTTTTCTTGAACAATTCTGTGAGATGAGTAGCATGAATATTATTGTTTCTAATTTGAAGACTGGAGCTGTGATGGGCCTAGGTGACTTGCCTGGAATCCCATAAGTGGTGCACAGTAGATCCAGTGCTCAGGCCCAAGTCCATTGGCTCCAATTCTGTTTTTTCCCCAAATATATTATACTGTTCAAATTCCACTGTAATTTCAGCCATGCATCAAAACTCATTAGTGATATTTCAATTTCTTATATTCAAAACACCCTTTGAAGATTAAATATGTGTATTCATAGCTAGTATAGCGGGATATGTTTGGAGATGGATTTCATGTTCCTATAATACTTGGGACTGAGAGAGAACCTTTTTCTTTATAGGGGTAGATTATCTGGACTATGACTTCAGAAGTTTGTGAGTAACTTAAATATGGTGATTTTACTCAATGAGAGCTCTGGGCAGAAGTGCTTCCAGAACGGGAAGTTTAGAAGAGTGGGAAAATTTTACATGAGTGGGCAAGATGTAAGTTGTAACAGTCAGTAGTTGTAGATGAAAATAAGCAGGAGGAGAGACAGACAGAGAGAAAGGGAAA